>NC_066521.1:11901411-11908911 GCF_024679095.1 Eriocheir sinensis
TTATATACATATTATATCTAGATTTCAGTAAAGCGTTCGACAAAGTCCCTCATCACCGGCTATTACTAAAATTACAGGCTCACGGCGTAGATGGGAAAGTTTTGAACTGGATCAGGGCGTGGCTTAGTGGTAGGAAGCAGAGAGTGCAAATCAATGGTAGGAAATCTGAATGGGGCAGTGTTACGAGTGGAGTCCCACAGAGGTCGGTGCTGGGTCCTCTGCTTTTTATTATTTACATCAATGACTTGGACACAGGAATTAGTAGCGATGTCAGTAAGTTTGCAGATGATACCAAGATCGGTAGAGTAATCCAATCAGACAGCGACGCTACCGTTCTCCAGGATGAGCTTGACAGACTATATGATTGGGCGAGGAGGTGGCAGATGGAATTCAATGTCGGGAAGTGTAAGGTCTGGGCGTGAGAGAGACTTAGGAGTCCTAGTGAGCGCTGACCTCCGTCCTAGGGCTCAATGCATTCAGGCTAAAAATCGGGAAAACAGAGTACTAGGTTTCATCTCAAGGAGCGTGAGCAATAGGAGCGTTGAAGTCATCCTCAAACTTTACTTAGCACTAGTTAGACCTCATCTCGATTATGCAGTTCAGTTCTGGTCCCCCTACTATAGAATGGATATCAAGATGTTAGAATCTGTACAGAGGAGGATGACAAAGATGATTCAGGGGGTGAGAAACTTGCCTTATGAAGACAGGCTGAAGCAGTTAAATCTACACTCTCTAGAAAGGCGAAGGGTGCGAGGAGACTTGATCGAAGTTTATAAATGGATGAAGGGCTTTAATAAAGGGGATGTCAAGAAAATTTTGAGAGTGAAAGAGCCAGGTAGGACGCGTGGCAATTGTTTTAAGTTAGACAAATTCAGATTCAACAAAGACATAGGCAAGAATTGGTTCACCAATAGAGTGGTGGACGAATGGAACAGGCTTGGGAGCCATGTTGTGGGTGCCAATACCATAGATACATTCAAGAAGAGGTTAGATAAAGCCATGGATGGTGAGGTAAGGTGGGGTTGAGTGTACAGGAGCTGCCTTGTATAGGCCAACCGTCCTCTTGCAGACTCCTTATGTTCTTATGTTATCATCACTACCACCACCACAACCATCACTACCACCACCATCACCATCATCATCACTACCACCACCACCACCATCATCACTACCACTACCACCACCATCATCACCATATTCCTCACGTTCTCCACCCCCACCATAACACCATATTGTCCACCATCATCCCGCACTACCTACATCACCATCCTCCCCCTCCTCCTCCTCCTCCTGCTCCTCGGCTATTAAACATTTCTATAATATAAGGAGGAAACAGGTTCGATTTCCTACCCTGCAATCACTACTCTGAGTTTCCCTCCTCTTTTCCTCCTCCTCTTCAGCCTCTTCCTCCTTCTCCAGATTTTGCGCTTTCTTTTCCTCCATATTTTTTTTTTTTTTTAGTTTCCTTAATAATTAAATCGCGTTTACCTCTGCTCATGGGATGTTGGGGAAGGGGGGAAGCGGAGGGAAGGGGGGGTTAAGGAGGAGGAGGTGGAGGAGGAAACATGGAAACACGGACTAGCAGGCAGCAGAAAGCCTGTTGGCTCATTACTAGGCTGCCTGCGTTCAGTGATTTAATCAATCCGTTTGCCACAGGAGTGGCTTGCAGGGAAGGATTAAAGCACTTGTGTATCTACTCTTGGGAACGTTCAGTTCACTCCCGATGCAGCAAAGTGGCGATCAATGCGTTTCTTGAAGGAATTGATGGTCTCTGCGCTAACCACTTCTGCAGGAAGGCTGTTCCAGTGGCGAACAACTCTATACGAGAAAATAACTCCTGCCGATGTCGGTATTGCATCGCTTTGCTTGAATTGTTTTTCCGTTGTTTCTTGTTCTCAGGTTGGTTTGTAGCGTGAAGAGTTTGGAGTGATCAACGTTGCTGAGCTTGTTCAGGTACTTAAAGACTTGTATCATGTCTCCCCGCAGGCGTCTCTTTTCCAACGTGAAGAGGTTGAGTCGCTCGAGTCGCTCTTCATAGGGCTTCGTCCTCAGTGATGGTATCATCTTCGTGGCGCGGCGCTGTACTCTCTCAAGTAATTCAATGTCTTTCCTGTAATTAGGAGACCAGAATTGCACGGCGTATTCCAGGTGGGGCCTTACCAGCGAATTGTACAAGGATAACATAACTCCCGGCGTCTTGTATTCGAAGTTCCTCGATATGAACCCAAGCATTGTATTGGCTTTCTTACAGGCGGACTTGCAGTGTTTTATTTGTTTCAAGTCACTGCTGATGGTGACCCCGAGGTCTCTTTCCTCTTGCACAACATGTAGTGGTTCGCCACCCATGTGGTATGTGTGGTTGCTGTTTCTGGATCCGATATGCATTACTTTACATTTGGCAGTGTTGAAGGACATCTGCCATTTTTCTGACCACCGAGTGATCTGGTCCAGGTCTCTCTGGATAATTTTGCAGTCTGCCGTTGTGAGGGCCTTCCCACCCACCTTTGTGTCGTCGGCAAATTTTGAAAGTTTGGATTTCAATCCTAGTTCTAGGTCGTTGATATATATGATGAAAAGTATGGGTCCCAGCACTGACCCCTGTGGCACTCCACTTGTGACCGGGAGCCACTCGGAGGCCTGTCCGTTGAGTACAACTCGTTGTTTTCTTCCAGTGAGCCAGTCCTTGATCCACGCTGTCAGATTGCCGCCTAATCCCGCCGACTTGAGGAGGAGGAGGAGGAGGAGGAGGAGGAGGAGGAGGAGGAGGAGGTTGGTTGTCTTGTAAGGATGCAAAACACGATAGAAAGTAAGGAAGGAAATTAGGTGAAGAAAGAGAGGGAGGAAAAGTAAAAGGAAGGGACAAAGGGAAGAGAGGGAAAAAGGGAAGGGTGGGGAAAAGGGAAGGGAGGGAAAAAGATGAGGAATGGGAAGAAGGGAGAAAATAAGAGAATGGGGAGAGGGAAGGAAGGGAAAAAGGGAAGGGAGAGAAAAAGGTAAGGGAGGGAAAAAGGTGAGGAAAGGGAGGAAAGGAGAAAATAAGAGAATGGGGAGAGGGAAGGAAGGGAAGAAGGGAAGGGAGGGAAAAAAAGGGAGGGAAAAAGGCGAGGAAAGGGAGGAAGGGAGAAAATAAGGGAATGGGGAAAGGGAAGGAAGGGAGGAAGGCAAGAGAGTGGGGAAAGGGAAGGGAGGGAAAAAGGTGAGGAAAAGGAGGAAGGGAGAAAATAAGAGAAGGAGGGGAGAGGGAAGGAAGGGAAGAAGGCGAAGAAAGGTAAAGGTAAATTTGGGTGCATACGATATAGCTACGCGTGGCGGCGGTGTTTAACTCTGTCACCCCGGTTCCCCAGGATTCCGCAGGTGAAGAAAGGGAGGAGTGATAAAAGATAGGGGGTAGAGAAGGCAAATAGGGAGAAGAAAGGTGGGAGGGAAACAAAGTGAGGGAGGAAAGGAAGTGAGGAAAGAGAAAGGGGAGGGAGGGGAAGAGAAAGGGAGGGTGGAAAGAGAGGGAGGGAAGATGGGGGAGGGAGGGAAAGAGAAAGGGAGAGAGGAAAGGAAGTGAGGAAAGGAGAGAAGAAGGGAGAGGGAGGGAAACAGAAAGGGAGGGTGGAAAGAGAGGAAAGGAGAGAAGTGAGAGGGAGGGAAACAGAAAGGAAGGGCAGAAAGAGAGGAAAGGAGGGAAGATGAGGGAGGGAGGGAAAGTGAAATGGAGAGAGGATAGGAAGTGAGGAGAGAAAGGAGAGGGAGGGAAACGGAAAGGGAGGGTGGAAAGAGAGGAAAGGAGGGAAGACAGGGAAGAAAGGGGAGGAAAAGAAGGGAGGAAAGGATGGAGGAAGAGGCATTTTGTAGTGAAGGAAATATGGGAGGGAAAGCTTGAGGGGGATATGGAAAGATGAAGGAAGGGAAAGAAAGGAGATAAAACTGCGAAAGAGGAAAGAATGAAGAAAAAGAAGAGGAAAGGAAAATACGCAATGGAGAGGAGAGAGAAATGTGAGGGAGGATACTTAGAGATTTTTTTTTTTCTCTCCGGGTGAACGGCCCAGGTGAGGCGGTAGGGGAGGTCAGGTGTACGGGGAGACAACAGGCAACAGGTAAGAGAGGGAAAGGTATTTGTGAAGGGAGGGAAAGGGAGGGAAAGTTAAGAGGAAGGAGGGAAAGGGAGGTGAGTAAAGTGGGGCGGAAGGATAAGTGGAGGGAAAAAAGGAAGAAAGGGGGGGAGGGAGGGAAAGTTGAGTGGAGGAAGAGAAAGGGAGGGAAAGGGAGGGAGAGTTGAGTGGAGGGCAAGAACGGGAGGAAAAGGGAGGGAAAGGGAGGGAAAGTTGAGTGGAGGGAGCGAAAGGAAAGGGAGGGAGAGCTGAGTGAAGGGAGAACGGGAGGGAAAGTTGAGTGGAGGGAGAGAAAGGGAGGGAAAAAGAGGAAAAGTTGAGTGTGGAGGGAAGGGAAAGGAGATAAAGGGAGAAAAAAAGTTAAGTGGAGAGAAAGGGAGGTGTGAAGTGGAGGAAAGGATGAGGAGAGGGAAAGAAAGGAGGATCTCTCTCCAAATCATGTTCTCCAGACCTCCAGATCCCAGTCCAGTGACCTTGAGAGAGAGAGAGAGAGAGAGAGAGAGAGAGAGAGAGAGAGAGAGAGAGAGAGAGAGAGAGAGAGAGAGAGAGAGAGAGAGAGAGAGAGAGAGAGAGAGAGAGAGAGAGAGAGAGAGAGAGAGAGAGAGAGAGAGAGAGAGAGAGAGAGAGAGAGAGAGAGAGAGAAGTGAAGAGAAGAAAACAGGAGGATATATATAATAAAATAGAATATATATAAAAAGAAAAGAGAAGAGAAAAAATAAACCTACAATACATTTAAAAACAATCATAGAAACGAATGTCCAGGTATTGCTGACTAACGTACCTCACCTGAGCTTACGATACAGGTTAGCGTGCGTGGCTAATCAACGAGAGCACAGGTAAAGAGACCCATTAGGAGAGCCAGGTGAACCACAGTGTCCCCCCCGCTGGTAGGACACGGGCGCTACACTGATGCAGAAGATACGGCCTCTAATTGGACACATTATTTAAGGATTGGCCAAAGAAAATGACGAAGAAGAAGAGGAAGGAGGAAGAAGGAGGAGGAGGTGAAGTAGTAGTGGTGGTGGTGGTAGTAGTAGTAGTAGTAGTAGTAGTAGTAGTAGTAGTAGTAGTAGTAGTAGATGTTGTTGTTGATGATGTGTTATTATTATTATTATTATTATTATTATTAGAAGTAGTAGTAGTAGTAGTAGTAGTAGTAGTAGTAGTAGTAGTAGTAAATAGAAGAAGAAGAAAAGAATAACAAAAGCAAAAGGAAAAATAATAAGAACATAAAAAAAATATAGACCATAAAGAATTTCAATATTAAGCAGAAACGAACCTGCTCAACAAGATTCCTTTTTTATCTCTTCATGATAAAGCCCTACCACCACCACCACCACCACCTTAACCCCCCACCACCCATTCTACCCGCTGACTCCACTCCCAAACCTTCCCCGACACCAGAGCTCATTTTTTCGCCTTGCTGTACCCGAGTTTTGTGGGCGTCCCGGGATATTAGGTCGGCTCGCCTCGCACTGATACAACCCGAAGAACAGCATAAGACAGGCATATACACGGTTCAAACTGACTGTGATACTAAGCTCCTCCCCCTTCCTCAACTGGGTACATATCTGACCCTTTAAGCCTTTATCCACGATACTGCGAAAATAAGCCCCTCCCACTTTTCACTGACAGCTTGCCCACGTCACGATAACATAACCACTACTTATATATACAGTTTCCTCTGCAGAATTCTTCCGTGGTTAACTTCAGTAAGCTTTTGAATTATTATAAGCCTTAAGCACATTTCCAGAGAACTAAATTACGACATTCTTAGATAACCAACACCACCATCTCCACTCTGAATAACAACTCTATGGGCCAGTTTCACAGTTCCCCATGATCGGTTAGTAAGCTCCCAAACCAATACCAGAGCCTTCGAAATTTCCTTGTATGGGGTCCTAGTGTCTGGTGTTTATATTTAAGTTCACAAATTTGATGAAACTATACTAGAGAAGTCTTGTGTATTTAGTGTGGCATCGAAGACCTCCCCATTTTGGAATGTATGGGATTCTATAGTTTGGTTCGGGCTGTTACGAAGACACTGTGTTGGACTGTGAAATCGGCTCTATGCAATGCTTCTCCTACGAAATATTTCACCAGAGAGCTCCAGTGAATTCCTATAAACACCGAAAGACTTGAGAACACTGGTAGACATTCCTAAATTCCACCAAATTAAATAACAACGCGTATATATAACAACATCCTTGGCATAACACTTAAGTTTTTTTTTTTTTACAACAAAGGAGACAGCTCAAGGGCACACAAAAAAAGGAAACAATAATAAAAAAAAGCCCGCTACTCGCTGCTCCTAAAAAGAATCCAAAGAGGTGGCCGAAAGAGGGGACTTGGGTCGTATTATAAAACATTTCGCCGCCCAAGAACACATATTTGACAAGGCTTTCGTAGGAGTCGTGGGCATTTCCAGGAGTAGTTTTATAACCCTGGTGGTAGTTTGACCCTTCCTCTGTACCATGAACCTAAAGAAACACATATTTGACAAGGCTTTCGTAGGAGTTGTGGGCATTTCCAGGAGTAGTTTTATGACCCTGGTGGTAGTGTGACCCTTCCTCTGTACCATGAACCTAAAGAAACACATATTTGACAAGGCTTTCGTAGGAGTTGTGGGCATTTCCAGGAGTAGTTTTATAACCCTGGTGGTAGTTTGACCCTTCCTCTGTACCATGAACCTAAAGAAACACATATTTGACAAGGCTTTCGTAGGAGTTGTGGGCATTTCCAGGAGTAGTTTTATAACCCTGGTGGTAGTTTGACCCTCCTTCTGTACCGTGAACCTAAGGAAACACTCATTAGAACCCGACTGACCCCCTCTTTGACCTTTAGAAATCGTTAATGTGAAAAGCGAAAATGTCTTATAATACCAACCTAATTAGTTACCTTCTCAATCATTATAAAAGACCAGATAACATTGCCAGACACATAAATACGATACTAAGCTGATGGTACGACAATCTCTGACCGCCACTCCCACCGCCACCACCAACACCTTAAATAACAACCGCATAAACAACACATGCTTCAAAACACCTCCTCACCCTTAGTAATCCCTCAAAACATTACCAGACACAACAGTACGACAATACGCTGACGGTACGACATTCTCAGACCACCATCGCCACCAGGATACGATAATCTGTAACACGTCAGCAGCTTCGATAGTCATAACAAGCAGTCACACGCCGAGAAGGGCAGAGGAAGAATCTGTACTGTGACGTGTTATGAGGAAGAAAATAAAGAAGAGGAGGAGGAGGAGGAGGAGGAAGAGGAAGAGGTGGTTGTGATGAGATTGATGGCAAGATTATTATGTAACTGGAAAATGAAGAAGAAGAGAAGAAGAAGAAGAAGTATGAAGCAAAAACAGTTACATTGTGATACAGAC
>NC_066521.1:11913911-11938911 GCF_024679095.1 Eriocheir sinensis
TAAAAGAAAAGAGGAGAAAAAGGAGAGGAATAAAAGAAAAGAGAAAAAGAAGAGGAATAAAAGAAAAGAGGAGAAAAAGAAGAGGAATAAAAGAAAAGAGGAGAAAAAGAAGAGGAATAAAAGAAAAGAGGAGAAAAAGAAGAGGAATAAAAGAAAAGAGGAGAAAAAGAAGAGGAATAAAAGAAAAGAGGAGAAAAAGAAGAGGAATAAAAGAAAAGAGGAGAAAAAGGAGAGGAATAAAAGAAAAGATGAGAAAAAAGAAGAGGAATAAAAGAAAAGAGGAGAAAAAGAAGAGGAATAAAAGAAAAGAGGAGAAAAAGGAGAGGAATAAAAGGAGAGGAGAAAAGATGAGGAATATAAAGAGAGGAGTAAGAGAAAAAGAGGAAAAAAAGGAGAGGAATAAAAGAAAAGAGGAGAAAAAGAAGAGGAATAAAAGGAGAGGAGAAAAGATGAGGAATATAAAGAGAGGAGTAAGAGAAAAAGAGGAAAAAAAGGAGAGGAATAAAAGAAAAGAGGAGAAAAAGAAGAGGAATAAAAGAAAAGAGAAAAAGAAGAGGAATAAAAGAAAAGAGGAGAAAAAGAAGAGGAATAAAAGAAAAGAGGAGAAAAAGAAGAGGAATAAAAGAAAAGAGGAGAAAAAGAAGAGGAATAAAAGAAAAGAGGAGAAAAAGAAGAGGAATAAAAGAAAAGAGGAGAAAAAGGAGAGGAATAAAAGAAAAGATGAGAAAAAAGAAGAGGAATAAAAGAAAAGAGGAGAAAAAGAAGAGGAATAAAAGAAAAGATTAGAAAAAGGAGAGGAATAAAAGAAAAGAGGAGAAAAAGGAGAGGAATAAAAGAAAAGAGGAGAAAAAGAAGAGGAATAAAAGAAAAGAGGAGAAAAAGAAGAGGAATAAAAGAAAAGAGGAGAAAAAGAAGAGGAATAAAGAAAAGAGGAGAAAAAGGAGAGGAATAAAAGAAAAGAGGAGAAAAAGGAGAGGAATAAAAGAAAAGAGGAGAAAAAGAAGAGGAATAAAGAAAAGAGGAGAAAAAGAAGAGGAATAAAAGAAAAGAGGAGAAAAAGAAGAGGAATAAAGAAAAGAGGAGAAAAAGAAGAGGAATAAAAGAAAAGAGGAGAAAAAGAAGAGGAATAAAGAAAAGAGGAGAAAAAGAAGAGGAATAAAAGAAAAGAGGAGAAAAAGAGGAATAAAAGAAAAGAGGAGAAAAGATGAGGAATCTAAAGAGAGGAGTAAGAGAAAAAGAGGAGACAAGAGGGTGTGTGAGGGCCGCGGGAAGGAGGAGGAGGAGGAGGAGGAGGAGGAGGAGGAGATGCAAACACGACTGCCCTGCCCGGGGACGAGGAAGGAACGGAAGGTTGGAAAAACAGTCATTTCTAAGCCTCACGTGCGCCTGCTCTTACTGACGTGGGCAAAAACTTGATGGGGGAACCTTAACCCGCCCCGCCCCGCCCCATGGCCCCCCCCCCTCCTTTGCCCCCAACCCCGAAGCCCCCTCCCACCCCCCACCCCAGTCCCATTGCGTCTCACCTCCCACCACCCCCATCTCCCTCCTCCTCCTTAACCTCATCCTCATCTGGGTATAAATAACTCCTCCTCCTCCTCCTCCTCCTCTTTTTCTTCTTCTCATCCTCTTCCTTCACCTCCTCGATTTCATAATTTCTCTCTTCTTGTTCTTCTTCTTTTTCTTCTTCTTCCTCCTCCTCCTCCTCCTCCTCCTCATTTATGGATCCTAAAAATTACCCTTTCACAGGTATATAAAAGAAAAAAAAACAGGAACAACAACAGCAGCAACAACAATAACAACAGCAACAACACACGAGGAGCATCAGCATCGGATAAAAAAAAAAAAATAATGAGAAAAGAATGAAGAATAAATACCAGACAGACTGACAGAAGGAAAAAAAAAGTATATTCACGAACACACACACACACACACACACACACACACACACACACACACACACACACACACACACACATACACACACACACACACACACACACACACACACATCACCCCGTCACAGGTGTATCTCACTCGTTAAGTTTCACCTGTCCACCTTCGCTCATCCGCCTCACCTTTTTACTCCTGGCGGGGAAAGGGCGAGAGGGAGGGAGAGATGGGGGGGAAGGGATGGGAGGAGGATGGAAAGGGGAGGAAGAGGAGAGGGGAGGTAAAAGGGAGGGGGAAGAATGAAGACTGGGAAGGGAGGGAAGGGGATCTTGTGAGGGAAAGAAGATAAGGGAAGGAAGGAAAATGGACAGAAGGAAGAAGTTAAAGGGAGGGGAAGGAGAGGAAAGGAAGAGACAGAAGAGGTTAAAGGAGAGGAGGCATAAAAAAAAGGAGGGAGGAGAAAGAGGGAAGAGAGATAAGAGGAGGGGAGGGACGGGGTAGGAAGGAAGACGAAGGGGGGTTAAAAAAAGGGGGATAGGAAGGAGAGGGAAGAGAGGTAAGAAGAGGGGATGGATGGGGTAGGAAGGAAGAAGAGGGGGGTTAAAAAAGGGTGGGGGGGGAAAGGAGAGGGAAGAGAGGTAAGAAGAGGGGAGGGACGGGTAGGAAGGAAGAAGAGGGGGGTTAAAAAAGGAGGGTGGGAAAGCAGAGGGAAGAGAGGTAAGAAGAGGGGATGATGGGTAGGAAGGAAGAAGAGGGGGGTTAAAAAAGGAGGGGGGGAACGGAGAGGGAAGAGAGGTAAGAAGAGGGGAGGGACGGGTAGGAAGGAAGAAGAGGGGGGTTAAAAAAAGGGGAAAGGAAGGACAGGGAAGAGGTTGAAAGAATGTGAAGAGGGAGGGAGAGAAAAAGAAAGGGGGGTTGAAGTGCATAAGACAGAAGGAAAGAAGGGGGTTAGAATAGGTTAAGTTGATGGGGTCAGTAAAATGATGGGGCAAAAAATAGATAGGAAGGGGAGGGGGGGGGTAAATAGCTGGTGAGGCTTGGGGGAAGTTATGAAGGGGTTGAGGAAGGGGGCAAAAGGAGGGGGAAGGAGGGGGTATGAAGGGGTTTTAAATAGCTGGAAGGGGGATTAAATTGTGTGTGTGTGTGGGGGGGGGGGGGGGGATTACGTAACCTCACCTGTAGACGAGACAAGGTGAGGGGAGAGAGAGAGAGAGAGAGAGAGAGAGAGAGAGAGAGAGAGAGAGAGAGAGAGAGAGAGAGAGAGAGAGATAGAGATAGAGATAGAGAGAAAGAGATAGAGAGAGAGAGAGAGAGAGAGAGAGAGAGAGAGAGAGAGGATATGGAAGTTAAGAAGAAAAAAAGAAAAAAAAGGAGGTGAATGGAAGAGAGGGAGGGAGGGAGGGAAGGAGAGATCAGAAGGGTGGAGACAGGAACGGAACATGTAAAAGTAATGAGTCAAAAGTTTTTTCCTCTCTCTCTCTCTCCAGACAGACGGAACCAATATTTTTTTAACTTTTTTTTAGTGGCGCCACCTGTTCCCAAATTAGTGAAAGAAGGATGAAGGACAGAAGAAAAGTGTTAACCAGGAATGACAAAAAAGAATAAAGTGATTAAGAACAACATAAACAAAGAGATGAAGATGCTGGGAAAGAAACAAAGTAATACAAGAGAAAATGACTAAAAGAAAGATGAAGGATTGAAGGAAAGTGTTAACCACGAATGACAAAAAAGAATAAAGTGATTAAGAACAGAATAAATAAAAAGAGGAAGATGCTGGGAAGAAACAAAGTAATAGAAGAGAAGATGACTGGAAGAAGGATGAAGGACAGAAGAAATGTTAACCAGGAATGACAAAGAAGAATAAATTGATTAAGAACACCATAAATAAAGAGATGAAGATGATCGAAAGAAACAAAGTGATAGAAGAAAAGATGACTGAAGGAAAGATGAAGGACTGAAGAAACAGGTTAACCAGGAATGACAAAGAAGAATAAAGTGATTAAGAACAGAATAAACAAAAAGATGAAGATACTGGGAAAGAAACAAAGTAATACAAGAGAAGATGACTAAAAGAAAGATGAAGGATTGAAGGAAAGTGTTAACCAGGAATGACAAATAAAAATAAAGTGATTAAGAACAGAATAAATAAAATGAGGAAGATGCTGGGAAGAAACAAAGTAATACAAGAGAAGATGACTAAAAGAAAGATGAAGGATTGAAGGAAAGTGTTAACCAGGAATGACAAATAAAAATAAAGTGATTAAGAACAGAATAAATAAAATGAGGAAGATGCTGGGAAGAAACAAAGTAATACAAGAGAAGATGACTAAAAGAAAGATGAAGGATTGAAGAAAAGTGTTAACCAGGAATGACAAAGAAGAAGGTGATTGAAGAACACGAGATCAGTTAAGAAGGAAAGAGATGAAGGTGCTGGGAAGGGATAATTACATAACTGAAGACAACTGAAGGAAGAACGATTGAGGAAACACAAGGAGACAAAAGGAAACAGGTTAAACAGGAATGCCAAAGATTAAGTTACAGATTAAGAGCAGCAAAATAGAGTAGATTAATAAATGGATGATGAGGAGATAAAGATGCAAATAAGGAAATGAAGGAATAAGAGAGAAAATTGACTAAAAGAACGAAGGAATGAGGAAACGGGTTAAATAAAAATGGCGAAGAGAAAAGCAGAAATTAAAAACAGTAATATGACTGGCTAAAAAAAAGACACTAGAAAGGAAATTAGGAGATAACTGAGAAAATTACTATAAGAGGGATGAAGGATTGAATAAACAGATTAAACAGGAATGTCAAAGATGAAGATACTGATTAAAAACAGAAAAAAATACTAGTTAAAGAGATATGAGATAGAGATGCCGGGTAAGAAAGAAAAGGAAAAGCGAGAAAATAATGACTGAGTGAAGGATTGAAGGAACAGGAATGGGAAAGACGAATATACAGACTAAGAACAGGAAAGAGACGAGTTAAATAAAGAGAGGATGAGGAGATAGAGATGCTGAGGAGGAAGGAAATGAAGAGATAAAAGAGAAGATACATGACTGAAAGAGGGAAGAGATAAAAGAGGTAAGATAAAAGAGGGAAGAGATAAAAGATATAAGAGGGAAGAGATAAAAGAGGGAAGAGATAAGAGGGAAGAGATAAAAGATATAAAAGGGAAGAGATAAAAGAGATAAGATAAAAGAGGGAAGAGATAAAAGATTTAAGAGGGAAGAGATAAAAGATTTAAGAGGGAAGAGATAAAAGATATAAGAGGGAAGAGATAAAAGATATGAGGGAAGAGATAGAAGAGGGAAGAGATAAAGGAGGGAAGAAATAAAAGATACGAGATAAAAGATAAGAGATAAAAGAGGGAAGAAATAAAAGAGGGAAGAGCTAAAAAAGGGAAGATAAAAAAGGGAAGACATAAAAGCTAAGAGATAAAAGGGATAAAAGATATAAAAGAGAAGAGATAAAAGAGAAGATACGACTGAAAGAGGGAAGAATTAGGTTAATCAGGAAGAGCAATGAGAAAGGTAGCGATTAAAAACAGCAAAAAGACTAGTTATAATACGCGATTAGGACGAGATAAATGTGCTGGATAAGAAAGAAAGGATAAACCACCCTGGAGGAGGAAGAAGGAAGGAAAGGAGAAAGAAAGGAAGGAAGGAAGGAAGGAAGGAAGCAAATATGAAATGCAAGATGACAAATGAATGAATAAAGCATGAGGAAGGAAGGAAGGAAGGAAGGAGGGAAGGAAGGAAGAAAGCAAAACTGAGAATGAAGAGAGAGAGAGAGAGAGAGAGAGAGAGAGAGAGAGAGAGACAGAGAGAGAGAGAGAGAGAGAGAGAGAGAGAGAGAGAGAGAGAGAGAGAGAGAGAGAGAGAGAGAGAGAGAGAGAGAGAGAGAGAGAGAGAGAGAGAGAGAGAGAGAGAAAGAAAGAAAGAAAGAAAGAAAGAAAGGAAGGAAGGAAGGAAGGAAGGAAGGAAGGAAGGAAGGAAGGAAGGAAGGAAGGAGGGAAGGAAGGAAGAAAGCAAAACTGAGAATGGAGAGAGAGAGAGAGAGAGAGAGAGAGAGAGAGAGAGAGAGAGAGAGAGAGAGAGAGAGAGAGAGAGAGAGAGAGAGAGAGAGAGAGAGAGAGAGAGAGAGAGAGAGAGAGAGAGAGAGAGAGAGAGAGAGAGAGAGAGAGAGAGAGAGAGAGAGAGAGAAAGAAAGAAAGAAAGAAAGAAAGAAAGAAAGAAAGAAAAGAAGGAAGGAAGGAAGGAAGGTAGAAAGGAAGGAAGGAAGGAAGCAAATACGAGATGCAATATAACAAATGAATAATGCATAAGAGGAAGGTAGGAAGGAAAGAAGGAAGCAAAGGGGACTGAAGGGGACTGAAGGGGAGATGGCAGGAGTATGCAGAGGTACGTGTTACATAAATAACAAAACCAACCAAGGAAGAAAGCCAGTGGATAAGGAATGCAGGACAGACGACACACATAAAACTCCTTCACTCTGCCTTCCGCCAAGATCAGAATACCCGCTGGGGCCTAATCAGCGTCTTGGTTTGAAGGACACAAGCGCACAGGTGACCACCGATGCCGACTCACCTGTGCGGTCTACCTTTTAAGTCGTAACACGAATACATGTTTTTTTTTTATCTTTTTTTTTTTTTTTTTTTTTTTTTTACTCTACCTCTTCCTTCTCTTCCCTTCCCTCCTCTTCTCCTCTCCTCTCATATCATCTTTTATCTACTCTCTTCTTCTCCTTCCCTCTCCCTTTGCATTCTCATCGTTTCTTCTGTTTTCTCCTCCTTCCTTTCTTCTTTCTTTTCCCTCCTCCCTTCTTTCTTCCCGCTGCTGCATTACTTCCTTTTCCCTTTTCCTCTCCTCTCCTTTCAAAATCTTCTCCCTCCTCTCCTATCCCTCTCTCCTGACTCCTTTTCACCTGTTCTCTCTTTCTCCCTTCTAACTCTTCTCTCTTCTTCCTTTCTCTTCTTTCCTCTTCTCCTCCCTTCTAACTTACTTTCCTTCGCTACCCTTCTACTATCCCTTTTTTCCTTCCTCCCTTCTAACTCATCTCCTGTTTCATTTCTTTTCCTTTCTCCTCCTCTCCTCTCCTCTCTTCTCTCCTTCCATTCCCGTCCCCCCTTTTTCTTCTCCTTCCTACGGACACCGCTCTTTTCTTCTCATCCCTTCCCTTTGCTCCTCTCCTCTCCTCTCCTCTCCTCTCCTCTCCCTCCCTCCCCCCCAGCCGCAGCATCCCCACGCACGAGCCACGCCGCCGCACCTGAGCAAAACACAATTACGCAAACTTACGCGACTTCCGGCCGTCCGCAGGTATGAAGGGTGTTCCGTTCCCCTCGAGTGGCGCGGAACAGCGAACAGCCCGTGACCGCCATGCAAACACACACACGCACGCACACGCATACACAGACAGACAGACACACACACACAGGTAGAGACACCACACCACACCACACCAGGAAGGAGAGGAGAGAAGGAAGAAAAGAAGGAAGCAAAAAGAAAGAAAATAAAGAAGCAAGAAAGAAAATATAAAATGAAGGAAAGGAGAAAGGAAAGAAGAAAGGAAGGAAGGGAGGGAGAGGAGGGACAGAAGGAAGTAAAAAAAGAAAAAAGGGAAAGGGACACACACACACACACACACACACACACACACACACACACACACACACACACACAGGTATTTTACGAGCTCGACTCAATATCCTCTTAAAATACAAATAGGTAAAAAGTAGTAGGTTAGGAAAACACACACACACACAGACACACACACACACACACACACACACACACACACACACACACACACACTAAAATATAATGAGAAAAAATGTTAACACGCATTACAGAATAGTTGAGAGAGAGAGAGAGAGAGAGAGAGAGAGAGAGAGAGAGAGAGAGAGAGAGAGAGAGAGAGAGAGAGAGAGAGAGAGAGAGAGAGAGAGAGAGAGAGAGAGAGAGAGAGAGAGAATGTGCAGTAAAGAAAAAAAACAAAAGAAAACAAACAAAACGTCACTGAAACCTGAAACACACACACACACACACACACACACAAAAAAAAAAAAAAAAAAAAAAAAAAAAAAACGAATAGAAAGAAAACGAAACATTAGCAGAATAAACACGAAGCAAAGAAAACGGAGTGCGTGCGCGTGCGTAAAGAAAAGTAGTAAAGTAAAAAAAAAGAAAAAAAAGAAAAGAAACAGAAACAGGAACTGAAAGACGTAGTAAAACCATTGCAACCTGAAAGAGGAGGAGGAGGAGGAGGAGGAGGAGGAGGAGGAGGAAAAGCAACACTAGAATGAGCAAGAGAAGGTTCAAAACTAGAAGAAGAAAAATGAGGAGGAGGAGGAGGAAACATGGAAACATGGAAACATGGAAACGCAGGCAACAGAAAGCCTATTGGCTCATTACGAGGTTGCCCGCTTTGGTGATTTAATCTGCTCGACAGCCTGGGGCCTGGGGAGCAGATGAAAGCACCTCGACATTGAGGAGCAGATGAAAGCGCCTCGATATTGAGGAGCAGATGAAAGCAACTCAATATTCAGTTTACTCCCGACGCAGCGAAGTGACGGTCGATTCTATATTTGAAGGAGTTGATAGTATTCGCATTTACTACTTCTGAAGGAAGATTGTTCCAGTGACGGATGACTCGGTTTGAAAAGAAACTCCTTCCGATGTCTGTGTTACATCGACTAGACTGAATGGGTAAACCGTTATTTCTAGTTCTTAGGTTGGTTTGCAATTCAAAGAAATTGGAGTAATCGACGTTATTGATTTTTTTTAGATACTTGAAGACTTGAATCATATCTCCTCGTAGGCGTCTTTTCTCTAATGTAAAGAGATTGAGTCGCTTGAGTCGTTCCTCGTACGGTTGAGCCCTTAAGGTTGGTATCATTTTCGTGGCGCGTCGTTGAATCCTTTCCAGTAAATCAATGTCCTTTCTGTAATTAGGAGACCAGAACTGTACTGCATACTGAGGTGCGGTCTTACCATGGAATTATACAAGGATAGCATCACGTCTGGCGTTTTACACTGAAGTTCCTCGCTATGAACCTGAGCATAGTGTTGGCTTTGTTGTATGCTTTTACAGTGATTCGCGTGTTTCAGGTCACTGCTGATAGTGACTCAAGATCCTTTTCCTCCTGCATCGCTTGCAGAGGTCTCCCATTCATGATGTATGTGTGGTTACTATTTCTGGACCCAATGTGCATGACTTTGCATTTGTCAACATTAAAGGACATTTGCCATTTTTCCGACCATTCGATAATGTGATTGAGGTCTTTCTGAATGATTTCGCAGTCGGTCTTTGTTAGGGCCTTTCCCCACCTTACTGTCATCAGCAAATTTCGATATTGTGGATTTCAGTCCTGATTCGAGGTCGTTGATATATATGATGAAGAGAATGGGTCCCAGCACTGACCCTTGAGGCACTCCACTAGTGACTGGAAGCCAATCGGAAGGCTGTCCGTTGAGTAGTACTCGTTGTTTTCTGTCGGTGAGCCAATCTCTTATCCACGCGATCAGATTGGCTCCAATGCCCGCCGAGTGCAGTTTCTTAAGGAGTCGCTCGTGCGGTACCTTGTCGAAGGTTTTCGAGTCCAGGTATATAACATCACTGGGGATGTGGGCATCCCAGTTCTTATATATACCTTGGAAGAAGTCTAATAAATTCGTTAGGCAGGAGCGCTTGTTTCTGAAGCCATGCTGGGTGTCGGAGATTATATTATTGTTTTCTAGAAACTTAACAAGTTTGTCTCTAATAATCTTTTCGAGTATTTTTCCTGCCACTGATGTCAAGGAGGAGGAGGAGACGACGAAGAAGAAGAAGTAGAAGAAGAAGAAGAAGGAGGAGGAGGAGGAGGAGGAGGAGGAGGAGGAGACGAGGAGAAGAAGGAGGAAGAAGAAGGATAATAATAATAATAATAAGAAGAAGAAGAGGAGGAGGAGGAGGAGGAGGAGGAGGAGGAGGAGGAGGAATCAAGATAGCGCAGGGGGCGGGGCGGGGCGGGCAGCCAGGGTACACAGTTGGGGAACGAAGCAAAGGAGGAAAGAAGGAAGACAGGAAGGATAGAAGGAAGGAGTCAAGAAATTATAGAATGAGGTGAGCACTGAGCAAATAGAGTAAAAGAGAGAGGAGGAAGGAAAAAAAAAAGGAGCAGAGATAGAGAAGAGGGTCTGGGCATGCGGCGAAGAAAGAGAGGAAGGAAGGAAGGAAGGAAAAAAGGAAGGAAGAAAAGAAAAAAGGATGAAAGGAAAGACGGTTAACAGAGGGAATATATATATAAAAAAAAAAAAGGAAATTAAGAAGGGAAAAATGAGAGAAGGAATGAAGGGCTAGAAGAGAATGAAGAAAGAAAGGAAGAAAAGAAAGAAAAGAGGAAATGAAAGACGGTTAAGAGGGAAATAACAAAAAAAAAAAAAAAGGCAAGAAGGAAAAACTGAGAGAAGGAACAAAGGGATAGAAGAGAGTAAAGGAACAGCGGTGTAGGAAGGAAGGAAGGAAGGAAGGAAGGCAAGGCAGAGCAAGGAAGAGAAGGACTAAAGGAAGAGAAAAGATGAAATAAAAAAAAATGCTCACGGAAGATAGGAAATGGAGGCGCAAAGAAAGCAAAGAGAGAGGAGGAAAGGTAGGAAAGGATAAATTAAGAAAATGAATCAACAGGTGGGCGCAGGTAAAGGACCCAGCACAAAGGCGGAGGCAGAAAAGGCAAAAAAAGTTAGGAAGTAGAAGAATAGAGGAGCGGGTGGTCCGATGAAGTACAGTTAGCACGAGATATATGAATGCAAAATGAAGGAAGAACTGAAGAAGAGGCAAACGCAGAGGATGGAAGTGAAGCAGGAAGGAACCAAGAAAGGAAAGCTACCAAAGAAGAAGATGAAAGAAGAACTGAAGAAGAGGCAAAAGAAGAGGATGGATGTGAGGCAGGAAGGCACCAAGGAAGGAAAGCTAGCAAAGAAGAGGATGAAAGAAAAACTGGAGAAGAGGCAAAAAAGGAGGATGGAAGTGAGGCAGGAAGGAATCAAGGAAGGAAAGCTAGCAAAGAAGAGGATGAAAGAAAAACAAAACCCAAAAAATAAAAAATGAAGAGTAGACCGGAAGGAGCTTTAAGATGATGAAGGAAGGAAGGAAGGAAGGAAGGGGCTGACACCATAAGAAGAAACGATGGAGGAAAAGCAGGAAGGAATCAAAGAGGAGGAAAGAGGAAAGGAAGGAAGGGGCTGACAACATAATTAAAAGAGATGGAGGAAAAGCAGGAAGGAGTCAGAGGAGGGAGGAGGAAAGGAAGGAAGGAGAGGCATACGCAAACTACACAGCATAAGAAGAAAGAAAAATGAAGGAGACGGAATGAAATCAAAGAAGAAGGAAGGGAGGGGAAGTATATACAATTCTACCAAACGTCAAAAAAAAGGGGGAGGGGGGGAGATGAAGGAGAAGGAAATCAAAGAAGGAAAGATGACAGCGACGGATGGAAGGGGAGGCAGGAAGGAAGGACATAACAGAACAAACCAAAGGGAAGGAAGGAAGGACATAACAGAACAAACCAAAGGGAAGGAAGGAAGGAAGGAAGGAAATAACAGAACAAACCAAAGGGAAGGAAGGAAGGAAGGAAATAACAGAAACAAAAGGGAAGGACGGAAAGAACAGAACAAACCAAAGGGAAGGAAGGAAGGAAGGAAGGAATAACAGAACAAACCAAAGGGAAGGAAGGAAGGAAGGAAAGACATAACAGAACAAACCAAAGGGAAGGAAGGAAGGAAGGAAGAAAATAACAGAACAAACCAAAGGGAAGGAAGGAAGGAAGGAAGGAAGGAAGGAAGGAAATTACAGAACAAAACAAAGGGAAGGGAGGAAGGAAGGAAGGAAATTACAGAACAAAACAAAGGGAAGGAAGGAAGGAAGGGAATTACAGAACAAACCAAAGGGAAGGAAGGAAGGAAGGAAGGAAGGAAATAACAGAACAAACCAAAGGGAAGGAAGGAAGGAAGGAAGGAAATAACAGAACAAACCAAAGGGAAGGAAGGAAGGAAGGAAGGAAATAACAGAACAAACCAAAGGGAAGGAAGGAAGGAAGGAAGGACATAACAGAACAAATCAAAGGGAAGGAAGGAAGGAAGGAAGGAAGGAAGGAAGGAAAGAAATAACAGAACAAATCAAAGGGAAGGAAGGAAGGAAGGAAGGAAGGAAGGAAGAAAATAACAGAACAAAACAAAGGGAAGGAAGGAGGGAAGGAAGGAAGGAAATTACAGAACAAAACAAAGGGAAGGAAGGAAGGAAGGAAGGAAATAACAGAACAAACCAAAGGGAAGGAAGGAAGGAAGGAAGGAAATAACAGAACAAACCAAAGGGAAGGAAGGAAGGAAGGAAGGAAATAACAGAACAAACCAAAGGGAAGGAAGGAAGGAAGGAAGGAAGGAAATAACAGAACAAACCAAAGGGAAGGAAGGAGGGAAGGAAGGAAGGAAATAACAAAACAAAACAAAGGGAAGGAAGGAATGAAGCAAAGGAAAGACGGAAGGGGCTGAGGGCATGGCAGGGCAGGGCAGGGCAGGGCAGGGCGGGGCAGGGCGATAGTTGGCACACGCGTTAGTATTCCGAAGGGCCGCCAGAGGAGTCCCCATGGAGCGGTGCCGTGGTCTAGATCAGGTCATTAGTAGTCTGGCGCAGGACCGACCGCTTGTTGACTCCCACGGCGCCTTATAATAATGAGTAGGAGGAGGAAAAGGAGGAGGAGAAAATGGGAGAGTAAGAAGCGTCGCAGTAAGGCATGATTAAAAGTGGAGAGGGAAGGAGTAATGGTGGAGTGAGAAAGGACAGGAGTGGAGAGAAGGAGAAGTAGGAGGAGGAGAAAATGGGAGAGTATACATATAAGAAGAGTCGTAGTAAGGGATGATTAAAAGTGGAGAGTGATGGAGTATATAATGATGGAGTAAGAAAGGACAGGAGTGGAGAGGGATGGAGTATATAATGATGGAGTAAGAAAGGACAGGAGTGGAGAGGAGCAGAAGTAGAGAGTTGGAGTAAGAGGAGTGGATAAGAAGAGATGATCAGGAGTAAAAGAGACATAGACGGAGGGAGTGGTGTAGGAATAAGAGCTGGATTAGAGAAAGAATAGAAAAGGGAGTTGGAGAATAGTGGAAATGGAGGAGGAGGAGTGGAGGAAGAGGTAGGAATAGATTAGTTTAGGGTAAGGAGTAGTGTGGGGCCTTCCTTCATTCCTTCCTTCTTTTGCTTCCTTCCTTCCTTCTTTTGCTTGCTTTCTTCCTTCTTTTGCTTTCTTCCTTCCTTCTTTTCCTTCCTTCCTTCCTTCTTTTGCTTCCTTCCTTCCTTCTTTTGCTTCCTTCCTTCCTTCATTCCTTCTTTTGCTTCCTTCCTTCCTTCTTTTGCTTCCTTCCTTCTTTCTTTTGCTTCCTTCCTTCTTTCTTTTGCTTGCTTTCTTCCCTTTTAGTTCCTCATGTTGATCTTCCTTCTTTATCTCCTTCACCTTCCTTCACCTTTTCCTTCTCTTCCTTCATCTCATTCACTCTCTTACTTCTCCTCCTCCTCCTTCTTCTCAAACTACTACTACTACTACTACTACTACTACTACTACTACTACTACTACTACTACCTCAACAGTCTTCCTACAACCCCTCGGCCTTACTGCTTAAAACATTTCTCTTGCCCTTCATTTTATCGTCCTCCTCCTCCTCCTCCTCCTCCTCCTCCTCCTCCTCCTCCTCCTCCTCCAAAACATCACAGCTACCAACACAACAACCTTTCCTCACCAGCTCTTCTACTACTACTATTACCTCCTCCTCCTCCTCCTCCTCCTCCTCCTCCTCCTCCTCCTCCTCTCCTCCAAAACATCACAGCCACCAACACAACAACCTTTCCTCACCAGCTCTTCTACTACTACTATTACCTCCTCCTCCTCCTCCTCCTCCTCCTCCTCCTCTTCCTCGTATACGCTTCTGTTTACAAGCTTCTGCGTCTTGACACTTATAAACAGGTCTTGTGAGTGCCGGCTTGTTGTTGTTGTTGTTGTTGTTGTTGTTGTTGTTGTTGTTGTTGTTGTTGTTGTTGTTGTTGTTTGTATCCTTTTAATCTCGAAGTGTGATGAGATTTTTTTTGTTGCTTTGTTTTTATTGACTTCATTTAGATATCTCCAGTTCCTTTTATTTGTTTATTTTTTTATCTTTAGTTTATTCATATATTTTAATGTAGAATTATTTATATATTTGATTGCATTTATTTTTTATTGATAATTTGCCATGATTTATTTTTCCTCCTCTTCCTCCTCCTCCTCTCGTATTCTTTTTATTATTATTAGCCTTTATCTCCATCCTCCTCCTTTTCCTCCTCTTCCTCCTTCTCCTCCTCCTCCTCTTCCTCTTCCCCTTCCTCCTCCGCGATCTTCTTGCAAGGGAAAAAAAATATGTGAGAGAATGTTGAGGTAATAAGAGACTCTCTCTCTCTCTCTCTCTCTCTCTCTCTCTCTCTCGAACGAGTTTCAGGTTAATTTATTTATCTCTTTATAGATTTACAAGTGTGTTTAAATGCAGAGGAATTTTTAGTGTTCTCTCTCTCTCTCTCTCTCTCTCTCTCTCTCTCTCTCTCTCACACACACACACACACACACACACACACACACACACACACACACACGCAACGTCCTTACAATGATATAACTTTTTGTTGCATTTCATTATCTATTTTAAGCCGCACCCGTCACACACACACACACACACACACAGCGAAGGATAGAGGGGCGGGAAGGAGGAGAGAGGAAGGGAAGGGAGGGGAATGGAAAGAGATAAGAAGGGAAGGGAAAGGGATGGAAGAGAAAGGAAGGAAAGGGAGAAGGGAAGGGGATAAGAAGGGAAGGAAAGGAAATGAAGGGAAGGAAAAGAAATGAAGGGAAGGGAAGGGAGGGCAAGAGAAGGGAAGAGAAGTGGAGCGGAGAGGAGGGGATGGTAGGGAAGGGATGGGAGGGGAGAGGAAGGGGATAAGATGGGAAGGAAAGGAAAGGAAAGGGAAGGGAAGGAAAGGAAAGGAATGGAAAGGAAAGGGAAGGGAAGGGTAGGGAAGGAAGCGAAGGGAAGGGAAGAATAGGGAGGGGAAGTAAATCAAAAAGGGTAAGAAGGGAAGGAAAAGGAAGGAAAATATAAAATAAGAGAAAGGGAAGGGAAAATAAAGTAAAGGAAGGGAGGGAAAATGAAAGGAAAAGGAACGAAAGAAAGGAAAGGAAGAAAAGAAAAGAAAGACAGACAGGGAGTAGTTTTGTTGACATACTCCACTCTCTCTCTCTCTCTCTCACACACACACACACACAAACTTGGAACTCCTTCACCCAACGCTTCAGTTCCATATAAGTGAACGAGGAAGGATGTGTCTGAGGGAGGCAGGTGGTGTAGGATTCGCAGGACTCCCTCATTCCCAGAGTCCTTCCTTCCTGGTGGTGGTGGTGGTGGTGGTGGAGGTGGTGATGGTGGTGGAGGTGGTGATGGTGGTGGAGATGGTGATGGTGGTGGTGGGGAGGGGATGCGGGTAGGTTAAAAAGAGGGGAGGGGAAGGACATGAGAGAGAGAGAGAGAGAGAGAGAGAGAGAGAGAGAGAGAGAGAGAGAGAGAGAGAGAGAGAGAGAGAGAGAGAGAGGGAGAGAGATAAATCTGGCGAGAGGAAACGAGGCAGACAGACAGACGGAAAAAATATAGTATAAATAATAACTGACGAGACGCGGTAAGAGAGAGAGAGAGAGAGAGAGAGAGAGAGAGAGAGAGAGAGAGAGAGAGAGAGAGAGCAACTTATTACGTGTGTGTGTGTGTGTGTGTGTGTGTGTGTGTGTGTGTTGACGAAGATGACATGACGATTAAGAAGTAGGAAAATGTACAAACAAACAAATTAACACACACACACACACACACACACACACACACACACACACACACACACACACACACACACACACACACACACACACACATATGAAAGGAAGAAGGAATATTGAGGAAAGAGGAAGAGAGGAAAAGGAAGAAATGGAAGAAAGGGAAGGAAAAGAAAGAAAAAAGGAAGAGAGGAAAAAGAAGAGGATGGAGTGAGTAAGCAAGGGACAGATGAAGAGAAGAAAAGGGTGATGGAAGGAAGGGAGAGAGAGATCGAGGAAGAGGGAGGGAGGGAGGGAGGGAAGAAAAGGGAGGAGAGACAGAGGGAGGGAGGGAGAGAGGGAGGGTCATGTTAGCCACCCGTCTCGTTTTTGCTCGTAAAAAAGGCAGAAAGGGAGAGAGGGAGGGAAAGGAAGGGAGAAAGGGAGAGAGGGAACCCCACCTGGACGATCTTCCTCCATCTGCCCTCTGCCTTCCCTCCCTTCCCTTCCTCCCTTTCATCCTTTCCTCCCTCATTTAGTCCCTTCCCCCTGCTTTTTCCCTCCTCCTCCCTTGCTCTTTTCTCACACACGCTTCAGCAAATGAGAGAGGGAGGGTGTGAGGGAGAGAAAGGGAGGTAAGGGAGGGAAAGGAAGTGGTGTTCAAAGTTATCGCGTGGTGAGGGTCAGGCGGGAGGGTGAGTGTTCCAAAAAGTGATAAAGGGAGAGAGAAAAAGGTGAAAGGGTATACCTGTACAAGGGGGAAGAGAAGGAAAAGGGAACAGGGAAAATAGTGAAGAGGGAAAAGGTGAGAAGGAAAAGGAAAAATGAGAAAACGGAGGCGGGAAAAGATGGAAAAGGTGAAAGGGAAAAGAAGGAAAAGAGGAAAAGGAAACGAGGGAAACAGGATAAGAGGAATGATGGAAAAGATGAAAGGGAGAGGAGAGAGGGAAAAGGAGAAAGGGAAATGAGGGAAAATGGAAAAGGTAATGCCAGAAAAGAGAGAAAAGGTGAAAGGATATACCTGTGCAAGGAGGAAGAGAAGGAAAAGGGAAGAGGGAAAGGAGAAATGAGGAAAAGGAGAAGGGAAAAGAGGGAGAAGGTAAATGAGAAAAGGGAAGAGGGAAAACGTGAAAGGGAAAAGAAGGAAAAGAGGAAAAGGCAACGAGGGAAAGGAGAAATGAGGAAAAGGAGGAGGGAAAAGAGGGAGAAGGTAAATGAGAAAAGGGAAGAGGGAAAACGTGAAAGGGAAAAGAAGGAAAAGAGGAAAAGGCAACGAGGGAAACAGGATAAGAGGAATGATGGAAAAGATGAAAGGGAGAGAGGAGAGGGAAAAGATGAAATGGAAATGAGGGAAGA
Source organism: Eriocheir sinensis (assembly GCF_024679095.1). Lineage (NCBI taxonomy): Eukaryota > Metazoa > Arthropoda > Malacostraca > Decapoda > Varunidae > Eriocheir > Eriocheir sinensis. The sequence goes on from NC_066521.1 coordinate 11,931,004, forward strand.
TGAAAAGGGTAATGCCAGAAAAGAGAAAATGTGTAAGATAGAAAGAGAAGGAAAAGAGGGAAGGAGTAATAGATGAAAAGGAAAAGATGAAAGGGAGAGGGAGGAGGAGAAAGGAAAAGATTATTTTTCCTGCCGTTTTTTTTCTATTCTTCTTTCTTCCTCCTTCTTCCTTCATCCTCTCCTCCTCCGATTCTTAACTAAATCAACCTTCCTCCTCCTCCTCCTTCTTCTTCTCCTTCTCCTCCTCCTCCTCCTCTTCCTCCTCTTCCTCCTCCTCCTCCTCCTCTTATGCCTAACAACCTATTTTACACCTGTTGCCGTTTTTATTTTCCTTGATTATTATCTTTTAAGGTGTGCCTGAGTGTGTGTGTGTGTGTGTGTGTGTGTGTGTGTGTGTGTGTGTGTGTGTGTGTGTACCCTTTCCTGGTGAATAGTCAAGGTTATTGTAGTTAAAAGTTACGCAAGCACTTCCCTCCCCCTTCCCTTTCCCTTCCCTCCTCTTCCCCTTCCCTCCCCTCCTCCTCCTCCTATTAATTTTCCCCTCACATCATAATTCTTCCCTCCCTTCCCTGCTCCTCCTTGTTCTTCATCCTTATCTCACTCCTCCTCCTCCTCCTCCTCCTCCTCCTCCTGCTCCTTCTTCCTTCCTTCTTTTTTTCCTTCTTTCCTCGTTTTTCCTCTTCAATCATTGCATCAGTTGCCTCTCTCTCTCTCACTTCTCTCACCTTTCCCCTCCTACGTCCCTCTCCTCCTCCTCCCCTCTTTCTCTCCCACACATTATCGCTGCCCACTCCTTCTTTTTCTTCTTATTCTTCTTATCATTATTATTATCATTATTATTATTGCTATTGTATTTCCTTTAAGATATATTTTTAGTCCTTATCATATTCTGTTTTATATCAATTTACGACCACCACCACCACCACCAATAATAACAACAACAACAATATGACCATCACCACCACCATCACAACCGTTACATCACCCTTCTCATCACCATCACCACCACTACCACCACTGAGAACACTGACAACACCACCACCACCACCACCACCATCACCACCAGTAATAACAACAACAATATGACCACCACCACCACCATCACAACCGCTACATCACCCTTCTCATCACCATCACCACCACTACCACCACTGAGAACACTGACAACAACAATACCACCACCACCACCACCATCACCACCAGTAATAACAACAACAACAATATGACCATCACCACCACCATCACAACCGCTACATCACCCTTATCATCACCATCACCACCACTACCACCACTGAGAACACTGACAACAACAATACCACCACCACCACCACCATCACCACCAATAATAACAACAACAACAATATGACCATCACCACCACCATCACTACCGTTACATCACCCTTCTCATCACCATCACCACCACTACCACCACTAAGAACACTGACAACAACACCACCACCACCACCACCACCATCACCACCAGTAATAACAACAACAACAATATGACCATCACCACCACCATCACAACCGTTACATCACCCTTCTCATCACCATCACCACCACTACCACCACTGAGAACACTGACACCACCACCACCACCACCACCAATACAATAATAACCAGTAAATACTCTTTCTTCGCCTATTCTCGCCTCATATTTCTTCCTTTCATATTTCTTCTTCCCATTCCATTTTCTTTCAATCGTTTTCTTTCTTTCTCTTTCACCTCTTCACTCAATATTCAGTTTTTCCTTCTCTTCACTCCAGTATAGTTTTTCTTCCCTGGTCTCCTTTCCTCTCTATTTCCTTTCTCATCTCTTCTTCCTTCTCTTCTCTTTTCAATTCTTCGGCATACCTAATTATCTTTCAATCCACTTCTTTCTCTTTCCCTTCCATCTCTTCATTCAATATTCAGCTTTTCCTTTTCTTCACTCTAGCATAGTTTCTTTTTTCCTGGTCTCCTTTCCTCTCTATTTCCTTTCTCATCTCTTCTTCTTTCTCTTTTCAATCCTTCGGTATGCCTAATTATCCCTTCTCTCTTCCTGTTCTCATTCCTTTTCTTCCTCATTTTTCTCATTTCCCCTTTCCTCTTCTTTTATCTTTAGCTATTTCTCTTACCTTTTCTCTTCTCCTCTTGTCAACCCTTTATTTCCCTATTCCTCGTTTTCCCTTTTTCTCTCCCTCAGTTTTCTCATTTCTCTCCTCTCCTTTTCACACCTCTCTTCTCCATATCTCTTCTTTCCTTCTCTTCAGCTCTCTTCTCTCATTATCCATTCCCTCCTCATCATCTCTCCTCTTTCCACATATCTTTTCTCCTTCTCCCTTCTTTTATCTCTACCTCTTCCTACTCCTATTCACTATTAACTCCCTACCCTCCCTTCTTCCTTATTTTCCATTCCCCCTTATTTGCCCCACGCCCCCTGTCACCCTTCCTCCTCCTCCTCTTCTTAGGCAGGTAGTAAACAGGTGGGGCCTCTTCAACACCTGGAGAGCGCGGCGGCTAATGAGAGATTCCTTTACACCTGGCTATCGCACCTTCCTCAGTGATAGATAATGAAGGAAAACACCTCGCCGCAACGTAACCTGGATCTTGAGCTATGGCGGGGAAGGTGATCATATCCGGGTTGCAATCAGGTTTTTTTTATTTTTTTTACTCTCTCTCTCTGTGTGTGTGTGTGTGTTTGTTTGTGTCAATAGGGAGTATCTATTGATATTGAGAGAGAGAGAGAGAGAGAGAGAGAGAGAGAGAGAGAGAGAGAGAGAGAGAGAGAGAGAGAGAGAGAGAGAGAGAGAGAGAGAGAGAGAGAAGGACGAATTGGAGGAACCCGGGTAACTTAATAATAGGAGGAGAAGAAGCAGAATATAAAGAGAAAATAAAAGAAACTGAAACTAAGAAAGGAAAAAATCAGAACACGAAGAAAATATCAAATAAAGCTAAAAAATCAAAAAAATAAAATTAAATAAAAAGATGGGAGAGAAAAAGGGAAGAGGAAGAGCGAAGACGGAGGAGAGGAAGGCGAAAATAGCGAGCCAGGAAAGAGGAGAACCAGGAAGCGGCGATCGGGAACCAGACAAATCCGATTGGGGTCAGGTCAGGAGACAGACTCGAGGGGCAAGAAGGATAAACGTGATAACGATAAAACTAATGATGGTAATATATCATAATGCTAGAAAAAAAAGAATAAGAAAAAATAAAGTGATAAAAAGTGACAAAAAGAAAACAACAAAATATAAGAAGACAACAATAATAATAATAAGAAGAAAAGAAGTAAAACATTATAAAGTAATTGCCGGTAATTATTGTGATTATTTTCATTAATTATTATAGCTATTGTCATTAGTAATAGTAGTAGTAGTAGTAGTAGTAGTAGTAGTAGTAGTAGTAGTAGTAGTAGTAGTAGTAGTATCATCGTTATCATTACTATTACCACAATCAATTTCTCTCTCTCTCTCTCTCTCTCTCTCTCTCTCTCTCTCTCTCTCTCTCTCTCTCTCTCTCTCTCTCTCTCTCTCTCTCTCTCTATCTCTCCTTTTTTCCTTCATTAACTTCAAAGCTCTGTACGGCAACACAATATAAAATCTGCATCATAATATTACTTTCTACCTCTTCCAATCCCTCCTCGGCCGCGACACCTTGACTCACCTTCAGCCAAATTGACTAATCTCGCCTGCGTAACGGATAATCGCTAATCAATTATCCGTCTGGGCCCAGGGATTTTCCTCCAAAGTTTCCTCCTTCTCCTCCTCTTCTTTCTCCTTTTAGTCTCCTTCCTCTTTTTATCATTCCTGTTTTAGTTTTTTGTTGCTGCTCCCTTCTTCCTTTAATTTTTCCTACACTTCCTCCTCCTCTTCTTCGTCTTCTTCTTCTTTCTCTTCTTTCTTCTCCTCCTTCTCCTGCTTCCTTCTTTTTTAATCTCTTGCTCCATAACTTCGATGATGTTCTCCTCCTCCTCCTCATTTGAAAATATTATGTGTATGTGATTAGACTGCAGACTCCTTCTCCCCCTACCCCCCTTCATGGTGATTCTTTGCCCGAAGGGAGGAGGAGGAGGAGGAGGAGGAGGGAACACATTTCGAGATGCCGTACCCTTGTCGGTATTTCCGGGTCCCATTTCTTCACCTCCTCCTCCTCCTCCTCCTCTTCCTTCCGTCTTCCTTATCCTTCTTCTTGACGTGCTTATTGTCCATCACCATCATTATCATCCTTCTTCTATTCAAAGTGCCCTACTCCTCCTCCTCCTCCTCCTCCTCTTACTCCTCTTCCCTACTTCTTCCTCCTCCTTTCTTCCTTCCGAATATCATACTGGAGGCTTTCTTAAAGGTTCAATTCTATGCTTCCTTTTATTCTTCTCTCCCTTCCTCCCTCCCTCTCTCCCTCCTTTCCTCCTCCTTTCTCTTTCCCCTTCTTGCTCTCCCTCCTCCTTCCGTACCCATCTCTCTCTCTCTCTCTCTCTCTGAAGTGTTAAAGATGTGTGTGTGTGTGTGTGTGTGTGTGTGAGAGAGAGAGAGAGAGAGAGAGAGAGAGAGAGAGAGAGAGAGAGAGAGAGAGAGAGAGAGAGAGAGAGAGAGAGAGAGAGAGAGAGACACACACACACACACACACACACTAATGGACTTTTTTTTATTAGCGAGCCTCTTTAACCTTCTCCTTCCTGTCATCAGTCAAGTCACGCGGTAATCAGTCAACCTCTCATCCATCACGCCAGCCAGTCAGTCAATCAGTCAGCCACTCAGTCAATTAGTCACTCTAGCGTAATCTTTTTTTTTTCTTGCTTTCCTTGTATATCAGTGTCAGTCCATTAGTCAGTCACCCAGTCAATAGGTCACTTAGTCAGTCAGTCACTCAGTCAGTCAGTTACCTTCTTGTAAATCTATCTTTCGTTTTGCTTTCTTTCCTTCTACGGTAGTCAGTCAGTCAATCCATTAGTCCGTCAGTCAGTAATTTAGTCGGATGGTTAGTCAGTCAATCCATCAGTCAGCCACTTGCATATTTTTTTTTCAGTTAGTAGTCTGTCAGCAATTCGTATTTCAGTCAGTTCTGTTATTTTAAGCTGCTTTCTTTACTTCTTGTTCAGTCATCCAGTCAGTCAGTCAGTTCTGTTATTTTAAGCTGCTTTCTTCTTGTTCAGTCATCCAGTCAGTCAGTCAGTTGAAGTTTGTGATCTATTTATCTGTCAGTCAATCCATCAGTAATCCAGTCAGCCACTTGCATTTTTTTTTTTTTTTGTTAGTCTCAGTTAGCAATTCGTATTTCACTCAGTTCTGTTATTTTAAGCTGCTTTCTTTACTTCTTGTTCAGTCATCCAGTCAGTCAGTCAGTTGAGGTTCATGATCTATTTATCTGTTAATTTCTTTCCTTCAATAGTTGTCAGTCATTCACTCACTCATATACAGAGGAAGCAGACATGTATTACCTTCATTCAGCTGATATCTATATAATTCAGTAAAGATGACGTGCTATAATCATACGAGGGAATAAGAAGAGCAAAGAAAAAATAAGGAAAATCAGCAAATAAAATAAAAGAAATGAAAATATAACCGAAATAAATTGGTTGGTAATAACTGACTAGTCTTAATTATGTCAGTTATTACCAACTCAAAAAACGACACCTAGACTGTTTCTGCCTGTGTTACTTTCCCTTGTCTTCCCTTCCCTTAGGTCTTCCACCCTCCAATCTCCTTCCCTTTCATTTTCCTCTCTTTCCTTTCCTATTTTTCTTCTTTCTTTTATTTTCGCTTCCTTTTCCTTTCGTTCCATTACTTTCCACATACCTCAAGTCCACACTATTACAAACAGATACTAAATCCAAATGTTGAATGCGGATATTAACTCGTAGAAGTGCTTCATAGAGATTTCGCATTAAACGGTGTATGGCTGATTGATTTTCTTGGAACTCGTGTCAAGCGCGCATGGAACCAAGCGAGTTAAAACGAAGCAAACAGAACTTGATCAGATATTAGAATGCAAGCAATAAACACAAGAAGAACAAACGCCACACACACAAAAAACAACAACAACGGTGTATGGCTGACTGATATTTTTGGAGCTTATATCAAGGTCGTATAAAACCAAACGAGATAAAACGGAGCAAGCATAACTCGATCAGATATTAGAATGCAGGCAATAAACACAAGAAGAACAAAGGCCACACACAAAAAAAACGGTGTATGGCTGGCTGATATTGTTGGAGCTTATATCAAGGTCGTATGAAACCAAGCGAGTTAAAACGAAGCACACAGAACTCGATCAGATATTAGAATGCAGGCAATAAACACAAGAAGCACAAGGGACACACACACACACACACACACACACTCACACACACACACAACAAAAAAACGGTGTTGGAACTCGTGTCAAAGACGTATGAAACCAAACAAGTTAAAACGATGCAAACAGAACTCGATCAGATATTAGAGCGAGCAATAAACACGAGGAGCACAAGGGCTATAAAAAAAAAAAAAAAAAAAAAAAAAACGAAGCTGAAGTATAAGATTAGCGAAATTAACATGACAACATAACTTTGCAGCTCCGAAGACAAGGCAACAAATCGAGGGGAAAAAATCAAGGAAAATATTCTGAATTCATCCATGTGATAATGCAAACACACACACACACACACACACAGCTATGCATGCACACTCGCACGAACATAAGACCTCACCCTTCCTCCTATTCTCTCACAACCTCCTCCTCCTCCTCCTCCCTCACGTCATCCTCCTCTTCAACAGCTAACACGTGAGATGAGGCAGGTGTTCACATCTCCTCCTCCTCCTCCTCCTCCTCCTTCTCCTCCTCGTGCGCCGCCAGATGGCCCGCTCATGACGCAATACATAGCTTCGTTGATGACGTCACCAAAACAAGCTATTCGATACGCCATACGCTCGGCCAATCAGCTTGCGTTGTGCCCTGTGACGTCATCCTCGTTCATGCTGGTGATTGGTGGAGGAGTTTTTTTTATTGGTTGATGGGTGATTGATTTTTTATGGTGGTGTTAATAATAATGATGATGATGATGATGATGATGCTCTCTAAATCACTCAATTCAGCAATTAATCAGTCTATCACAACACACACACACACACACACACACACACACACACATTTATATATTTTTCTTAACTGTCGGTATTTATATCAAACTTTTTCAATATGCTAATTATATAACCGCTTTTCAGATGAGAGAGAGAGAGAGAGAGAGAGAGAGAGAGAGAGAGAGAGAGAGAGAGAGAGAGAGAGAGAGAGCGCCAGACAACCACTTTCAAAAACTTTCCAGACAGACACTCATTAAAAAAAGACCCACCCACCTCTACACACACACACACACACACACACACACGGGGCGGGAGGGGCGTCTTATATCTAGCGAAAACGAAGCCTAACTAATTATTGTTTTGAGCGAAAGTTTCAAATTAGCGAGCAACAGTTTCAGAATTTTTCCCCTCCTCTCATTATCGTGATTACCAGTTACCCGACATGAAGGGCGCAGGAAGGGATGTAGTGAGTCGGGTTAGTGTTGCCCTGCCCTCCTAGACGCTGCCCTTCCCTTCCTTCGCCTTCCCTTTCATTTCTTTCCCTTCTTTTCCCTTCCTTTCCATCATCTCCAATTACCTCCACCTCCCTTCCTTTCCCTTCCCTTCTTTTCCCTTCCTTTCCATCATCTCCAATTACCTCCACCTCCCTTCCTTTCCCTTCCCTTCTTTTCCCTTCCTTTCCATCATCTCCTATTACCTCCACTTCCCTTCCTTTCCCTTCACTTTCATTTCTTTCCCTTCTTTTCCCTTCCTTTCCATCATCTCCTATTACCTCCACTTCCCTTCCTTTCCCTTCACTTTCATTTCTTTCCCTTCTTTTCCCTTCCTTTCCCTTCCTTTCCATCATCTCCAATTACCTCCACCTCCCTTCCTT
>NC_066521.1:11943911-11946411 GCF_024679095.1 Eriocheir sinensis
AGAGAGAGAGAGAGAGAGAGAGAGAGAGAGAGAGAGAGAGAGAGAGAGAGAGAGAGAGAGAGAGAGAGAGGCGGAGTGGAGAGGACGGGGCCTTTGTCAATTAACCTGTGGGGCGCCGTTCACCTGTCCGCCCGTTTGGGAGGATCGTGGTGCCTGGCCGCGCTGTTATGCTAATTGTTGTTGTTGTTGTTGTTGTTGGGTGGTGGTGGTGGTGGTGGTAATGTCTCGAACTCCAAGTATTTTCAGAGGTCAATAAGATAGTAAATATACATATACATCTATAAGCATGAATAAAACATGAGTGAATGATTGTTGTTGCTGTTGTTGTTGTTGTTTTGTTGTTGTTGTTGGGTGGTGGTGGTGGTGGTAATGTCTCGAACTCCAAGTATTTTCAGAGGTCAATAAGATAGTAAATATACATATACATCTATAAGCATGAACAAAACATGAGTGAATGATTGTTGTTGCTGTTGTTGTTTTTGTGGTGGTGGTGGTGGTGGTAGTTGTCTGGAAGCCCAAATATTTTCAGAGGAGCATATATGTCGCGTATATGTCCAGAAAAATGAATAAAAAAGGAAAACTATATATAAGAAAGTCTCACACATCTACCCAATTCCTCCAACAATGCAGAGAAATATTAAGAAAAGGAGGAAAAAACGAAAGAGGAGAATGACGAACAGCAGAATGAAGGGGAGGGAATGGAAGAGGAGGAGGAAGAGAAGGAGGAGGAGGAGGAAAAAGAAGAGGAAGATAATACTCATAAGGATGAAATCTTGAAAACTTGACAGAAATAACCTCACAAATGTCAAGAACGACAGCGCGGGGAGGAGGAGGAGGAGGAGGAGGAGGAGGAGGAAAGTGGTCTTGGTCGTTACATAAGCTTGCCTGATGGAGGAGGGAGAGAGAGAGAGAGAGAGAGAGAGAGAGAGAGAGAGAGAGAGAGAGAGAGAGAGAGAGAGAGAGAGAGAGAGAGAGAGAGAGCAAAAGAAAAAGAAAAAAAAGATAAGAAAGGAGCAAGAAAGAAAAGAAACATCGTAAAACAGAAGAGAGAGAGAGAGAGAGAGAGAGAGAGAGAGAGAGAGAGAGAGAGAGAGAGAGAGAGAGAGAGAGAGAGAGAGAGAGAGAGAGAGAGAGAGAGAGAGAGAGAGAGAGTAGCAAAAAAGAAAAAGAAAAAAAATAAGAAAGGAGCAAGAAAGAAAAGAAACATCGTAAAACAGAAGAGAGAGAGAGAGAGAGAGAGAGAGAGAGAGAGAGAGAGAGAGAGAGAGAGAGAGAGAGAGAGAGAGAGAGAGAGAGTTTTCCGGGAAGGCGTCTTTTGTTAACGCTGACTGACTCTCGCATCTCACGTACCCAAAGCCGAAATGAAGGAAAAAAAAAAAAATAATAATAAATAAAATAACAATAACAACAGCAATAATGATAATAATGGTAATGAGAAAAGGTGAAAAAAATAAAGAAATGTGAATAGAATCGTACCCAACACCACGACAGCGAGAAATGAGAGAGAGAGAGAGAGAGAGAGAGAGAGAGAGAGAGAGAGAGAGAGAGAGAGAGAGAGAGAGAGAGAGAGAGAGACACAGACAGACACAGACAAACGGACAGACAGACATACAGACACAGACATACGAACAGACAGACATACAGACACAGACATACGAACAGACAGACATACAGACACAGACATACGAACAGACAGACATACAGACACAGACATACAGACACAGACATACGAACAGACAGACATACAGACACAGACATACAGACACAGACATACGAACAGACAGACATACAGACACAGACATACGAACAGACAGACATACAGACACAGACATACGAACAGACAGACATACAGACACAGACATACGAACAGACAGACATACAGACACAGACATACGAACAGACAGACATACAGACACAGACATACGAACAGACAGACATACGAACAGACAGACATACAGACACAGACAAACGGACAGACAGACAGACATACAGACACAGACATACGAACAGACAGACATACGAACAGACAGACATACAGACACAGACAAACGGACAGACAGACATACAGACACAGACATACGAACAGACAGACAGACAAAAAAGAAGACAAAATAAGAGTAAAGAAAGAAAAGGAAATAAAAATGAAAGCAAAAAGAAATTAAAAGAAAGAAGAGAAAGTTAGTAAAGAAACGATATAAAAGAAAGAAAAGAGAAAATAAGAGTAAAAAAAGAAAAAATGAAAAGAAAGGAGGAAATTAGTAAAGAAACGAAATAAAATAAACTAAATATGAGAGAGAGAGAGAGAGAGAGAGAGAGAGAGAGAGAGAGAGAGAGAGAGAGAGATGAGAAAACCCAAACAGTAATAAGAACTCAGGAACAATGGACGTGATGATAAAAATTATGATGATGAAAAACGAAAAAAAAACACGAAAGAAAATGTCGAGAGTAATCGTACCCGGAGATCGAAATTGCAAAAAGTAAAAAAAAAAAAAAGCAAAAT
>NC_066521.1:11951411-12031411 GCF_024679095.1 Eriocheir sinensis
GTGTGTGTGTGTGTGTTCTACATGAGTAACTGCATGATTAATTAACTGACTAAACGGGTGACTGATTAAATGCGTAAGCGAGTGACTGACTGAATGAGTGACTGACCAAATGAGTGACTGACTAAATGCCTAAGCGAGTGACTGACTGAATGAGTGACTGACTAAATGAGTGACTGACTAAATGCCTAAGCGAGTGACTGACTGAATGAGTGACTTATAAAATGACTAAGCGAGTGACTGACTAAACGAGTGACTGACTAAATGAGTGACTGATTAAATGCCTAAGCGAGTGACTGACTAAACGAGTGACTGATTGAATGCCTAAGCGAGTGACTGACTAAATGAGTGACTGACTAAATGCCTAAGCGAGTGACTGACTGAATGAGTGACTGACTAAATGAGTGACTGACTAAATGCCTAAGCGAGTGACTGACTGAATGAGTGACTGACTAAATGAGTGACTGACTAAATGCCTAAGCGAGTGACTGGCTGAATGAGTGACTGACTAAATGAGTGACTGATTAAATGCCAAAGCGAGTGACTGACTAAACGAGTGACTGACTAAACGAGTGACTGATTAAATGCCTCAGCGAGTGACTGACTAAACGAGTGACTGATTGAATGCCTAAATTAGTGACTGACTAAATGCGTGACTGATTCAATGTCTAAGCGAGTGACTGATTAAATACCCAAAGATTCAACTCTAAATAACTAACCAATTAACAGAATGACTGACTGAGTGACTAAACTTATAAAGAACTAACTCATTAAATAATCAAGTGAGTGACTGACTGATTAACTGACTGACAAACTGACCTACAAATGATTCCAACAACTTACTAACTTAGCGACAAAAATAACTGCGTGACTGACTGACTAACTGCAAAAGTATCTGATTAACTGACTGACACCATAATTGCCTGACTGTATGGTTGACTGACTGGGTGATTGACTGCCTGACTGACTGATTAACTGCCTGACTGCATAACTGACTGCCTGACTGACTGACCAAATGACGCAGTTATCTCCCAACCTCTCCCCTTCCTCCTCTTCTCCCTTCCCTTTCCCCACCTCCCCTTCCTCCTCTTCTCCCCTCCCTTCCCCTTCCTCCCCTTCCCCCCCCACACCCAACCCACGCACGGCAGCTGAGATAACCATGTCACCCTCTTCCCCTTCCCTCCTCTCCCCCCTCCCTCCACCCCACCCATCTCCCCTCCTCTTCTCCCCCATCACCCCACCCTTTTCCTTCCCCAGTTCTCCTCTTCTTCCTCCTCCTTCTCCTCCTTCATCGCTGTTGTTCGTTCCTCACCACCCTTCCTTCCTCCTCCTCCCCCACCTCCTCCTCCTCCTCCTCCACTGTGAATCACTGCATCAGAAGAAAACGCAGAGGACAGAAACTTAATACCTAACACACACACACACACACACACACACACACACACACACACACATTTATCGCATTTTTTTTTCTGTACACATTTTCAGTTTGATTCTCTCTCTCTCTCTCTCTCTCTCTCTCTCTCTCTCTCTCTCTCTCTCTCTCTCCGTCTTGCATGTTCTCACCCTTGCTTCTCTCCACCTTCTCCTGTTCCTGCTTTGCTCCTCCTCCTCCTTCTCCTCCTCTTCTTCTTCCTCCTCCTCCTTCTTCTATTTCCCTATACATAACAAACTGACCCCGTTTTCGACGTTCAGGGCACTTTCCTGCGTAGAAGAAAGAGGGAGAAGAAGAAGAGGAGGAAGAAGAGGAAGAAGAAGAAGATAATGATGCTGAAGGAAAAGGGAAATAAAGGATGGATAATGACCATAATAAAGGAAGATAGAATGCAACATGTACATAGTGATGGATTCTCTCTCTCTCTCTCTCTCTCTCTCTCTGTAGTCACTAGTGTATCGCTACTCCCACTTTCTAACATTGTAAGCTTTCTTTTTTTTTTTTTTTAACTTTTATTACAATCCTTTGCTGCCTGTTAGGTGTTTGAGGATACCCTTGACCTAGCTCTTTTTTTTTTTTTTATAAATGAAACACTTATCATATTTGTGTGCTCAATAAATTCATAATAAGACTTAGTGTTTAATAATGTGGGCTCCAATTCTATTGACTTTTACCATACGTTTCTGCCAGTCATGGGTCTAAAGATGTTATTAGCTTCAATAATTTCCTAACTGTCCAGATTATTGATATAAAAGAATAAGTATAGAAATACATGAACACTTTAAATACATAAAAAAAAGCATGCTTAAAGTTTGAGTTTTCAAACGTGACTTTTTTTTTGGCACAAGTTCGTCTTTTCTTTCCTATCTCAAGACTGAAAACTGGCGCCGCGCGCCGTGCCCGCCACAAACACGTGCCTGGCGTGCAGTGTGTGTCAGGACCTCCGTGGCCGGCTACACTGCCATGGCACAACTCTTGTTGGGAGGCTGACACTCAGACACTTGCTACTTTTTTTTACGTTTGGCCTATACATATGTATATATAGCGTCGGTAGACCTTTTCGATGGGGCTTGTTAGTCGGTCACAGCTCGTTAGTGGCGCGGGCAAGTGTTTTATAGTGGCGCCATTCTTGCTTGCCCCATGCTGCCCCCCTGAGCTTTACTTGATCCAGTTCAAGAATTTCGTCTCGTTTGAGTTCGTTTCGCTTGAATCCGGAATAACATGTGGTCATTGGACAGCTACTCAGCGATGACTCAAAATTGTCTGTGTACGCAGCGGCGTGCAGGACTTGAACCCTGGCCTCCGTATCACATGCCCAAACGCACTCGCCTGGCTGACTCAGTTATTTAAATAGCTATATGTCTCTCCGTTACCATTGTACCTCAAAAACGTGTTGAATTAATGGTTACTAAATGCGAATGAAAACCTTAACGTCTCAAATCGGGACATCACCGCGACGGCCTTCTCGTGGTGGCTTACTATTATGGGTCACTGAGGCACACAACTCTGCTCACCACGTCAAGATGTAGCTAATGCTTTCAATGTTTGTTTATTTTTCCTTTTGTGTTACCGTGTTACTATAGTTTTACAACGTCAGAGCAGCTTCTCGGGATTTCCTTGGACCTAAGTGCTTTTCAATAGTTTTCAGGTTTTCTTTTATATATATATATATATATATTTTTTTTTTTTTTTTTTTTCCTTCGTTATACTGTTTATCACAATGCTGTCATCGCTGCGGAGGGCACTCGCGGGCGGGTCAGCGGTCTGGAGTTAATAACACCCCCACACACCCCGCGCTGCTCCCCCCCCCACTTCCTCGGCCTGCCATGACAGCTCTTCCCCTTCTCTCGCTCCCTTCATCTTCATAATTTTCCTGCTCCTCTCAAGTGCTCCCTTCACGGCCTCCTTAATTTCCACATCCAACCACTTTTGTTTCTTTCTCCACTCAGTTAGTTCTTCCACCTCTCTTCTTCCTCCCGCAGCAGGCAGTCTCGTACGTCAGTAGCGTCAGTGTCAGTCAGTATGCGTCGCGTACCTCTTCCACTCCTGTGTAGCGACGCTCTTCCTCTTCCCTCTCTTGGCGGCTTCGATAACTTCAATAGCGCCGATCGGCTGAATTTTCTTTCCAGCTCCACCTGTTTCCTCTCTCATCTCGGGGCGCTTCTTTGGTTCATTATTTTCTCCTTGTTCTCTCGTGGCGGGGGTCTCGCCAATCCTCTCCCCACCGAGCCAGACAACATATACTGTGTCATACAAACTTGCCTCTCGTCTACTTGCAAGGTATATCATTGACGCAAATTGGCATGTTAGGGATTTGTGTAAGACGGTGTGAGGGTTCTTTGGCTACATAAATATTCTATAATATTACTGAAAAAATAATGTGGATGTTTAACACGAGTAGGCAGCGATATAGAACAAGTTGATTTTCATTCAATCACGAGCTTGCAACGCGTACCTGACACATCTATCGAAATTCACGCTTATGGATGAACAGCTGAAATGAAACCAAGTATACCAACTCTCATCTCAACGATAGGCGAAGAAGAAAATGAAGAGAAAGGAGGAGGAGGAGGAGGAGGAGACCGTGAACTCCTGATAAAGATAGAGACAATGTTAAAAAAAAAAAAGACAACGTTCAAGAAAGAAGGAAAGGATGAAAGGACAAATAAGGAGACAGATAGCGATCGTCAGCAACAGGGTCAAACCAAGAAAGGAGCAGAAACAGAGAAAAAGGAAAGACGTAAACAGCCTCTACGCCTGGACGCCTCCCCGCAGCCCAAGGCCCTGCATGTGGCTGTTGGGTCACCAGGCAAGACTTGGGTGATGGATTACAAGGCCGCACCAGATCACGTCATATCATCTAACACTACTTTCTCCTTCTCTTCTTCACTTAATTCCTCCTCCTCCTCCTCCTCCTAGTCCTTCTTCTTCTCCTCTGCATCATAATCAACTTTCCCTCTGCTCTCCTTTCTTCTCCCAGTGTTTCTTACTTTATTTTTTTATCTTATTTGTATTCCTATTCTACTTTTCCTCCACTCTCCTCTTCCTTTCCCTCCTCCTCCTTCTTCTCATCATCCTTATTATCTTTCCCTCTGCTCTCCTTTCCACTCCCACTGTTTCTTACTATATTTCTTTATCTTATTCAAATTCCTATTCTACTTTTCCTCCACTCTCTTCTTCCTTTTCCTCCTCCTCCTTCTTCTCGTCAGTATCCTTATTATCTTCCCTCCTGTTCTCCTTTCCTCTCTGTTTTTCTTTTTTTTTACTGCATTATCTTGTCTTTATTATTTATCTTCTTTTCCTCCATCATCACCACCTCTTCCATTCTTTCTTCTCTTCTCCCATCTTCTCACTGGGTTCTCTTCCATCTAAACCACTTCTACTTATTTTTTCTTCTTCTTCTTCTTCTTCTTCTTCTTCTCCTTCTACTTCGTCTTCTTCTATTTCTACTTCTTTTTCTTCTTCTACTTCTTCTTCTACTTTTTCTTCTTTTCCTTCTTCTTCTTCTCCTTCTTCTTCTTCATCGTCTTCTTCGTCTTCTTCCTCCTCCTGGCAATACATACACACAACTGCTTCCCATCATCCGTTCTTCATTATTTTTTCCTGTCTATTTCACCATTATTACGCTATTTATCGCCTTCCCTGCCTTACCCACTTACTAATTAACCCTTACAGAGTAATTAGTAAGCCGGAGGGACCTTAGAACTTATTTAAAGATAGAGAAATGAGCGAAAATATGAAGGGAGTCTCTTGAGTGGGTTGACAAATGGCCGACTGACAGATGACAACCATTATTACCAACAAAAAAGAAAAGGACTATAAGATGATGCTTTAACAGGCCGCCTCGTCACATGCCAACAAGCTTTCCTTCACTTGATCCTCTTTTTGGTCTGTTTTCTTTTCTCTTTTGTTTTGTTTTTTCTGAGTGGTGTTTTTTTTTTTTGGGGGATTTTTCTTCCTCCATTTTTTTTTTTTTGTGTGTGTGTTATGTTGTTGCGGTCTTTTTTTTTTCTCCGTTCCTTTTTCTTTCTTCTTCTTTATCTGTTGTTGTTGTTGTTTTTGTTTGTTTGTTTCGATGTGTTCCTGATTCCGTTTTTCCTGTTGGGTGTTTTTTCTTGTATTTCTGTTTTCTTCTTTTTCTTCTTTTTTATCCGAAGTGTTCCAGTGTTGCTAAATTTTCCTCCTCTTCCTCCTTCTCTTCCTAGTTCTTTCCTGTTTTTTGCATTTTCTTTATCATTTCTTTCATCCCTTGTCTTCTCTTTCTCCTCCTCCTTATTCTCTTATTCTGTGTCTTGTCTTCAGTCTTCCTTTTTTTCTTTTTCTTCCTCCTCCTCCTCCTCCTCCTCCTCTGTATCTTAGTTTTTCCCGTGTGCTCCTCCTCTTCTTTTATATCCTCTTCCTACGTTCCTTATTATTTCTCTGGTCTTTCTTCTCTTTCTCTTTGTCCCTCTTCCTCCATTTCTTCATCTTATGCCTGTTCCTATGTTCCTATTTCCTCCTCCTCCTCCTCCTCCTCCTCCTCCTCTTAACTGTGTCAATGCCATATATCCGAAATCTATGTGACGTTTCCAATTAGTGAAAAAAATTGAAGGAGGAGGAGGAGGAGGAGGAAGAAAAGGAGGAGGAGGAGGAGGAGGAGGAGGAGGAGGAGGAGGAGGGGGAGGAGGAGGAGTTTAAAGAATGTATACGTGTGAGTGATTTCCGTCTGTCCCTTCTTCCTTCCCTCCTCCTCCCTTTCTTCCTTCCCTCCTCCTCCTCCCTTCCTTCCCCTCCTCCCTCCCTTCCTCCCTTTCTCTTCTCCCTTTTTTTCTCTCACGGTGCCTCGTCCTCCACAACCTTTTTCTCCCCACTTTCTCTTTCTCTCCTCCTCCTCCTCCTCCTCCTCCTCCTCCTCATTTCCATACACTCCATTGAGTTGTTTCTTCCTTCCATTTCTTTTCCAGTTACATTTTATCGTCTCAATTTGCTTTCCTTCTTTTCTTCTTCTTCTTCCTCTTCCTTATCTTCTTACACCTCCTCCTCCTCCTCCTCCATTAATGTCTCTCTCCTCAAATAAGAAGAAATAAATGAAGAAAACAAGTGAAAAATATCAAAGAAAAGGAAGAATTGAAATGCTTTAAGGACAGTCTCGTCTTCTTGGGTAAGGGAGGAAAGAGGAGGGCAGGGGAACATGAAAGGAAGGCAAAGAAAACGAGATGCCGAGCGAGGAATAAAAGATGGAACGTGGAATGAGAGAGGAGAGAAGAGAAGCGTAAAATAAGGGAAGAAGAAATAGGGAATAAAAGACGCGACGGATGACAAACAGAAAATAAAGTTAAAATAAGAAGAAGTGGAGACAAGAAGGAAAGGAAGAGGAAAAAGAAGAGGCAAAGGAAGACAAACAGAAAATAAAGTTAAAATAAGAAGAAGTGGAGACAAGAAGGAAAGGAAGAGAAAAAAGAAGAAGCGAAGGATGACAAACAGAAAGATAAAGTTAAAATAAGAAGAAGAAAGAAGAAGCGAAGGATGACAAACAGAAAGATAAAGTTAAAATAAGAAGAAGTGGAGACAAGAAGGAAGGGAAGAGGAAAAAGAAGAGGCAATGGATGACAGACAGAAAGATAAAGTTAAAATAAGAAGAAGTGGAGACAAGAAGGAAAGGAAGAGGAAAAAGAAGAGGCAAAGGATGACAGACAGAAAGATAAAGTTAAAATAAGAAGAAGTGGAGACAAGAAGGAAGGGAAGAGGAAAAAGAAGAGGCAAAGGATGACAAACAGAAAGATAAAGTTAAAATAAGAAGAAGTGGAGACAAGAAGTAAAGGAAGAGGAAAAAGAAGAAGCGAAGGATGACAAACAGGAAGATAAAGTTAAAATAAGAAGAAGTGGAGACAAGAAGGAAAGGAAGAGGAAAAAGAAGAGGCAAAGGAAGACAAACAGAAAGATAAAGTTAAAATATGAAGAAGTGGAGACAAGAAGGAAAGGAAGAGGAAAAAGAAGAGGCGAAGGATGACAAACAGAAAGATAAAGTTAAAATAAGAAGAAGTGAGACAAGAAGGAAGGGAAGAGGAAAAAGAAGAAGCGAAGGATGACAAACAGAAAGATAAAGTTAAAATAAGAAGTGGAGACAAGAAGGAAGGGAAGAGGAAAAAGAAGAGGCAAAGGAAGACAAACAGAAAGATAAAGTTAAAATAAGAAGAAGAGGAGACAAGAAGGAAGGGAAGAGGAAAAAGAAGAGGAAAAGGATGACAGACAGAAAGATAAAGTTAAAATATGAAGAAGAGGAGACAAGAAGGAAGGGAAGTGGAAAAAGAAGAGGCGACTGATGACAAACGGAAAACAAAGTTAAAATAAGAAGTGGAGACAAGGAAGAAGGAAAAAGGAAAAAAAAAAGACGCGACGGATGACAAACGGAAAATAAAGTTAAAATAAGAAAGAGACAAGAAAGAAGGAAAAGGGAGAAAAAGACGCAAAGGATGACGAACAAAAAAATAAAGTTGAAATATGAAGAAATGGAGACAAGAAAAAAAGGGAAAAGCGCATGAAACTAAACAGAAAAACAAAAAGAAAATGAAGAAAAAGGAAAATGGGAGATGATGAAGAAGAACAGCAACTATGACAACAACCACAACAAATTAGAAGACAAATCAATGAAAAAGAAAAAACAAAAACAAAAAAGAAAAATAAGACGGAAAAAATAAAAATAAGAGAGAGAGAGAGAGAGAGAGAGAGAGAGAGAGAGAGAGAGAGAGAGAGAGAGAGAGAGAGAGAGAGAGAGAGAACCGCGATAAAATACAAGACCTTACCACCGATTTGCCAGTAACACGGTGAGGGGCAGAATGGACCAATGGGAGGGTAGTTATAATTTACGACGCGGAATCACCCAATCACGACCCTTCGCTAAATAATATGGCAGCCAATCAGCGAATAATGACGGGACTAATTAAGCGGCGCCATTCCCTAACACACAAGGCTATAAGAAGACTATGGAAGGAGGCCACAAGGGGTTGGTTAGTTGGCCTACAGAGGGCAGCACCTAAGGATGTTATTTATTTATTTATTTTTTTACAGCAGAGGAGTCAGTTCAAGGGCATAAAAAATAGGTAATATATGTAAAAAAAAAAAAAAAAAAAAAAACAAAGCCCTATCGGTATAGATGTCGCTTACCTCCATTTAAACCTTTCAATTGTCCTCCTCCTCCTCCTCCTCCTCTTCCTCCTCCCCCTCCTCATTTCCATACACTCCATTTACTTGTTTTTTTCTTCCATTTCTATTCCATTTACATTTTATCGTCTCAGTTTGCTTTCCTTCTTTTCTTCTTCCTCATCTTCTTACACCTCCTCCTCCTCCTCCTCCTCCTCCTCTTCCTCCTCCTCCTCCTCATTTCCATTCACTCCATTTACTTGTTTTTTCCTTCCATTTCTATTCCATTTACATTTTATCGTCTCAGTTGTCTTTCCTTCTTTTCTTCTTCTTCTTCTTCTTCCTCATCTCTTTACACCTCCTCCTCCTCCTCTTCCTCCTCCTCCTCATTTCCATACACTAGATTCACTTCTTTCTTTCTTCCATTTCTTTTCCAGTCACATTTTATCGTCTCACTTTGCTTTCCTTCTTTTCTTCTTCTTCTTCTTCTTCCTTATCTTCTTACACCTCCTCCTCCTCTTCCATTAATGTATCAAGTCAACCTTCCATCTGTATATCTGTCTGCCTATCTATCTGACCTTAAGCCTTTCAATACTCTCAATCATCGACTTATCTGATCTTTCTATCTATCTACTTATCTTCTCTAACTCCATCTAAGACCCTTGATTGGGATTTGCAACTTTAACTTATCTGATTAGTCTATCTATCTATCCATCTACTTGATCTATCTCACTCCGACTATGTATTTCAATCGAGTTTGCATCACTGACTTAACTGATCTTTATGTCAATATAGTATCCATTAAAGGTTGTCAATTGTGTTTGTATCATTAATTTATTTGGTCTATTTTTTATCAATTTATCTATCTACTAATTTATACAATCTATCTCACCTCAGTCTAAGGCTTTCAATCGTCTCTACATCATCCAAATATATATGTAACCTCTTCCACTCATCCACCAAAAGCTTCCTGATCCACTTGCCACATTATCTCCTTTCTGAGCCTGATTTTATTCCACTTTATTCCACTTTTTATACACGGCTCACGCGCGCCTGTCCATGTCGAGTTATCAAGTCAACCTTCCATCAGCCAATCACAGCACGAGTTGACAGCCACGCCCACCCGCCCAGCCAATCACAGGAGGCCATTCACAGTCCCTTGGTAGTCAGCGGTTGCCTTGGAATTGCGTTCAAATGAGGGAGTGTGTGCGTCTCTCTCTCTCTCTCTCTCTCTCTCTCTCTCTCTCTCTCTCTCTCTCTCTCTCTCTCTCGTATCTTTGTCTTGTATTGTTTATGTCCAACAGGAGGAGGAGAGGAGGAGGAGGAGGAAGGAGGAGGAGGAGGGGAGGAGGAGGAGGAGGAGGAGGAGGAGGAGGAGGAGGCGGAGGACGAGGAGGAGGAAGTGGTAAAGCAAAGAGGAGGAAATTTAAATGAGAGAGAGAGAGAGAGAGAGAGAGAGAGAGAGAGAGAGAGAGAGAGAGAGAGAGAGAGAGAGAGAGAGAGAGAGAGAGAGAGAGAGAGAGAATCGTAAAAACAAGAATAAAATCGAAGAAAAAAAAAAAAAGACGCTCCAGAGAAGGATATAAAAGGAGGAGGAGGAGGAGAAGGAGGAAAAGAAAGAAGAAGAGTAGGCAATAAAAATCGTGATACAGAAGAAATTGGGAAGCTGACAGTAAAGAAGAAGAAAAAGAAGAAGAGGAAGAAGAAGACGGAGAAGAAGAAGAAGAAGAAGAAGAAGAAGAAGAAGAAGAAGAAGAAGAAAAAGACGTTGGTGACTAAAAAATAAATATATCTTAAAAAAAAGGAATGTGTAAGAAATAAATGGAAGAAGAGGGTGAACAGAAAGAGGAGGAGGAGGAGGAGGCAAAAGGAGAAAGAGAAAATAAGAAAAGGGAAAGAAAAGGTTGAAGGAGGGTCAAGAGAGGATTAGCAGAAGTAAATGATAGACGAAGAGGAGGTGGAGGAGGAGGAGGAAAGGAGTGACAAACGAAGACGAAAGCGAAGGAAGAGGAAGAGGAGGGGAAGGAGGAAAAGGAAGAAGACAAGGAAGAGAATGAGGACCAGGCGCAGGCATGTAGTTTTCCCTGGGCGTAGAATTGAGCATGTAGCAATACTAGTTAAGAAGGTTGACGACTTAGTCGTCGCTACCTCAGAGGAGACCGTGTTTGTTTACTTGGTCGGAACAAACAATGTCGTGAAAGGTAGGTCAGAGGAGGTTGTAGATGTGTATAGGAAGTTTGTCGAGAAGCTGAGGGACAGCCGGTGTTCAATTGTGTGTGGTTTGATCCCTCGGCACGATGTTAGTTCCCTCATTCTCAGTAGAATGCTAGGGATTAACGAACGTGTCAGGGATTTGTGTAGTCGTGAGGGAGTCATGTTTGTGGACGTCAGGGATAACTTTATTCATGACAGGAGTTTGTTTGCTAACGATGGACTTCACCTAAATTGTGTAGACAAGGCAAGGCTGGGTAGAGTGCTAGACGAGGAAGTTTTGGTAGAGTTGAAGAGAAGTCAGGTGCAGCGGGAACAGGATGCGGAAACTTCCGGCTTGGCTGGAAGGAGTCATCATCCAGAGTCTTAGATACAAGTATTAGTAGTGATGTCAGCAAGTTTGCTGATGATACCAAGATCGGTAGAGTAATTGAGTCGGATCCGGACGCTAGTATTCTCCAGGATGAACTAGACAGATTGTATGACTGGGCTGAGAAATGGCAGATGGAGTTCACTGTAGGGAAGTGCAGTATTCTGTGTAGGTAGGAACAACCCCTCACATAACTATTGCTTAAATGACACTCTCATAAGCAGGTCTGGGTGCGAGAGGGATTTAGGGGTCTTAGTGAGCTCTGATCTCCGTCCAAGGGCACAATGCATTCAAGCTAGAAATCGAGCAAACAGGGTACTAGGATTCATTTCAAGGAGCGTAAACAACAGAAGCGCCGAAGTCTTCCTCAAACTATATTTAGCATTATCTTGATTATGCGGTTCAGTTCTGGTCACCTTACTATAGGATGGATATCAAATTGTTAGAATCGGTACAGAGAAGAATGACTAAGATGATTCAGGGGTTAACAAACTTGCCATACGAGGAAAGACTCAAACAATTAAACTTATATTCTCTAGAAAGGCGATTGGTGCGAGGTGACTTGATGGAGGTTTATAAATGGATGAAGGGCTTTAATAAGGGGGATATTAATAAGGTTGTGATGGTAAGAGAACCGGGTAGGACACGTAGTAATGGGTTTAAACTGGATAAATTTAGATTCAACAGAGACATAGGCAAAAATTGGTTTACTAACAGAGTGGTGGATGAGTGGAACAGGCTTAGCAGTCATGTGGTGAGTGCCAATACAATTGTCACATTCAAAAATAGATTAGATAAATTCATGGACAGTGATATTAGGTGGGATTAGATTCACAGGAGCTGCCTTGTACAGGTCTACCGGCCTCTTGCAGACTCCTACGTTCTTATGTTCTTATGTTCTTAACACACACACACACACACACACACACACACACACACACACACACACACACACACACACAATCACACACGAACTGAAGGTAGAAAAAAAGGAGGAAGGGGAAAAGGAAAAATATATAAGAAAATAATTGTGCCTCACGAACTAAAAGGAGAAAAAAAGGAGAAAGAGAACAAGAACAAAAAAGAAAATATGATAAAAACAAATGGACAAGCACCAGAAAAGAAAAAAAATATATGATGTGGAGGAGGACTGAGATAAACGGAACGGGTGAAGATTATGACGATTCCAAATGAAAAAAAAAATCAAGAAAGAAGAGTTAAAAGAAAACAAAGGAAGGAAGACATGTGTGGCGCGTGGGTGTGGAGAGTTCGGGCTAAAAACCGAGGAGGACACGAAGGGAGGCGATGCTAATTCCCTTACGAGATGGAAAGAAGTCTTGTTACCACACCAGAAAAAGATTAACGCATATTTCCCAGTGACGGAAATAGAAACGAGAGTGTGGGTGACGATAAGTGGAGGGGGCGGAGTGATGGAGGAGGAGGAGGACGACGAATGTTAAGTGGATGAGAAGGAGAAGAAGGAAAAGGACGAAGAAATGATGGAAGAATGGAGGATAAGGGAGAAAAAATGATGGAAGAATGGATAAGGGCGAAGAAATGATAAAGAAGAAGCGATGGAATGGAAGAAGAAGAGGATAATGGGGGAGGTGGAGGAAAAGAAGAAGCGGAGGAGGACAATGAAATGGGGGAGGAAATGAAGCAATGGAGGAGAAGGAGAAAGACGAAGAAAATGGAGGAAGAGGAAGAGGAAAGGAGAACGAAAACGAGGAAGTAATAAAATAGGAACTGAAGAAACGAAGAAAATAGAGGAAGAGGAGTGGAGAACGAAAACGAGGAAGTAAAAAAAGAGGAAATGAAGAAACAAAGAAAATAGAGGAAGAGGAAGAGGAATAAAGAACGAAAACGAGGAAGTAATAAAAGAGGAACTGAAGAAACAAAGAAAATAGAGGAAGAGGAATAAAGAGCAAAAACGAGAAAGTAATAAAATAGGAACTAAAGAAACAAAGAAAATAGAAGAGAAAGAGAGGAAGTAATAAAATTGGAACTCAAGAAACAAAGAAAAAAAATCTAACATATGAAGTACGTAAACGAAGGTACAAAGATATTAAAAAAAAGAAACAGGAACAAAAGAAGATGGATGTAGAAACCTGAGAAAATGGAAGAGAAAAACGAAAAAAAGGAATAAGGAGGAAAAAAAGAGGTCTATAATATTAAGAAAAAAATGAAAGCACAGAAAAATAGCGGAAGAAGAATTAGAAGAAAAGGAAAAAAAAGAAGGAAAAGAAGAGGAAGAAAGAGGGAGCAAAATGATAATGAGAGAGAGAGAGAGAGAGAGAGAGAGAGAGAGAGAGAGAGAGAGAGGGGAACATTATGATGAAGAGAGAGGAATGAAGGGAGAGTGAGAAGAGTTGGGAGGAAATTGCACCACACAGGGAGAGAGGGAGGGAGGAGGAGGAAGGAAAAAGGAGGTAGGACCATAGCAAACTGGTCTTAGACACACACACACACACACACACACACACACACACACACACACACACACACACACACATTCTCCACACCTTTCTCTCTCTCTCTCTCTCTCTCCAGGCAGGTGGTAAAGAAACGGGTTATCTGTTTATCTACACACACACACACACACACACACACACACACACACACACACACACACACACACACACACACACACACACACACACACCTATTTATTCTCCACACCTTTCCTTTCTCTCTCTCTCTCAACCCTTCTATCCAGGCAGGTGGTAAAGAAACAGGTTATCTGTTTATCCAACACACACACACACACACACACGGTCGCTCTCAAAGGCATTCTTTTTATTCATTACAATACGAAGTTTTATCTGCTTTTTTTTGTCACCGTGTGTGTGTGTGTGTGTGTGTGTGTGTGTGTGTGTGTGTGTGTGTGTGTGTGTGTGTGTGTACTAGGATGATGTAATACGGGGGAAGGAGGAATAGGAGGAGGAGGAGGTGACAAAGGAGAGAGGAAAAATCAGAGGAAAATAGTGGAAGGAAGATTGCAGGAGGGAGGGAGGAGGGGGAGGAGGGGGAGGAGGAGGAATAGGGGAAAAGGGAGGGAAACTACATCATATGAGAGAGAGAGAGAGAGAGAGAGAGAGAGAGAGAGAGAGAGAGAGAGAGAGAGAGAGAGAGAGAGAGAGAGAGAGAGAGAGAGAGAGAGAAGGAGAGGAGGAGAAGGATGGACAGAAAGGAGGAGGAGGAGGAGGAGGAGGCTTGCGACACTCACACCCATAAATCCAATGCCTTAGTCTGCCGCAAGCGGAGACAAGGCGGCCTCCTCCTCCTCCTCCTCCTCCTCTCCCTATTCTAAAACTAATTTTCTACCAGACTTGTGTTTACCGCGACACTACTAACTCTTCCTCCTCCTCCTCCTCCTCCTCTTGCTATGCCTACACAGCATCCCAACACCCCCCCTAACAGGCTCGCGTTCTCCTCCATCTTCCTCATCTCCTCCTCCTCCTCCTCTTCCTCCTATGTCACGTCCCTACAGAAAGTCGCTCCCCTATATATATTTCTCCTCCTCCTCCTCCTCCTCTTCCTCCTCCTCCTCAGCCTGTACTGTTCCTCTTCTTCTTCCAATTTCTCACACCTCACTAAACACACTTCCTTTCTCCTCAATCCTCTTCCTTTTCTTCTTCTCCGTCACCTCCTCCTCCTCCTCCTCTAACCCCAGCAACCTTTTGCCTTCCCTTCTTCCTTCTTCCTTCCTTCTTTTCTCTACGCACCCTTTGACCTCTTCCTCCTCCTCTTCTCCTCCGACCCCTAATAATCCTCCCCCTCTACCCTCCTCCTCCTCCTCCTCCTCCTTTTGTTTTGTTCCCTCACTTCCCTCTTCTTTTTTATCCTAATTTGTGGTGCTTCCATTGTCCATTCTCTCTCTCTCTCTCTCTCTCTCTCTCTCTCTCTCTCTCCTATCATCTTCCCTTCAACTGGAGCTTTTGAAGAAGGAGAGAAGGGAGAGGAAGGGAGAGAGGGAGAGGAGGAGATAGAATGGAATCTGCATGTAAGAGGAGGAGGAGGAGGAGGAGGAGGAGGTGGAAGAGGAGGAGGAGGAGGGGACTAATGGATAGGATAATGCCTCTATTTTCTTGCTCTTCTTTTATTCCTTTCTTTCTTCTTCCTCCTCCTCCTCCTCCTCCTTTCTTCCTTTCTTTTCTTTCTTTCTTGTCTTCCCTGCGTCGTAGTTTCACCTTCACTGTCCTTGCCTGTTTGTTTTGTTTGCTTGTTTATCTGTTTGTTTGTTTTTTGTTGACTTGTTTCCGTGAGTTTATTGCTTCGCGTGTCTGCCATTTTTTTCCTTCAATGTTTAATCGCCTTCACTTCCGGTCATGGCATCAAAATTCTCTCTCTCTCTCTCTCTCTCTCTCTCTCTCGTTAAAATTTTGCTTTACACGAAATTACCTTTTTTCTCCTCCTCCTCCTCCACCTCCTCTTCTTCTTCCTCCTCCTCCTCTTAAATCTTAATCATACTTCTTTTCCAACTGTGTCTCCTCCAAGTCATAGTTCTTATTTTCCATTGCCTCCTCCTCCTCCTCCTACTCCTCCTCCTCCTCCTACTACTACTACTATTACTGCCAGGTCGACGGAATCACTTTAGCCGGGCGCGTGTTTGTTGCCCCCCCCCCCCCCTCTCTCTCTCTCTCTCTCTTCCATTTCCACCCTCATTTATTTTCTCCACACTATCCTCTTTTCCTTTCTCTTTTCCCCTTTCTCTCATTCCCTCCTCCTCCCTTTCCATTTTTCCCTCCTCCTCCTCCTCCTCCTCGAAATTTGCCGACGACACAAAAATAGCCAGCAGGGTCACTACGACAACGGGTAAAGAACACTTCCAAGCTGATTTCGAACGTTTAAGTAGTTGCATGGGCACGAACATGGCAAATGAACTTCAATATTGAAAAGTGCAAGGTTATGCATATCGGAATCAACAACGATCGTATTCATTATCAAATTAACGGAGTGCTTTCTTTCTGAAGCCAGCAAAGAAAAAGATCTTGGAGTAATAATTTCGAACGATCTTAAACCGAGTTAACATTGCACAGAAGTAGTAAAAACTGCCAACAAACTGATCGGATTTATTGGTCGTACATTTGAACACAAATCAGAAAAAGTAATATTGACACTGGACATTTCGTTAGTTCGCCCACATCTTGAGTATTGCGTTCAGCTTGGTCTCCCTATTACAGAAAAGATATAGATAAACTCGAGAGGGTGCAGCGTCGAGCTACTAAAATGATCCCTGGACTGCGAAACAAACCGTACGAAGACAGACTTAAAGAACTGAACTTATTCAGCCTATCACAGCGCAGGCTAAGAGGTGACCTTATAGAAGTGTTTAAAATTTTCAAGGGATTCGATAACGTTAACGTTCATGATTATTTTAGTCTCTCAATCAAGTGTAACAAGAAGCAATGGATACAAAATAACGAGGAAGCGTTTCAACTCAAATGAATCAAAACACTTCTTCAACCGTGTCATCAATGTACGGAATGGTCTGCCTCAAAACGTCGTCGAAAGCGAAACTATTTGCACGTTCAAAAACCGACTAGACAAATATTCAGAAGCTAACCCGAACATCCGCTATTTTGCTCCGGTCTAACATAAAGTAGTGTTAGCTTAGTCATCGTGTATGATCTTCCTTCTGTCCATGTAAAATTCCATTGTAGTTTTTCTATACTACATGGTATTCTTCCTTTTCATGCCAGCCTCGGCTGGAGGGACTGGTGAGAGGCGAGGAGCCTTCGCCTTTACTGCCCTGTGTCTCTGATTCGTAGATTAGAGTAGATGGTAGCGACAACAAACAGCCTAGTTAGGCCCAAGAGGTCTGTTGCTGTTTGCTTTTCCTTTGTACTCCTTTGTACTCCTCTTCCTCTCCTCCTCCTTTCTCTTTCCCTCCCTTCCTTCCAACCCCTTCCTCTCCCACCCTCTCCTTTTCGCCCCCTTTCACCTCCAAGACGAGCCATAACAGACGATTTACGATGAACTGCCTGCTTATTACGATGACACTGTGAGGGGCGTGATGGGAGGCTGAGGGAAGTGGAGAGGGGGGGGAGGGCTGGGGGGCAGGTAAAGACGACACCTGCCTCTTCCCTGGGCATGCGACACTCCAGGTAAGTCAGGTAACCCCCGTGAGGCTGTTTGAATGGGTTTGTCTTCCTTTCCACGGTGTTTTTTTTTCTTCGTTTCTTCCTTGTTATTCTTCCCCCTTCCTACTGTTTCTTTTTTCTCATTTTTTGTCTTTTCTTCCTTCTTTCACTTCTCACGCTATTTTCTTTTTCGCCTTTTCTTCCTTCTTCCCCTTACTACATTATTTTTCCTTTTTCCTTTTCCGTTTTCTGTGTGATGTTACTCCACTCCTCTATATCATTTTCCTACTTTATTTTTCTTTTGTCATCTCTTTCTCCGTCTTCTTCGTTTTTCTTTTTCATGCTAGTACTCCTCTTTTTCATCTTGCCCTTTTATATCTTCTTCCTAACACCTTACTCCTTCCTTCTTCATCCTTTTTCTCTAATTCAGCCTTTACTTTTCTTTTTTCCACATACCCTTTACCGTTCCTCTTTCCTCTTTTTTTTATTAATTTTTTTCTGCTTTCCCTCAAAACTGTGTGTGTGTGTGTGTGTGTGTGTGTGTGTGTGTGTGTGTGTGTGTGTGTGTGTGTGTGTGTGTGTGTGTCCTTGGGAAAAGCCTTAGCAGCCCACACGCCCTAAATAAACATCCTTTTGTGTCAACAGCGATCAAGACAAGTAAAGACACAATGACGAAGGTGATGTTTATGCTGGTGATGGTGATGATAATGATGGGTGTGTCGCAGTAACATCATCACATCAGTAACATCGTATAGTAACATCACATCAGTAACATCGTAGAGTAACATCACATCAGTAACATCGTAGAGTAACATCACCACATCAGTAACATCGTATAGTAACATCATCACATCAGTAACATCGTAGAGTAACATCACATCAGTAACATCGTAGAGTAACATCACATCAGTAACATCGTACAGTAACATCATCCAAGCATTAGTAAGATCACCAGTAACATGACCTGATAATCAACGCCATCATATCTCTAAAATAGCAACGCCATCACACCATCAGTAACATCAGCAAGACCATCACAACACCAGACACCATCACCTCACCATTAACGGCAGAACCACTTTTTCCCAACATCACAATTACTTTTTTTTTTTTTTTTTTTTTTTTTTTTTTTTTACTCCACACAGCTAGCGCCATCCACCCACGACGCCCCCAAAACAGCACTTCATCCACTCACTCCACCACTCCATACACCCCACTCCACTGCCCACTTGATCCACCCCACCACCACCACGCTTAAAAACACTCCCTTCCAGACAACCACACCCTAAAAACACACCTCCACGTACCCTCCACACCCATACATACCCAGACTTACAGACGTCCACCCACTACACTACAAGATCACCCACCCACACACACACACACACACACACACACACACACACACACACTCAGGATAAACACACGAAACCCTTATTAACATCTCTAAATGCCCATACCCGAACCCACAACATACCCATAACCCCTCTCCACAACACCCACACCCATATCGATCCCCAGACACACCCACACTCAAACCCACAACATACTCGTAACCCCTTCCCTATAACCCACACCCACGAAAACCCAACATCCTTCCCACAAGCACCCACAGCAACACCCACACCCACTAACACTCATAACCTACCCAGCAATGACCCACACCCACCCACACCAACACCCAAGAAATCCCAACACTTCTCACAAACACCCACAGCAACACCCACACCCACTCAACACTCATAACCCACCTAACAAAGACCCACACCCACCCACAGCACCCCCCTTACCCCCCCTGAGCCCACACACCTATCCCCACACAGCGCACACCTATCCAATCAGCAATAAACCAATCAATGGAAGGTAAGGTAGGTCCAGGTGTACTCACTCGCGGCGCAGTGCAGGTGGAGCGTAGGTGTGAGGGCGCGGCCGGAGCGACACGCCTCATGCTTAAACGCGCACCAGGAGGGGTACACGCGGCCGTCGGAGGCGCAGACGGGGCGGGAGGAGGGTAGGCAGGAGTCCAGGGCGCCGCAGGAGGTACACTGGGGCTGCTCCGTCACCTCCTGCGTCAAGCACTTCTGCCCACGCCAGCAGCGCACCGTGTTGCAGGTGGCGCCCTCTGGGGGTGGAGAGGCGGCGGTGAGGCGCGGGATGACTGACTGACTGACTGGACTGACTGACTGAAGGACTGACTGACTGACTGACTGAAGGACTGACTGACTGACTGACGAACTGACTGACTGACTGACTGACGAACTGACTGACTGACTGCCTGAAGGACTGACTGACTGACTGACTGAAGGACTGATTGATTGATTGACTGACTGAATGACTGACTATTGAAATGAGTGAATGGGAGATGGAGAGATTGAAAACGAGAATAAGTGAACGAGTGATTGCGAGATTGTGTGGTTGAGTAATTGTGAATGAACGAGTGATTGCGAGATTGTGTGGTTGAGTAATTGTGAATGAACGAGTGATTGCGAGATTGTGTGGTTGAGTAGATGAATGAGTGACGTGAATGAGTAAAGTGAATGAGTGATTGATTAATTGAATGAAAGAGTGTAGTGAATGAGTAGGCGAACGGGCGAAAGCGAGATTGATTGAATGGATGAGTGAGTGAATGTGAGAGTGGCTGGGCGTTTGGATGCTTGGTTGAATGATTGGATGATTTACTGATTATTTGACTGATTAACTGACTGACTAACTGGATGGATGATGCGACGGATGACACGAACAGACTGATATGCATAATGGGGAGAAAATGACTCTCTCTCTCTCTCTCTCTCTCTGTCTGTCTGTCTGTCTGTCTGTCTGTCTGTCTGTCTGTCTGTCTGTCTGTCTGTCTCTCTCTCTCTCTCTCTCTCTCTCTCTCTCTCTCTCTCTCTCTCTCTCTCTCTCTCTCTCTCTCTCTCTCTCTCTCTCTCTCAGCACCACCACGCACGCACACATCACCCCCCACGCACAGACACACACAAAAAAGACCCCATTCCCATTAACCTTTCCACACTCCCTCCCACTCCCTCGTCCCCTCCATCACTCCTGCCCTCACTCACGTCACTGTTAGGTTCCCCATTATGATGTATCGCCCGAGAACACCTGAAGGAAACACCTGAGGGTACACCTGCCCACTACACCCCGCACACCTTCACTTAACCTAACTCTTATCACACATCTTTTAATACCCAATGCCCCGACAAGTGTATCCTTCATAATAGCACCTGGCAAATTGAAGGACTGAAACTTCATCTACAACCCCAGACGCACCCTACACCTATCATACTACATGCTTCTACAACTATATCCTTGAGAACCACTTGGCGGAAACAGAAAATAAGGTGCCCGATAAGCAATAAACAACACCAGAACGACTAACGATCTTACACCATACAACTGTACACTCCTACTGTTTTCCCTTCTCCCCCACCTGTACCTTCGCCACTAACCCAAAACCCACCCAAACGGACCCCAATATCCCTACACCCACACCTACACAACTCCAGAAACAGAGAGAAACCCAGAACCCACTCAAATAGACTCCAATATCCCTACACCCACCCTACACAACCCCCTCCCAACATACACCTGGGGACGCAAAACCTCACCTCAAGTACACCTAGTCAGACCTCAATACATCAACACACACACAACCCCAAAGACAGAAAGAAACCCAAAACCCACCAGACAGGTCCCAGTACCCCTAGCTACACCTACACCCTACAAAATTCCCTCC
The DNA here is from genome assembly GCF_024679095.1 of Eriocheir sinensis. Lineage (NCBI taxonomy): Eukaryota > Metazoa > Arthropoda > Malacostraca > Decapoda > Varunidae > Eriocheir > Eriocheir sinensis. The sequence goes on from NC_066521.1 coordinate 11,972,363, forward strand.
CAACATACACCTAGGGACGCAAAACCTCACCTCAAGCACACCTAGTCAGACCTCGATACATCAACACACACACAACCCCAAAGACAGAAAGAAACCCAAAACCCACCCAAACGAACCTCAATATCCCTACACCCACCCTGAACAACCCTATCCCAACATACACCAAGGGAAGCAAAACCTCACCTCAAGCACACCTAGTCAGACCTCAGTACATCAACACACACACAACCCCAAAGACAGTAACAAACCCAGAACCCACCAGACAGGTCCCAGTACCCTTACCTACACCTACACCCTACAGTACACAATCCCCTCCCAACAGACACACGTGGACCCAGCATCTCACCTTGGCATGCCCCCTTGTACGCTCGCAGGATCTCGGCGCCCGCAATGCAGGACGCTTGCTTGAGGTGGCAGGGAGAGGAGTAGGTGCGTTGATCCGCCCCGCACAGATGCCTCACTCTGTCGGTGCGAGGGCAGGACGTGGGGCATTTCACACACCTCGGAGTCATCTGCTCGTCCATCACGCACTTCTTCCCGCCGCTGCAACGCACTCCAACGCACGCTATTGAAGGGAAGAGGGGTGATTTTTGAGGGGTCTTTTTTTTTTTATTTTTTTTATACAACAAAGGAGACAGCTCAAGGGCACACAAAATGAGGAAACAATAAAAAAAAAAGCCCGCTACTCGCTGCTCCTAAAAAAGAATCAAAAGAGGTGGCCGAAAGAGAGGTCAATTTCGGGAGGATATGGTATTGAAGGACCTGCTATTGAAAAAGGGAAAGTATTTTGTTCTTTTTTTAGTCCATCAATAACGCACTTTATTCTGACGCTGCAACGTGAGAGAGGGAAAAAATGGAGAATGTTTATAAGTTATCTGCTACTGAGATAAAAAAAAAAGGGTAATGTTTTTATTTTTGTTCATCCAACACGCACTTTTTTTACGCCGCTGCAACACACTCCAACGCACACTATTGTAAGAAAGGAAAAAAACAAAGAGGGGAATGTTGATTTTTGTTTTGTAATATGATATTGGAGATAAAAAAAAGGGTAATGGTTTTTATTTCTGTTCACGCACTTTTTTACGCCGCTGCAACACACTCCAACGCACACTATTGTAAGAAAGGAAAAAAACAAAGAGGGGAATGTTGATTTTTGTTTTGTAATATGATATTGGAGATAAAAAAAAGGGTAATGGTTTTTATTTATGTTTATCCTTCACGCACTTTTTTACGCGGCTGCAACACACTCCAACGCACACTATTGTAAGAAAGGAAAAAAAAAAGAGGGGAATGTGAATTTTTGTTTAGTTATTTGATATTGGAGATAAAAAAAAGAGGGGAATGTGAATTTTTGTTTAGTTATCTGATATTGGATAAAAAAAAAAAGAGGGGAATGTGAATTTTTGTTTAGTTATCTGATATTGGAGATAAAAAAAAAGGGTCAAGTGGTTTTATTTGTTACTCTAGTCCTCCGTTCATCCATCGCGCCCTACCCGCCGCTACAACGCACTAAAACGCACTCTATTGTCAGGACGAAAAAAAAAGAGGGGGAGTTTTTTTCGTTCGCTCGTTTTTTTAGCCTTTTTTTTCTTTGAAGGGTGAAGGGAAGGTTAGGTTCGGGTTGGAGGATTCAGGAAATGTTTGCGTGATGGTGGGACGGGGTGTGGTAACAGTGGAGGCGGGGGTGGGTGGGGGTGGTCTGTCTGGCTGTCTGTCTGGGTGACCGTCTGGCTGTCTGGCTGGCTGGCTGTTTAATTGTCAGGTTCTCTCTCTCTCTCTCTCTCTCTCTCTCTCTCTCTCTCTCTCTCTCTCTTTCAGCCAGTCATCCAATCAGCCCACACAGTCACCCACACACGAGTCAGTCAGTCAGGCAAAGTTACGTAACCTCTCTCTCTCTCTCTCTCTCTCTCTCTCTCTCTCTCTCATTCCTTTATACTGTCTTCCTTTCCTTGTTCCTTCTTTCCCTTTAGTGTCCGTTCCGTTTTCTTCTCTTCCATCACATCTAACTCTCTCTCTCTCTCTCTCTCTCTCTCTCTCTCATTCCTTCCTACTGTCTTCCTTTCCTTGTTAATTTTTTCCCTACAGTGTACGTTCCGTTTCCTTCTCTTCCATCTCCACATTCTCTCTCTCTCTCTCTCTCTCTCTCTCTCTCTCTCTCTCTCTCTCTCTCTCTCTCTCTCTCTCATTCCTCTCTACTGTCTCCCTTTCCTTGTTCCTTCTTTCCCTTCAGTGTCCGTTCCTTTTCCGTTTCTATCATCTTCCCATCTAACCCCCCCATCTCTCTCTCTCTCTCTCTCTCTCTCTCTCTCTCTCTCTCTCTCTCTCTCTCTCTTTTCATTCCTCTCTACTGTCTTCATTTCCTTGTTCCTTCTTTTCTTTCAGTGTCCGTTCTTTTCCTTCTCATCCATCTCCACATCTACCCCCCCTCTCTCTCTCTCTCTCTCTCTCTCTCTCTCTCTCTCCCCGCCTATGACTCAGCCCTGACTTTATGGGTCCCGTATATTATCTCCCAAACAAGAGTCGTAAATCAACTGCTAATTCCATGTCTATATACCAACTTAACAACTCGGCCTGCAACACACACACACACACACACACACACACACAAAAACGGGTTGAAGCCAGTGTAGTTTATATCTGCATTGAGAAACATGATATCTTAAAGCTGATCAATTTCTCACACCTGCGGACACACACCTGAGCAGGGATATATATAGCAGGGAAGGTGGTGTCGATGGTGTGGTTGTTTGCAAGAATTGGTAACACTGCGAACACTCGGACAGCGATATGATGCAATAGAGCAATACACGAGAACAACTTTGCAGTCATGTGTTATTTATTTACTCTTTATTTTCATTATCTATTCTTATTTGCTATTATTTATTCTTAATTTTTTCCCTTGATATACGAAAAGGAAAAAACGACTACTGATTTCAGCGCCTTAAAGGGCTATTACACTGGGCAAATTTTCTGTGGATCTTCAGTCACACCACGATTTCCGTTGGCGTGGTTCTCATTTGTTTCTTGTTATTGCTGCTGATAATGATGGTGAGTAATATCGTCGTCCTTTGGTGAAATCTACCGTAGCTTTGGAAGATCGTGGACACGTCAGAAAACCACGGAAATATGAAAACCACTCCAGCGGAAATCGTGGTTTGACTGAAGATCCACAGAAAATTTGCCCAGTGTAATAGCCCCTTTAGTTAACCACAGCGTAAAGAAAACGATATATGTTCTGCTTCACAACAGACCATTTATCTATACCTGCATCTTTGTGTACCTCTGATTGACCCGGTAGCAGCGACGGACCAAATTTGTGGCCTTACCGTGTACTAGCGACGGGCCAAATTTTTCCCATGATATAACCCCCCAACATAGATGATGCATAAACTGATCACAAATGCGTTGATAGGTATATATTATGAAATGGTTTGCGTGAGAGATGATTTTTTCTCATCAATTCGCTTAGAGGGGACTTTAAGAAACATGATCCCCGCAGCTACCGGGTTAATAAGATTGTTTTTGTCTTTATTATCATCATCATCATTAGCCTTTACTACCTCGATGAACGATAAAGGCCTTTCCCAACGTTCTACACTTCTCCCTTTCTCTTTGTCTAACGTTGGTGTACCCGGAATAATAGCAATAAAGGAGTAATAAGGAGTAATAAAGTCATAAACGGAGTAATAAAGTAAGTGTACACAGGTAATTAGGTAGTTAGCGTGTACATGGGTGATTAAATCGTTAGTGTATAGGAGGTAATTAGGTTGTTAGAGGACACGGCAATTGTGATTAGTGTCAATGGGTATATAAATAGATGTTGTACACAGGGTAGTTAGGTCATTAGTGTATACGGTAACTAGATCTTTATGATGTACACGGTAGTTAGAGAGAGAGAGAGAGAGAGAGAGAGAGAGAGAGAGAGAGAGAGAGAGAGAGAGAGAGAGAGAGAGAGAGAGAGAGATTCAAATATCAACGAATGACAGTTGTGTGTGTGTGTGTGTGTGTGTGTGTGTGTGTGTGTGTGTGTGGATTGGCAGTAAGTTGGACAGTTAGTTTCGAACACCGAATAGACGGGCCGCACTGTACGATATTCAGTCTTGAGGGCCGCAGGTTGCACAGGGCTGGTGTATACGAATAATTGGGCAATGAGAGCATACGGGTAGTTAAATCAGCGTTCAAAAGAGTAGCGATAACTTATTAATGACAACAGCAACAGAGAGGAAAGATAACAAAGGGGTAACGAGAAGTAATTGATGACTACAACAACAAGAGGAAAGATAACAAAGGGGTAACGAGAACTAATTAACGACAACAAGAGGAAAGATAACAAAGGGGTAACGAGAACTAATTAATGACTACAACAACAAGAGGAAAGATAACAAAGGGGTAACGAGAACTAATTAATGACTACAACAACAAGAGGAAAGATAACAAAGGGGTAACGAGAACTAATTAATGACTACAACAACAAGAGGAAAGATAACAAAGGGGTAACGAGAACTAATTGATGACTACAACAAGAGGAAAGATAACAAAGGGGTAACGAGAACTAATTGATGACTACAACAACAAGAGGAAAGATAACAAAGGGGTAACGAGAACTTATTAATGACTACAACAACAAGAGGAAAGATAACAAAGGGGTAACGAGAACTAATTAATGACTACAACAAGAGGAAAGATAACAAAGGACTAACGAGAACTAATTAATGACTACAACAACAAGAGGAAAGATAACAAAGGGGTAACGAGAACTAATTGATGACTACAACAACAAGAGGAAAGATAACAAAGGGGTAACGAGAACTAATTGATGACTACAACAAGAGGAAAGATAACAAAGGGGTAACGAGAACTAATTGATGACTACAACAAGAGGAAAGATAACAAAGGGGTAACGAGAACTTATTAATGACTACAACAACAAGAGGAAAGATAACAAAGGGGTAACGAGAACTAATTGATGACTACAACAAGAGGAAAGATAACAAAGGGGTAACGAGAACTAATTAACGACAACGACAACAAGAGGAAAGATAACAAAGGGGTAACGAGAACTAATTAACGACAACTACAACAAGAGGAAAGATAACAAAGGGGTAACGAGAACTAATTGATGACTACAACAACAAGAGGAAAGATAACAAAGGACTAACGAGAACGAATTAACGACAAGAGGAAAGATAACAAAGGACTAACGAGAACTAATTAACGACAAGAGGAAAGATAACAAAGGACTAACGAGAACGAATTAACGACAAGAGGAAAAATAACAAAGGACTAACGAGAACTAATTAACGACAACATGAGGAAAGATAACAAAGGACTAACGAGATCTAATTAACGACAACAAGAGGAAAGATAACAAAGGGGTAACGAGAACTAATTATCGACAAGAGGAAAGATAACAAAGGACTAACGAGAACTAATTATCGACAACAACAAGAAGAAAGATAACAAAGGACTAACGAGAACTAATTAACGACAACAAGAAGAAAGATAACAAAGGACTAACGAGAACTAATTAACGACAACAACAAGAGGAAAGATAACAAAGGGGTAACGAGAACTAATTAACGACAACAACAAGAGGAAAGATAACAAAGGGGTAACGAGAACTAATTATCGACAACAACAAGAGGAAAGATAACAAAGGACTAACGAGAGCTAATTAACGACAACAACAAGAGGAAAGATAACAAAGGGGTAACGATAACTAATTAACGACAAGAGGAAAGATAACAAAGGACTAACGAGAACTAATTATCGACAACAACAAGAGGAAAGATAACAAAGGACTAACGAGAACTAATTAACGACAAGAGGAAAGATAACAAAGGACTAACGAAAACTAATTAACGACAAGAGGAAAAATAACAAAGGACTAACGAGAACTAATTATCGACAATAACAAGAGGAGAGATAACAAAGGGGTAACGATAACTAATTAACAAGAGGAAAGATAACAAAGGGGTAACGAGAACTAATTAACAAGAGGAAATATAACAAAGGACTAACGAGAATTGATTAACGATAACAACAACGAGAGGAAAGATAACAAAGGACTAACGAGAATTGATTAACGATAACAACAACGAGAGGAAAGATAACAAAGGACTAACGAGAATTGATTAACGATAACAACAACGAGAGGAAAGATAACAAAGGATTAACGAGAACTGATTAACGACAAAAAAAAGGAAAGACAACGAATAACGACAACAAAAAGAGGGAGGAAAACGAAGGACTATCGAAAACTCATTAACAACAACAGATAACAAAGAGGAAAAATAACGACGGAGTAACGACCAACTTATCAATGACAACAAAAACAACAACAAGAGAGAAAAGATCACAAACCCAACAGCTCCTCAAACTCAACCCCCCCACCCCCCCTTCTACCTCACAATCCAGCGCCTCACCTGGCCGCTGCATACCTGAGTGGCACGATGGGATTTTAAACAGGTAATGAAATTAGTCCTACTGCGTACCTGTTAGCCGAGCACCTGAGGGGAGGGAGAGGGGCAGGTGAGGGGAGAGGGGGGGGCCGAGCAGGTAAGGAGCGGAGATAAACGTATAAGTCTCGGAAGGAGGAGGAGGAGGAGGAGGCGAGCGTGAAGGAAAGCAGATTTTGAAGCCAGGTAAAAGAAGGCATTATTCACGGGCCTCTGTGGGGGGTGAGGCACGTGGGCTCTCTCTCTCTCTCTCTCTCTCTCTCTCTCTCTCTCTCTCTCTTCTATCCCCACCGTCGTTTCTTCTTCCACCAAACCTTTTCTCACTCACAACTTCCCTTCCATCCCCTTCCCCTTCCCCTCCTCTCTCTCTCTCTCTCTCTCTCCACCGTCGTTTCTTCCTCTTCCACCAAACCTTTTCTCACTCACAACTTCCTTCCTTCCCTTCTCCTTCTCTCTCTCTCTCTCTCTCTCTCTCTCTCTCTCTCTCTCTCTCTCTCTCTCTCTCTCTCTCTCTAAGCCCACTAGACGAAGACTGACCGTAACTCTGGCTAACAATAAATCTGAGAAGAATAAATGGTTAACATCAGTCATTCCTTCATTATTTATGTTCCTGCGAGAGAGAGAGAGAGAGAGAGAGAGAGAGAGAGAGAGAGACTGCATTCTTCCAAAATCTCAATATCTTTTCACTCGTCACCTTCATTTAATCTAATCTTCCTTTTTTATCTTCTTTTCTTCCATTTGAATTAATAAAAAAATAATTCCCCCCATCTCTCTCTCTCTCTCTCTCTCTCTCTCTCTCTCTCTCTCTCTCCCTTCCTTTACCTTGTTATTCTTCCTCCTCCTCCTCCTCCTCCTGGGTGGTGAGTGATCTCCTAAAATTTAAAACGCAATATAATGGTTCACTGTCACACTCGTATGTTGTACTTGAAGCGAGGAGGAGGAGGAGGAGGAGGAGGAGATTCTTTTAGGTACTTATGAAACTATTTATATATTCCTATCTGTTCTGTTACTGTTAACGATTGAAACGAATTGTAAGTGATTAAGATTACGGAGAGAGCTGTGTCCAGAGGAGTAACGGAGGAAGAAGCTATTCAACCATAAACAAAAGGTAAGCAAAGGTAAAGTTGAGAGTTCACGCCGAGCTACGCGTTGTCTCAGTGCTCATCTCCGTCTCTTTGGACCTGGCGGGCGTAGAAGGGGGCATGTCAAGGTGAGATTCTGGGCCCCGGGGTGTTTGCGGGGTGACTGGGGTTGTCTAGGGTGTAGGAAGATATCACCCCACACCCCAGGACACAATTTTTTTACAGCAAATGAGACAGTTCAAGGGCAAAAAAATAGGAAATTAAAATGAAAAAAAAGCCCCATGTTTACCAAGGTTGAGATTCTGGGCCCCGGGGTGTTTGTGGGGTGACCGGGGTTGTGTAGGGTGTAAGAAGATATCATCCCACACCCCAGGACGCAATTTTTTTTTTTTTTTTTTTACAGCAAAGGAGACAGTTCTACGGCAAAAAAAGGAAACAATAATGAAAAAAAAGTCCCAGGTTTCCCCAAGTACCAATTTTATCGACTAGCCCAAAATGGTGACTGGATAGCTGGGTGGGATGAGTTGACTGACCAAGCCGAATCGAATCTGGTCCCGCGGATTCGTGGGTAGGCACTTCCTCTTATTCCTTTATGTCTGTGTTGCTTCCCTTCCTTTATGTCATGTTGCTTCGCTTCCTCTTATTCCTTTATGTTTGTGTTACTTCCCTTCCTTTATGTCATGTTGCTTCGCTTCCTCTTATTTATTTATGTTTGTGTTGCTTCCCTTCCTTTAGGTCATGTTGCTTCTCTTCCTCTTATTTCTTTATGTTTGTGTTGCTTCCCTTCCTTTATGTCATGTTGCTTCTCTTCCTCTTATTCCTTTATGTCTGTGTTGCTTCCCTTCCTTTATTTCATGTTGCTTCTCTTCCTCTTATTCCTTTATGTCTGTGTTGCTTCGCTTCCTTTATATCATGTTGCTTCGCTTCCTCTTATTCCTTTATGTCTGTGTTGCTTCCCTTCCTTTATGTCATGTTGCTTCACTTCCTTTTATTCCTTTATGTCTGTGTTGCTTCCCTTCCTTTATGTCATGTTGCTTTGCTTCCTCTTAATCCTTTATGTCTGTGTTGCTTCCCTTCCTTTATGTCATGTTGCTTCTCTTCCTCTTATTCCTTTATGTCTGTGTTGCTTCGCTTCCTTTATATCATGTTGCTTCGCTTCCTCTTATTCCTTTATGTCAGTGTTGCTTCCCTTCCTTTATGTCATGTTGCTTCACTTCCTCTTATTCCTTTATGTCTGTGTTGCTTCCCTTCCTTTATGTCATGTTGCTTTGCTTCCTCTTATTCCTTTATGTCTGTGTTGCTTCCCTTCCTTTATGTCATGTTGCTTCTCTTCCTCTTATTCCTTTACGTCTGTGTTGCTTCCCTTCCTTTATGTCATGTTGCTTCGCTTCCTCTTATTCCTTTATGTCTGTGTTGCTTCCCTTCCTTTATGTCATGTTGCTTCTATTCCTCTTATTCCTTTATGTCTGTGTTGCTTCCCTTCCTTTATGCCATGTTGCTTCTCTTCCTCTTATTCCTTTACGTCTGTGTTGCTTCCCTTCCTTTATGTCATGTTGCTTCCCTTTCTCTTATTCCTTTATGTCTGTGTTGCTTCCCTTCCTTTATGTCATGTTGCTTCTCTTCCTCTTATTCCTTTACGTCTGTGTTGCTTCCCTTCCTTTATGTCATGTTGCTTCTCTTCCTCTTATTCCTTTATGTCTGTGTTGCTTCCCTTCCTTTATGTCATGTTGCTTCGCTTCCTCTTATTCCTTTATGTCTGTGTTGCTTCCCTTCCTTTATGTCATGTTGCTTCGCTTCCTCTTATTCCTTTATGTCTGTGTTGCTTCCCTTCCTTTATGTCATGTTGCTTCGCTTCCTCTTATTCCTTTATGTTTGTGTTGCTTCCCTTCCTTTATGTCATGTTGCTTCTCTTCCTCTTATTCCTTTACGTCTGTGTTGCTTCCCTTCCTTTATGTCATGTTGCTTCGCTTCCTCTTATTCCTTTATGTCTGTGTTGCTTCCCTTCCTTTATGTCATGTTGCTTCGCTTCCTCTTATTCCTTTATGTCTGTGTTGCTTCCCTTCCTTTATGTCATGTTGCTTCGCTTCCTCTTATTCCTTTATGTCCGTGTTGGTTCGCTTCCTTTATGCCATGTTGCTTCTCTTCCTCTTATTCCTTTATGTCTGTGTTGCTTCCCTTCCTTTATGTCATGTTGCTTCTCTTCCTCTTATTCCTTTATGTCTATGTTGCTTCCCTTCCTTTATGTCATGTTGCTTCGCTTCCTCTTATTCCTTTGTCTGTGTTGCTTCCCTTCCTTTATGTCATGTTGCTTCGCTTCCTCTTATTCCTTTGTCTGTGTTGCTTCGCTTCCTTTATGTCATGTTGCTTCGCTTCCTCTTATTCCTTTGTCTGTGTTGCTTCCCTTCCTTTATGTCATGTTGCTTCGCTTCCTCTTATTCCTTTGCGTGTGTTGCTTCCCTTCCTTTATGTCATGTTGCTTCTTCCTCTTATTCCTTATGTCTGTGTTGCTTCCTTCCTTTATGTCATGTTGCTTCGCTTCCTCTTATTCCTTTGTCTGTGTTGCTTCGCTTCCTTTATGTCTTGTTGCTTCTCTTCCTCTTATTCCTTTATGTCTGTGTTGCTTCCCTTCCTTTATGTCATGTTGCTTCGCTTCCTCTTATTCCTTTGTCTGTGTTGCTTCGCTTCCTTTATGTCTTGTTGCTTCTCTTCCTCTTATTCCTTTATGTCTGTGTTGCTTCCCTTCCTTTATGTCATGTTGCTTCGCTTACTCTTGTTCCTTTATGTCTGTGTTGCTTCCCTTCCTTTATGTCATGTTGCTTCTCTTCCTCTTATTCCTTTATGTCTGTGTTGCTTCCCTTCCTTTATGTCATGTTGCTTCTCTTCCTCTTATTCCTTTATGTCTGTGTTGCTTCCCTTCCTTTATGTCCTATTGCTTCTCTTCCTCTTGTTCCTTTATGTCTGTGTTGGTTCGCTTCCTTTATGTTAGTGTTGCTTCCCTCTCTCCGACATGTTCCTTTTTGCCTTCCTTTATTCTGCAGAGGATTCGTTCTGCATTCGCGAAACTGAGACGAGGACGTGATGGAGGAGGCGAAGATGGGAGATGGATCACGAGGAGGAGGAGGAGGAGGAGGAGGAGGAGGAGATGATGATATTCAATTTGAAGAGTACCGAGAAAAATGACAGGTGTTGAAGGAGGAGGAGGAGGAGGAGGAAGAGGAGGAGGAGGAGGAGGAGAAGGAGGAGGAGAAGGAGGAGGGGTGTAAAGACTACCAAGAAAAGTGGTAAAAGATGCTGGAAGAGAACTAAGAGGAGGAAGACGAGAAAGAGGAGGAGGAAGTCTTGGAAGAGGACTTCGAGGAAAAGGGAGAAAAAAAAGATACCCATTCAGAAGAAGAAGAAGAAGAAGAAAAAGAAGAAAGAAAAAAGAAAGAAGAAACAAAACAAGAACAAGGACGAGAAAGAAGGAATTAAATGTGGAAATAAAACTATAAAAATGACAACGAAGTAAAAAAAAGAAATAAAAGAAAGAAAGAGAGAGAGGAAGACAGATGGATTTTATTACCCTTCAAAATGTGTGTGTGTGTGTGTGTGTGTGTGTGTGTGTGTGTGTGTGTGTGTGTGTGTGTGTGCAACAAACTAATTAGCTGACAAAACAAAAAATACATACACAAAGAGAGAGAGAGAGAGAGAGAGAGAGAGAGAGAGAGAGAGAGAGAGAGAGAGAGAGAGAGAGAGAGAGAGAGAGAGAGAGAGAGAGAGAGAGAGAGAGAGAGAGAGACATTTGACACACGCCGGAGGAAAGATGAATGTGGTAAAAGAAAAAAAAAAAGCCAAAAAATACTGAAAGAAGAAAGAGAAGATGAAGAAGAAAAAGAAGAAGAAGAAAGAAAGAAAGAAATATAGATAGAGAATAACGAAGGAAAAAATGTCACAGGGAAGAACAAAATGACAAAGAAAATAATAGAAGCAAATCAAAAGACAGGAAAAACGCTTATATGGTAAATTATAAAAAAATATCGAAAAAATACAAGTATACTAAAACAAAAAACGACAAAAACAATCTTCCTCTCTATTATACCTCTTCCTCACTCTATTCTATTTTCTCTCTAATCTATTCTTTTTCTCTCAAATTTATTCCTTTCTGTCTTCTATTTCTCTTTCTCTTTAATACGTCTTTTTTTAATCTAAGTTAGATTCCTCTTTCTCTCTAATCTATCCCTCTTTATCTATTCTTCCTCTTTCTCTTTCTCTCTAATCTATGTCTCCTTTCTCTTTATTCCTTTTTCTGACTATTCTGTGCCCCTTTCTCTTTAATCTATGTCCATTTTTTCTCTACTCTAACCTCTTTGTAATCTATGCCCAATTATCTCTATTCCTTATTCTCTCTAATCTATGCCCATATTTCTCTCTACTCCACTCCTTTCTTTGTAATCTATGCCCCTTACTCCCTATTCCTCTTTCAAACTTAGAAAGAAACAAGAACAAGGACAAGAAAGAAAAATAAATGTGCAAATAAAACTATAAAAATGACAACGAAAGAAAAAGAAATAAAAGAAAGAAAGAAAGAAAGAAAGAAAGACAAGTGGATTTTATTACCCTTCAACGTGTGTGTGTGTGTGAGTGTGTGTGTGTGTGTGTGTGTGTGTGTGTGTGTGTGTGTGTGTGTGTGTGTGTGTGTATTTCTCTAATTTATCCTGTATCCGTCTCCAATATACGACTTTCTCATCCCCTTCCCCTCTCCTCTCCTCTGTTGCTACTCACTCTGGCAGGGGCCGTAGTGTGCCACCGAGAGCCGCTGCTTCTTCCGGCACGCGCGCTTCAGCAGGTGGCACTCGCTCTTGTAGGTGCGGTTGTCGGAGCCGCACACCGCTTCCTCGTGCTTCAGGTGGCATTGCGGTGAGCACACACAACGGGGGGCGCCACACCGCACCACGCACTTCCTGTCCTCGCCGCACCGCACCCCCGCACACGTGGCTGCAGGGAGGGAGAGAAAGGCTTAGTCAGGTTGGGTTGGGTTGAGTTGAAATAGACTTAGTTACTTCTGTTTTGGTTTGTTTGGAGTTTGGTTTGGTTTGGCTTGGTTCGTTTTAGTTTGCTTTGAATTTGGTTTGGTTTGGTTTGGTTGGATTGTTTTGGGTTTGGCTTGGTTTGGTTGTGTGGTGTTGGGTTGTTTTTGGTTTGGCTTGGTTTGGTTTGGTTTGGTTTGGTTTGGCTTGGTTTGGTTTGGCTTGGTTTGGTTTGGTTTGGTTTGGTTTGGCTTGGTTTGGTTTGGTTTGGTTTGGTTTGGCTTGGTTTGGTTGGCCTGGTTTGGTTTGGCTTGGTTTGATTTGGTTTGGTTTGGTTTGGTTTGGCCTGGTTTGGTTTGGCTTGGTTTGATTTGGTTTGGTTTGGTTTGGTTTGGTTTGGTTTGGCTTGGTTTGATTTGGTTTGGTTTGGTTTGGTTTGGAATGGTTGGGTTGGGTTGTTTTTGGTTTGGCTTGGTTTGGTTTGTTTTGGTATGGTTTGGTTGGGTTGTTTTTGGTTTGGCTTGGCTTGGTTTGGTTTAGTTTGTTTGAATGGTTTAATTTGGTTTGATTCGTTTCGTTTGTTCTGTTTGGTGTTGTTTCGGTTTTGTTTGATCTAGTTTGGTATATTTTGGATTGGTTTGGTTTGGTTTCGTTACGGATGGTATGGTTTGATCTAGTTCAGTTTTTTATTCTTTTCCTTTGTTTTGTTTTGGCTAAGAACATAACATAATGAGCCAGCAAGAGGCCGGTAGCGCTATATAAAGCAGCTCCTGTAAACATAACCCCACCTAACCTCACTATCCATGAACTTATCTTTAGGTTTGTTTCATTTTTGTTGAACTTGGTTTAGTTTGGGTTCAGTTAGGTTTGCTTTGGTATAGTTGGGTTGGAGTGAGGATTAGATTAATTAGATGAGGTTAACTAAGGTGAAATGAAGTAACGTCACACACACACACACACACACACACACACACACACACACTCTACCACTTTATTCCTTGTTAGTGAAATAAGAGATACATATTTACATACAGACAGACAGGCAGCCAGCAAGCCAGACAGACATAAAGACGGACAGGCAGGCGGCAGACGCCGACGTAAAGATGAACAAATCAGGAAGGAAGAGAGGAATGCCAAGAGACGGGAAGAGGAGGAAAGAGGAAAGAGGAAGAAAGAGAAAAGAAAACTCTTGGCAACTCTATTATGCTGATTTTTGCAATGGAAGCGAGGACGAAATCACAGAGAGAGAGAGAGAGAGAGAGAGAGAGAGAGAGAGAGAGAGAGAGAGAGAGAGAGAGAGAGAGAGAGAGAGAGAGAGAGAGAGAGAGAGAGAGAGAGAGAGAGAGAGAGAGAGAGAGAGAGAGAGAGAGTGTGTGTGTGTGTGTGTGTGTGTGTGTGTGTGTGTGTGTGTGTGTGTGTGTGTGGCGGATCCATACAGGATGGGCACCTTATATATATATATATATATATATATATATATATATATATATATATATATATATATATATATATATATATATATATATATATATATATATATATATATATATATATATATATATATATATATATATATATATATATATATATATATATATATATATATATATATATGGCCTTTTGGCATCTAGCTAAAAATATCTCCTCCAATTTCACTTCTTCATCTTTCCCTCATCTCCTTAGTCCTGACGGCAGCACCGCCGTCTCATTTATCTCTAAGGCTGAACTCTTCTCTCAAACTTTTTCTAAAAACTCCACTCTGGACGATTCTGGGCATATTCCTCCTACTCATCCCCCTCTGACTCCTTTATGCCTGTTATTAAGATTCTTGGGAATGATGTTTTCTATGCCCTCTCTGGCCTCAATCCTCAGAAGGCTTATGGACCTGATGGAGTGCCTCCTATTGTCCTTAAAAACTGTGCTTCCGGGGTGACACCCTGCCTGGTCAAACTCTTTCGCCTCTGCCTTTCAACATATAACTTTCCTTCCTGCCAGAAGTATGCCTTCATACAGCCTGTGCCTAAGAAGGGTGACCGTTCCAATCCCTCAAACTACCGTCCCATAGCTTTACTTTCTTGTCTATTTAAAGCTTTTGAATTAATCTTTAACCGGAAGATTCAAAAGCACCTTTCCACTTCTGACCTTCTATCTGATTGCCAGTATGGGTTCCGCAAGGGGCGTTCTACTCCCCGGAACTCGTTCTTGATTCACTTGGACGGTTTCCTCTAGAGTCCGGGTTGATGGGCGGTCTTTAGGACAGCATGTGGGTAGTTTTAAGCCACTCGGCGGTGACTGAAAAATCACAGGTGGTAGCGTGGGGATTCGAACTCGCGTCGTCCATCACGCGGTGAATGTGGGCCAAGCACGCTACCACTAAGCCACCGCCTACCCATAATATATATATATATATATATATATATATATATATATATATATATATATATATATATATATATATATATATATATATATATATATATATATATATATATATATATATATATATATATATATATATATATATAAAGTTTATTTGTGAAGTGTATTGACTTCAGTGACCTGCCCAGGCTGCCGAATGCCCACATCGGCCACGAGGCGACAACTGACTGGCTGCGTGGCTGGGCGCTGGAGTACTGTAACAATACGGTAGGTGGGTGGGCAGGATCCGTTACTGGATTTGAATCCAGCAAATCCATTTGGCGCATTTTATATATATATATATATATATATATATATATATATATATATATATATATATATATATATATATATATATATATATATATATATATATATATATATATATATATAATTTATACACAAATACGATAATGTTCGCAATTTCGTTTATTTGTTTTGTATGTTTATTATTTCTTTTATTATTATTATTATTATTATTATTATTATTATTATTATTATTATTATTACTATTATTAGTTATTATTATTATTATTAGTAGTAGTAGGCTAGTAGGAGTGTTCACAGGAATGATATCCCCCTGATCTCAGTGAATCTTTGAAAGGGCGCAATTTAGGTCCTATAAAGGGCTGTCCTGGAGAGAGAGAGAGAGAGAGAGAGAGAGAGAGAGAGAGAGAGAGAGAGAGAGAGAGAGAGAGAGAGAGATTGTAAGACGCAGAAAACGAGAAAATGGTGAGATGACAAAATTTGATAAGGAGAGAGAGAGAGAGAGAGAGAGAGAGAGAGAGAGAGAGAGAGAGAGAGAGAGAGAGAGAGAGAATGTAGGGGGAAGAATACATGGAAAGACAAAAAAATTACACAGTAGGAGAAAAAAGGAAGAGCACACACACACACACACACACACACACACACACACACATACGTGCGCGCACACACACGATTCTCTAACATTGACGTGCAAACTATACCAACATTAAAATCTTTCTCTTTGCGCTGTTTTTGCTTGATTCATGTATTTTTTTGTTTGTCTGTTTGATTAATTGCATGTTTGCGTATGTGATTCTTATCTGTAGAAGTAACATGCAAAAAGAAAACGGGAAAAATCTAGCATATAAATTTAAGGGGTGACTAAGTGACTTGTTATCTTGACCAACTAAAACATCTATAACAATTTGCTCGTGTCTGTCTCCTCTCTGATGTTCCTTCTTTTCTTTCCTTTTTTCCTTGTCCTTCCTTCCTCCTCCTTTCTCCCTCCTACTCTCGTACTTTCTCACGCCCTTCATCCTTCAATAAATCCTTTTTTTCCACTTTATTTTTTCAATGTGTATCGATCTTTTCTTCCTTCATTCTCTCGCTCACTCTCATTCATCCTTTCCTTCCTTTTTCTCGTTGTCTTTCTTCCTTTACTACCTCCTTTACTCTCTCTCTCTCTCTCTCTCTCTCTCTCTCTTTATTCCCTCATGTGACTATTCTGCACTCACAACAAGCCGCCAACCGTGTCTCTACATTTCAACCAATTACGGAGGAGGGAAGACAACCTCCTCCTTCTCCTCCTCCTCCTCCTCCCTGAATCATCTCCATCTCTCGTCCATTTCCACGGTTTCTGCTCTGCCTTGCTAATTAATTTCTCTCTATAGCAATTAAAATTTGAGTCATACCTTTCTACCATTATCATCATTATTATCATCACTATAATTATTTTCTTTAGGTATCAGCATTCTTTTCTAATCATTCTCATCATAGCTACTTCCGTTCTTTTCCTCACACACCAATAAGAGCAAGGCGAGGGCAGAATGGTAAGCTTATGACAGAATACAGGCAGGTGACAGGTGATATTAGGTTTACGGGAGCTGCCTCGTGTTGTTCTTTTGCCTCTTGCAGTGTAATGTATTGTAAGGTAATGTAAAAGCAAAATACAGCAGGGTTGGGGTGAAGTCAACAAAGGTCCCTTCATCCTTTTGAGACTATGGTCGGTATTATAAGACACGTTGGTTTCTCACATCAGCTATTTCTAAAAGTCAAAGAGGGGGTCAGTCGGGTTCTAGTGAGTGTTTCTTAAAGTTCATGGTACAGAGGAAGGGCCACACTACCACCAGGGTCATAAAACTACTCCTGGAAATGCCCACAACGCCTATGAAAGCTTCACACGAATAAGACATTAGAGGTTAATTAAAGCGCACCAATTAGCTAAACATGAGTAGTGTGAGGACCAACATTACACCGCCAATCACTGCTAACACGGTCCAGGTATACGTTAGACAAGCATGGGTACACCTGGCTTCCTTAATGACCCACACGTAACGTCCCCAGGTGAACCCAAGCACAGGTAACCACGACGACCCTGGGCGCGTTAATTAGTTGTACAGGTAAGTTTTTCTCACGTGGCTCAGGTAGAAAACATGATTATTTAATTGGTGTCTGACAGGTAAGTTTTGTCAGGTGAGATTGTGAGTTGGGTTTTTTTTCTACTGATTAATCTCGGTGTGTTTTGGTGGACGTGTTGCGGAAGTGTTGAAAAATGTGTTATTTGTCGGATTGGGTTCCACGTTCGGCAGGAAATGCGAATCTATACACGAGCTGATATTTTTTTACAGCAAAGGAGACAGCACAAGGGCACAAAAAAAGGAAACAACAACAAAAAAAAGCCCGCTACTCGCTTCTCCTGTAAAGAATCCGAAGAGGTGGCCGAAAGAGCAGTCAATTACGTGAGAAAAAAAAAAAGCTATTGTTTGTAGGAGTTCCCTTGATGTTAGCCAAAAAAAATATATATATGGCATGAATTGGTATTAAGATTATCTACTACTTGTTGGACTGAACGTTAATCATGGAAACCGAATGTATTTACTGGTTAACATTGAAAAAAGAGCTATTATTTGTAGGAGTTTCTTTGATAATAAAAAAAAAACTATGCACTAGTGAATATTGAAAACTATTATTTGTTGGAGTCTGATTACTGTTGAGAAAGAAAGAATATCCAGAAATTGATATTACAAAGAACTATCATTAACAGAAGTCGAAGAATGTGTTAATGTCATGTTAAGCTAGAAAAAAATAACCTGAACAAAAAATAAATGCTAGAGACACGTTATTTGTAAAGTTACTTAAATTTAATACAAGACATTAATACATTCACAGGATATAAAAAGAACACCTTATCTATGTAATGACTCGTATAAAAAATAATACATGTACTTACTGATTATTATTTTTTTTTTTACAAAGGAGACAGCTCAAGGGCACAAAAAAAGGAAACAATAATAAAAAAGCCCGCTACTCGCTGCTCCTAAAAAGAGTCCAAAGAGATGGCCGAAAGAGGGGTCAATTTCGGGATATCAAGAAAATAATGATTAATCGATGCTTGATTGTTACTAGGAAGACAAAACATTTACGGCTTATCAAGGAAGAAGTATTCATGAACCAGCTGGATGACGGTCAGAGGAAACTATATTATCTGCGCCCAGACAAATGAGAAACCTTCAGTGCATCCAGTTTTACATTTTTTTTTTTACAGCAAAGGAGACAGTGCAAGGGCGTAAAAAAAAAAAAAAAAAAAAATAAAAAAAAAAAACTGATTTTTTTTTACAGCTGAAAGTTTGTCATTTTTTTATCAAACGATTTTCTTGATTGCTCAGTTCAGTTTTGTTGTCTTTCTAATAATCTTTCATTCCTTGCTATTTTCACTGTGTTAATTTTTCCTTCCCTTCTGTCCACCTCGCCTTTCCTACCATCGTTGCCTCCCGTCCGTTACCTCCGCTGACCCGCTGCCAGTATTACCAAAGCCAGATGCACTGTCGTGGGTAAGTACTGGGCAAAAGTTATTCGTCTCTTCTCAATGATTGGAAAACATTGGAAAACCACGCAGTAACACAGTTTACTTCGCACGGGTAAGGTCAACCCAATTAACTCGTTACCCATTTCTCACAAACATGCAGGTGAGATGCGTGTGTGGTTAATATTAATGAATGAAACTAAACAGCAACCCAGGCAAGTTCGCACAGATAAGACCCAACCAATTAACCTGTTACAAATACTCACAAATATGCAGAGGCTGTACTGGCTAAAAAAAAACAAAAAAAAAAAAGCTGAACAGCGATCCAGGCAAATATAAGCTGATAAGTCCAACCCAATTACATGAATCCTACCAATAAACAAAAACATGCAAAGGAACTGTGTCTGATTAAAAAAAAAAAGGGATACTGAACAACGATCCAGGTAAATGCGTTCCAATGAGATAGACCCCAATTACTACCACAATGAGATAGACCCCAATTACTACCACAATGAGATAGACCCCAATTACTACCACAATGAGACAGACCCCAATTACTACCACAATGAGATAGACCCCAATTACTACCACAATGAGATAGACCCCAATTACTACCACAATGAGATAGACCCCAATTACTACCCCAATGAGATAGACCCCAATTACTACCACTATGAGATAGACCCCAATTACCACCACCCTACGAACTAGCCCGAAATGCAGAGGTGTGTTAGGTTGATATTATAAAAGGAACACTAAATAGCCATCCAGGTAAATGTATTCCGATGAGCTCAATCCGATCAACATCCTACCATTAAACACAAAATATGCAAGGGAGCTGTGTAGGATTATTATCACACGGGGAAACTAAGCAGAAATCCAGGTAAATGTGTTCAGGTGAGGTCCAATTAACATCCTACCCCGCAAAAAAATCCAGAAGTGTGTTGGGTTAATATTTCAAAAACTAAACAAAAATAACACCCCTGAAAAAAACGTAAAGAAATAAAAACCCAAAATAATAAACCAAAACAGTAAACAGATCCCAAAAACGTAATGAAGAGATAAAAGTAGACGTGATAAGCTAATATTACAAAGACAACTACACAGAAATCTAGTTCACCGGTATCACCATATTACCATTAAACCCAAATATGCCAAGGAGCTGCGTTCAATTATTATTACAAAAGGAAAACTAAAGGAAAATGTGTGCAGGTGAGATCCGTCCAATTAACCTCAATATTCACAGAAACGAGGGGGAGCAGCGTTGGGGTAATAGCACGCGGGTATTATTCACCTTTACCTGC
The DNA here is from genome assembly GCF_024679095.1 of Eriocheir sinensis. Taxonomy (NCBI): domain Eukaryota; kingdom Metazoa; phylum Arthropoda; class Malacostraca; order Decapoda; family Varunidae; genus Eriocheir; species Eriocheir sinensis. The sequence goes on from NC_066521.1 coordinate 11,992,400, forward strand.
GTGGCTATTAGAGAAGTGGAAGCATAAGTAACACAGGTAACGTAAGGCAGGTGGGTAAGTGTTCGAGTCGGTCTAACCAGTTATCAGTCAGCGCCAGGTATTCACAGGTAGGAAAGTGGTGCGTTAGGTCAGTGCCGAAAATAGAGGTGTGTTCTTGTACGTGAAAAAATAATGAGGGGCCAAGTAACTAGGTAAATATATATGTAAAAGGTTTGATAAGTAAATTATGTAGGTAAGGAAGGAAGGAAGGAAGGAAGGAGGGATGAAAGGACGGAAGGAAGAAAAAGGAAGGAAGGAAGGAAGGAAGGAATTAAGGAATGAAGAAGGAAGAAGGAAGGAAGGAAGGAAGGAAGGGAGGAAGTAAGTAAGGAAGGAAATAAGAAAGGAAGGAGGGAAGAAAGGAAGGAAGGAAAGAAGGAAGGAAGGAAGGAAGGAAGGAGGGAATTAAGGAATGAAGGAGAAAGAAGGAAGGAAGGAAGGGAGAAAGTAAGGAAGGAAGGAAGGAAATAAGAAAGGAAGGAAGGAAGAAAGGAAGGAAAGAAAGAAGGAACGAACAGACGAACAAACCAACCAAATTAATAAATAAAATATAAGTTCAGAAAGAAAAGATGAAGGAAAAAAAAGAAAAGGATGAAAGGAGGAATACCAAAAATCAGAGAAAAATAAAGTCAGGAAGACAGGAAAAAAAAGAAAACCGCAGCTCTACCGAATTATCTTTTGACATCAGAATAAAAAGAAGAAAAAAATCTATAAAACGTGATGTGTGAAGAACGTGTGTGTGTGTGTGTGTGTGTGTGTGTGTGTGTGTGTGTGAGATTAGGCGTCCAGACCATCGCGAAACGGAGAAAACTTAAAACGCAGGATATCTTCAGTGCTACAAAAAGACATTACTATAAAAAAAAGCCGAAAGGTTGAGTAAGCGGCGGGGCGGAGGTAACGGGCAGGAGGCAACGCTAGCAGGGAAGGCGAGGTGAAGAGATGGAAAGGAAAAAAATAACACGGTGAAAATAGCAAGGAATAAAAGGTTATGAAAAAGACAAGAAAACTGAAATGTGTAATCAAGAAAACTGCTTGATATAAAATGACAGAAAAAAATGTAAAACTAAATAAAACATCAAAAAATGAAAATACAAAAGAAAGTACAGTAGGAGAAGTTTGACAAGAGAAATAGCAAAGGTTATCGCGTAAAACTCAATAGACGGAAAGGGGAGGAGAAACTAAAGGAAGAAGCTGAAACAAGGTAGAATGTGAAAAGGTGAAAACTAACACAAGAAAGAGAAACATAAGTAAGTTTGCCAGACAATAAAAAAAAGTTATGAATATGCGAGTTTTATACAAAGACAAATGAAAGCGAAGATAAATGAACCCTAAACGAAAGCAAAGTAAAATTCCCAAAAGGTGAAAACTAACAGCGAGAAATTGGCATGAGCAACATACTCGTATATGAAAGAAAGAAAATGTATTAGAAAAAAAAAAGCTAATAACAGGTGAAGTCAGACACCAGATAAAGCTGACGAGAGAAAGAGAAAACTATATTAGAAACAAGTTTGTTACTAAAAATAGAAGAGTGAACAGAGGCGAAAAAACAAGAGAACATGCAAAACTGGACACACCGAATGATTGAAACAGACAGGCAGACTCGTCAACACAGACAGGTAGATCGATAGGTAGACTTGCAGACAGGTTAAAAGATAAATACAGGTGTAGGCTATATAAAAAAAAAAGTTAACACATGAACAGAAGAATCAAAAGAATTAAAGATAAATGAATAAATCGACAAATATATGAATGGATGAACGAGAGAGAGAGAGAGAGAGAGAGAGAGAGAGAGAGAGAGAGAGAGAGAGAGAGAGAGAGAGAGAGAGAGAGAGAGAGAGAGAGAGAGAGAGAGAGAGAGAGAGAGAATAACAAGTAAGTTTAACGGTAACAACAAAAACATACTTCAATTTACACCCAGGAGTGTGTGTGTGTGTGTGTGTGTGTGTGTGTGTGTGTGTGTGTGTGTGTGTGTGTGTGTGTGTGTGTGTGTGTGCATCGAATATGGTTCTAAACATTGTGCATGGAATAAATACAATGAGAGAGAGAGAGAGAGAGAGAGAGAGAGAGAGAGAGAGAGAGAGAGAGAGAGAGAGAGAGAGAGAGAGAGAGAGAGAGAGAGAGAGAGAGAGAGAGAGAGAGGGGAGTGACCTGCCTCAAAAACAGCGTCAGTGTGGAGTACAACGACCCAAAAACTTGCCTTCCCAACCAGTCTAGGTAATTAGTGTAATTATTGACAGGTGAAGCGGCGCGGGAGGGAAAACTTGTTAAGGCAGAAAAAGAGGAGGAGATGTGGAGGAAAAGGAGGAGGAGGAGGAGGAGGAGGAGGAGGAGGAGGAGAGGAGAGGAGAAAGATGAGAGAAGGTGGAAAAGGAGAGGAAAAATCTTTGTGTTAATGAAAAATGTACTTACAACCTACCACAATATCTATTTTTTTTTTTGAGAGAGAGAGAGAGAGAGAGAGAGAGAGAGAGAGAGAGAGAGAGAGAGAGAGAGAGAGAGAGAGAGAGAGAGAGAGAGAGAGAGAGAGAGAGAGAGAGAGAGAGAGAGAGAGAGAGAGAGAGAGAGAGAGAGAGAGAGAGAGAGATCTTTCCAGGTGTGCCAGACTCCGTGTTAATGACTCTTGTGTAACATGTTTGTACGAATTAACTGAGGAACAAATTTACTATTATAGTTATATACACGAGCTTACTGGTCATCATTATTATTATTATTATTATTATTATTATTATTATTATTATTAGAGAAGCAAAGACACTGATAACATTCGCTTTTTCTTCTACTTTCCTTTTCCTTTTTTTCTTTTTCTTTTTTCTTCTTCTTTTGCTTCCTTTCCATCTTCCTCTCCTCCCTCCTCCTCTTCTTGTTCTTGCTTTTTTTCTTCTTGTTCTTGTTCTTCTTCTTCTTCTCCTTCTTCTCCTTCATCATCTTCTCCTCCTCCTCCTCCTCCTCCTCCTAGGTTGAGAAATTTATCTGATGAACAAAGGCGTACAAAGTAAATTTATTCAGCCTATCAAAGCGAAGAATGCGAGGCGATCTAATAGAAGTGTTTAAAATGTTTAAAGGATACAGTGATATTAATGCGGAAGATTACTTTACAATTGATCGATCAAATAGAACAAGAAGAAATCACAATTTCAAGATAAGAGGTAAAAGATTCTTCAATAGAGTCGTTAATGTTTGGAATTCTCTACCCTGTGATGTCGTTGATAGTACAACAGTTACGACCTTCATGAATAGATTAGACAAGTATTTTGAATCCAACCAGCAACTAAGATATTACTCATTGTCGTAATAACGTTAAGTTGTGTCGAATACTGGTGTCCTTGTCCGCTTTTATCGGCCGGTTAGTGGTAGCAGTAATGGTCGTTCTTTCCTCTTTCCTACATAATTTCCATGCAGTTTTTCCATGCTGCATGGTTCTTTTTCCTTTCCTGCCAGCTTTGGCTGGAGGGATGGGGGGGTGGGGAGGAGCCTTCGCCTTTGCTGTCCTTCATCTTCCACCTTTGATTAGATAGTTAGTGTTGCTTGTCACAAACAGCCTCGTAAGGACCAGCAGGTCTGCTGTTGTTTGTTCTTCCTTTGTGTTTCTTTGTATTCCTCCTCCTCTTCCTTCTCTTCTTCTTTCTCTTCATCTTCATCTTTCTTTTCCTCCTCCTCCTCCTCCTGAGTTAGGGCAGCATAATGAAGCAGTAACGCCGGGTTCTCCGACTCGAATAAGATGTGATCGGCTTAACTAGGAGCGTCGACACTTGGGACGCGATAGAATCCAATACTAACAAGTCTTATCGGTAAGAGGTCTCGGCGCGACTTAAAAGGAATTATCGCCGATGAAAGACTATTATGTTTTTGTCCGTTCAGCGAAGAAGAAAGTGAGAAGACCAAAGGCAAACAAAAATAGAAAAAATAAGTTCGCAACAGGCTTTTCCAACACACAAATATAAAACATGAGAGAATAGGTTCCACAGGTATAGTCAAGTTAGGTCAGATTTGGTCCTCCCCTTTTAAAATCTTAGAAATAATACGAAATCTCAGAAACTAAAAAAAAAGGTCAGTAAGGTGTCTTGGTCCTCCTCTCTTGAAGGCCTAGAAATAAGAAATCTCAGACATGAAAAAAAAGGTCAGTAAGGTGCCTTGGTCCTCCCCTCTTGAAGGAATAGAAATAACAAGGAATCTCAAAAACGAAATAAAAAAGGTCAATAAGGTGTCTTGGTCCTCTTCTCTTGATAGCCTAGAAATAATAAGGAAACTCAGAAACGAAAAAAAAGGTCAATAAGGTGTCTTGGTCCTACCCTCTTGAAGGCCTAGAAATAAGAAATCTCAAAAACGAAAAAAAAAGGTCAATAAGGTGTCTTGTTCCTCCCCTTGAAGGCCTAGAAATAATAAGGAAACTCAAAAACAAAAAAAAAGGTCAATAAGGTGTCTTGTTCCTCCCCTTGAAGGCCTAGAAATAATAAGGAAACTCAAAAACAAAAAAAAAGGTCAGTAAGGTGTCTTGTTCCTCCCCTTGAAGGCCTAGAAATAATAAGGAAACTCAAAAACAAAAAACAAAAAAGGTCAATAAGGTGTCTTGTTCCTCCCCTTGAAGGCCTAGAAATAATAAGGAAACTCAAAAACAAAAAAAAAGGTCAGTAAGGTGTCTTGTTCCTCCCCTTGAAGGCCTAGAAATAATAAGGAAACTCAAAAACAAAAAACAAAAAAGGTCAATAAGGTGTCTTGTTCCTCCCCTTGAAGGCCTAGAAATAATAAGAAATCTCAAGAACGAAAAAAAAAAGGTCAGTAAGGTGTCTTGGTCCTCCTCTTGAAGGCCTAGAAATAATAAGAAATCTCAAAAACGAAAAAAAGGTCAGTAAGGTGTCTTGTTCCTCCCCTTGAAGGCCTAGAAATAATGAAACTCAAAAACGAAAAAAAAGGTCAGTAAGGTGTCTTGGTCCTCCTCTTGAAGGCCTAGAAATAATAAGGAAACTCAAAAACGAAAAAAAAGGTCAGTAAGGTGTCTTGGTCCTCCTCTTGAAGGCCTAGAAATAATAAGGAAACTCAAAAACGAAAAAAAAGGTCAGTAAGGTGTCTTGGTCCTCCTCTTGAAGGCCTAGAAATAATAAGGAAACTCAAAAACGAAAAAAAAGGTCAATAAGGTGTCTTGTTCCTCCCCTTGAAGGCCTAGAAATAATAATTAAACTCAAAAACTAAAAAAAAGGTCAGTAAGGTGTCTTGTTCCTCCCCTTGAAGGCCTAGAAATAATAAGGAAACTCAAAAACGAAAAAAAAGGTCAGTAAGGTGTCTTGTTCCTCCCCTTGAAGGCCTAGAAATAATAATTAAACTCAAAAACGAAAAAAAAGGTCAGTAAGGTGTCTTGGTCCTCCCCTTGAAGGCCTAGAAATAATAATTAAACTCAAAAACGAAAAAAAGGTCAGTAAGGTGTCTTGTTCCTCCTCTTGAAGGCCTAGAAATAATAAGGAAACTCAAAAACGAAAAAAGGTCAATAAGGTGTCTTGGTACTCCCCTCTTGAAGGCCTAGAAATAATAAGAAATCTCAAAAACGAAAAAAAGGTCAGTAAGGTGTCTTGGTCCTCCCCTTGAAGGCCTAGAAATAATAATTAAACTCAAAAACGAAAAAAAAGGTCAGTAAGGTGTCTTGTTCCTCCCCTTGAAGGCCTAGAAATAATGAAACTCAAAAACGAAAAAAAAGGTCAGTAAGGTGTCTTGGTCCTCCTCTTGAAGGCCTAGAAATAATAAGGAAACTCAAAAACGAAAAAAAAGGTCAATAAGGTGTCTTGGTCCTACCCTCTTGAAAGCCTTGAAATAAGAAATCTCAAAAACGAAAAAAAAAGGTCAATAACGTGTCTTGGTCCTCTCCTCTTGAAGGCCAAGAAAAATTATAAAAAAAACTCAGAAACTAAAAAAAAGGTCAGTAAGGTGTCTTGATCCTCCTCTCTTGAAGGTTTAGAAATAATACGAAATCTCAGAAACTAAAAAAAAAAACGTCAGTAAGGTGTCTTGGTACTCCCCTCTTGAAAGACTTGAAATTTTATGCATCGGTAAAATCAAAGAAGACAAGAACAAGAGCAAGAAAAAGATGAAGAAAAAAGAACCAGAAGAGGAGGAAGGAGAGGGGGATGGAGAGGAAGCAACTGAACAAGAAGAAGAAAAAGAAGAGAAAAAGAAACAAGAAAAGGATAGCAGAAGAAAAAGCGTAGAAAATATAGGCCAAAAAGGTGTCTTCATGCCTCGAAATCATAAGAAGGAATCCCGAAAAAGACAAAGGAAAAGAAAGAAGGAGGCAGACGAAAAAAGGTTGTTCATGAGTTTATCAGAGGAAGAGATGAAAGAATGAAGATACTGTTGAACTCTTGCATAAGGATAAAGGATAAACTAAAGTATACATGCACAATAAGAATGATAAGAAGCATACGAAGCAGCAAACTCGGAGACAAAAAAAAAGGTTACTCTAGAGATTACAAGAGAAAGAAAGGAAAAATTGAAGATACTGATTAACTCTTGCATTAGAAAAAAAAGTATATATAAACAACACGAGTAAACAAGTAGGAAAGAATAAGTAAGTAGTAAATGAGTAAAAGAGTAAGTAAGAAAAGTTATAAAAAAAGTAAATAAATAAGAAAATAAGTAGGTAGGAAGTAAGTAAAAAAATAATAAGTAAATAAATAGAAGTAAATAAGTAAAATAAATAAGTTCCAACACAAATTTAATAGGATAATACAGGGCTTGGATCACTACCTGGCTATTGAAGGAGGAGGAGGAGGAGGAGGAGGAGGAGGAGGAGGAGGAGGAGGAGGAAGAGGAAGAGAAGAGGAAGGAAGAAGAAGAGGTATGCTGATCTAGTCTGTTGATACCAAGGAACAAGTGTGTGTGTGTGTGTGTGTGTGTGTGTGTGTGTGTGTGTGTGAGAGAGAGAGAGAGAGAGAGAGAGAGAGAGAGAGAGAGAGAGAGAGAGAGAGAGAGAGAGAGAGAGACAACACCTGCATGAAAGAAATGAGATATAATAAGTGATAATAATAAAAATGAAGAAGAAAAAGAACAGAAGAGGAATAACAACAACAATAACAACAACAACAAGACCAAGGAGAAGAAGAACACCAAGAAGAAGAAAAAGAAGTAGAAGCAGAAGAAAATGAAGGAGACAAACATATTGATAGCAGAATTCAATAAACAATAATAACAACTAATAATAATAATGATAAAAATAACGACAATGTTCAACCAGGAAAATATTGCACATTATTAAACAACAAAATAAGGCAATACAGATGCAGAGGAGGAGGAGGAGGAGGAGGAGGAGGAGGAGGAGATCATTGTGGTCAACCGATGATCATTCTCTTCCCTCTCCACTCTCTCTCTCTCTCTCTCTCTCTCTCTCTCTCTCTCTCTCATGCCCTCTTACATCCTCCTCGTCCTCCTCCTCCTCCTCCTATTGCGCATCTTCTCTCCTTCCCTCCTCCTCACGCTCCCTACTCTTCTTCTCTCCCTTCCTAACTCTCTCTCCCTCCTAAGACAAACACTTCTCTCTCTCTCTCTCTCTCTCTCTCTCTCTCTCTCTCTCTCTCTCTCACGAATTAGAGAAAGGTAACTAGGGAGGTGAAAAAAAAGGGAGGAGGAAGAGAAGAAGAGGAGGAGGAGGAGGAGGAGGAGGATGGTGATAATAATGATACTAATGATAACGACAAGAAGAAGAAGAAGAAGAAGAAGAAGAAGAAGAAGAAGAAGAAGAAGAAGAGAAAGAGGAAGATGAAATAGAGAAAGAAGTAGAAGATAAAAGAAAAGAAGAAACAAACAAAAAAGAAAACGAGGAAGAAAACGACGGACAAAAAAGAAAAACGAAAAAATAAAGTCAATTAATACGAAACGAAAAAAAAAAAACGAAATACATTATACGTCAAACCGCAAGGATGACGACACACACACACACACACACACACACACACACACACACACACACACACACCTGCACAGCCCGGAAATAGAAATCTCAGGTGAAGGAATAGAAAGTTCAAAACCAAAGACGTGAAAGTGGATGAAGACCTAAGAGGAGGAGGAGGAGGAGGAGGAAGAGGAGGAGGAGGGAGGAAAAAAAAGGTCAGTGAGATAGAAACAGAATAAGTAAAGGCGAATATTACTATTGCAGAGAGAGAGAGAGAGAGAGAGAGAGAGAGAGAGAGAGAGAGAGAGAGGAGGAGTGGGAGGAGGAGGAGGAGGTGTTGGCTATTGGGGGAAGAGAGGAGGAGGAGGAGGAGGAGAGGAGATGCAAGGGAAGGAAGGGAGGGTGGGGAGAAGGAGAAAGAGTGGGGGGAAGAGGAGGGGATGACGAGGGAGGAGGAGGAGGAGGAGGAGGAGGAGGAGGGGCGTCCTTGCTGAGGTGAGTGACCGCCTAAACGACCTTCACCTGCACACCCGAGAAGGAGGAGGAGTTGGAGGAGGAGGAGGAGGAGGAGGAGGAGGATGTGGTGTTGGTGGTTGAGGTTGTGTTGGAGATGAAGAAACGCAGAAGTAAAAGAAGAAGAATTAGAAGAAGAAGAAAGAGAAGATGAAGAAGAACAAGAAGATGAAGATGATGAAAATGATGATGATAATGAAGATGCAGTAAAATATGATGATGGAGGAGGAAAAGAAGGAGGAGAAGGAGAAGAAAGAAGAGAATCAGGAAGTAGAAGAGTAAGATGATGATGATGATGATGATAATGATGATGTGTGTGAGAGAGAGAGAGAGAGAGAGAGAGAAGAATAAAAAAACACTGAGAACAGAAAGACTTTTAAGAAGAGGAGGACGAGGATGCGTAGTAGTGGAGGTGGAGGAGGAGGAGGAGGAGGAGGAGGAGGAGGAGGCGGAAAAAACGGTGCAGAGAGAGAGAAGGTACAAGAAACGGTACACATGGTAATGCTGAGAGAGAGAGAGAGAGAGAGAGAGGGGTCATTAATTTTCCTCTATAATGTTAATATATATGCAAGAGACTGGCCTGCGTGTGTGTGTGTGTGTGTGTGTGTGTGTGTGTGTGTGTGTGTGTGTGTGTGTGTGTGTGTGTGTGTGTGTGTGTGAATCATCGATAAAATAATGAGCATGACTCGATTCCTTCTGTGCTCCTCCTCCTCCTCCTCCTCCTCCTCCTCCTCCTCCTTCTCCTCCTCCTCCTCTTAACTTTCTTCCTCTTCTCTTGTGTGTATCTGCATGTGTCTATCTTTCATGCTTCCTCTATAACTACACTTCATCTTTTTCCTTCTCCTCCTCCTCCTCCTCCTCCTCCTCCTCCTCCTCCTCCTCCTCCTCCTCCTCCACTGCACTCTCTCTAGCCTTCAAATAACGGTGCTCTCTTGCCCAGCACGGACCTCCTCCTCCTCCTCCTCCTCCACCTCCTCCTCCTCCTCCTCCTATTTCTTCTTTCCCTTCTCCTCTTCTCCCCACGCCTTCTACCTGTATATAACTTAGATTGTTTTCCTTCTTCTTCTTCTTCTTCTTCTTTCCATTTTTTATCATTACTATCTTTACTGCCTCACCTTTCTTCTTCTCATGCAGGTGCACTTTCTCTCTCTCTCTCTCTCTCTGTACCTTTCTTTTGTTTGTTTTATTGAATGTATTATTGTAAGCTTTCTTTTTCCTTTTCCTTTCTCTAATTTACATCCTTCTTAAGCATATTTTTCTTCTTCTTCTTCTTCTTCTTCTTCTTCTTCTTCTTCTTCTTTTTTCTTCTTCTTCTTCTTTTTTTTTCTTCTTCTCCTTCTTCGTCTTTTTTCACTGCTCTCTATTTTTAGTTCTCATCATCTATATTATTCTAGCTCTCTTTTTTTTTTTGTTGATATCTTCTCTCAACCCCACTCCTCCTTCTCCTCCTCCTCCTCCTCCTGTCATATGTGTATTATCATGCGTGTAATTCTGTATATAATCCTTTTGGTTCTTACTTTTCCTCCTTCCCTTTGTCATCCACTTTCCTCCTCCTCCTCCTCTTCCTCCTCCTCCTCCTTCTCCTCATGGCATCTGTATAGTACCTGGCTTGTCTCATCTTGTATAATTATTCATTTTATTTTTTTCTGAATTCATCGACTTTTTCCTCTTATTCCTCGTCTTTATTACTTTTCTTCCTCCTCCTCCTGCTCCTCCTCCTTTTCATTTCTTGTTTGTATTTGTTCATTCTTTCTGTTCTGCAAATGTTGTTTTCTTTTCTTTCTCCTTGTTTTTTTATTCCTCCCTCTTCTCCCCCTATATTTTCTTCTCCCCCTTCTCCACTTCTTCCTCCTTCATATGATCCTCTTCTTGCTCCTGTATTTTTTTCTTCTCCTCCTCCTGTTTCTCCTACGACATTTTTTCCTCTTACTCGTATCACATTTCCTACTCCTTTTCCTGCTTCTGCTCCTATACTTTATTTTAATCTTCATCGAGTTGTCATCGTGTTCTTCTTTACCTTCTCTTCATCTTATTCTACTTCTTCCTGCTGTTTCCTTTTATATCAAACTCTTCATCCTTCACTGCTCTCTTCCTTCTCCACCTCCTCGTCCTCCTATTCCAACGCTTCAAACTCCTCATACTTCACTGCCTCCTTCTTCCTTCTCCTTGTCTCCCAGCGCGAGGGTTTATCGGGCGTCGCAGAGTGTCTCCGCAGAGCGAGTTAACTGCACAACACACCTCGTTAGGGCCAGTTCACTGCCGTCACGTGGTACAATTACGGTCCGGAGACTACAAACGACTGGTGGTAATTGCTCGGAGAGAGAGAGAGAGAGAGAGAAAGAGAGAGAGAGAGAGAGAGAGATGGGTAGATAGATAGATAGAGAGAAGAGGGAGATGGAGGATAGATATTGATAGATAGGAAGAGAGGAGATGGATATAGATAGATAGATTGATAGATATTAGGGTTGCAAAGGGAGGGAAGGTTTCCGGGAATTCTCAGGGCCCTGGAATATTGGGAATTTTCGGGAATTTTCAATTTTTTTCGCACGTGTATCTGTATTAATAAACAAACCAATTTTGATTAATATAACCAGCAATTAAAAAGTTTAAAGCAACATTTTTTTTTTTTTTTTGTATTTCCAATGGGTTAGGTTAAGGTAAAGGAACTTTCAAACACCTGATATCCAGACACCTGTTGCATAAATTAACAAAGAAAGCCTTCACTGTGCTATGTAAAAAGTCTCATTTACTAAGGAGGAATATATGATTTTTCTGAGTCAAGACGAATGGTAACTTTTTGTAGTTTTGTTAGGTTAGGTTAAGTTAAGGTCATCTTTAAACACATGATAGCCAGCAACTTATGGTATAAGTCAACATAGAATAACCTCACACTGTTGTATAAAAAGGCTCATTAGTAAGGAAGCATTTATAAATTTTCTGAGTCAAGACCTATAGTAACTGCTTGGGGTTTTGTTATGTTGGGTTAGGCTAAGTTTAGGGTATCTTCAAACATATGATTGCCAGCAACTTATGGTGTAATTTAACAAAGAATGGCCTCACTTTTTTGTATAGAAAGTCGCATTAGTAAAGAAGCAAATATGAATTTTTTTAGTCAAGCCGTAAAGTAACTGTTTGGGGATTTGTTTGGTTAAGTTTAGGGTATCTTGAAAGGATAGTCAACTTCTTATGGTATAAATCGACAAAGTATATAATAATGTTGATTTTAAGAGGTAGCAGAGCGCGAGAGATAGTAGGCTTTGTTATGGCAAAAGAAAATTGCCGCAGCTTAGATCCAGTAAACAACAGCCAATGAGCGGCGCAGACACCGTCACTCAAGCAATGATGCCAAGCCCGCGAGTCCACCTCTGAAGAAAAATCTCCGCCAGCTCCCGTGGAACAGACTTTTTTTTATAGTAAGGGAGCATATATGAATTTTGTGAGTCAAGACCTACAGTAACTGTTTGGAATTTTGTTAGGTTAGGTTAAGTTTAAGGTACATGATTGTCAGCACCTTATGGTATAAAACAACAAAGAATGACATCACTCTGTTGAATAGAAAGTCTCATTAGTAAGGAAACATATATAAATTTTCTGAGTCAAGACCTATAGTAACTGTTTGGGGTTTTGTTAGGTTAGGTTAGGTTAGGTTAAGTTTAGGGTATCTTCAAATACATGATAGCCAGCACCTTATGGTATAAGTCAACAAATAATGACCTTACTCTGTTGAATAGAAAATCTCATTAGTAAGGAAGCATATATGAATTTTCTGAGTAAAAGACCTATAGTAATGTTTGGGGTTTTGTTAGGTTAGGTTAGGTTAAGTTTAGGGTATCTTCAAACACACAATAGCAAGCACCTTATGGTATAAATCAACAAAGAATGGCCTCGTTTTGTTTTATATATGAATTTTCTGAGTCAAGACCTATAGTAACTGTTTGGGGTTTTGTTAGATCAGGCTCGGTTAACCGTAGGGCGGCATGTGCCTCGATGTGCCTTGAACAATCCTGCCTGCGCCACCACCGGGCAAAGGGACATTCACTAACAGCCCCTTAAAACTGAAGTCTAAAGAGGCAACAATAACCTTAGCCTTAAAAAAAAATCCAAAGGCGCCATAGGAAAAACTTGTAAAATTTTTCTGAATTCTCAAAGTTACAGAAAATTCCATGGAAGGTTTCACAGTTCAAACATCCCGGGAATTTTACAACCCTAATGTAGACAGATGGAGAGAGAAAGGACGATAACTAAATTTGAATCAGAACAAATCTTTCTCCTTTTCTTACTCCTTTACCTTTCATCTAAATATTTCTTCCCTTCCTTCCCTTCTTCTTTTAGCATCATCATCACTCATTTACTCTTCCTTTTAACTATTTCCCTTCCATTATGTTAACCACGCTTCACCATTCCTTCACCAGCACCACCACTCCTTCACTTCACCATCAACATCTTCACTTTTTATCTTAACCATTTTCCTCATCATTAAGTACCTTTGCTTCTTTATCTAACATCTTCACTCCTTTACTCCAGCACCACCAATCCTTCACTTCACCATGCAGCAACATCTCCTTCACTCCTTATCTTAACCATTTTCCTCATCATTAAGTACCTTTGCTTCTTTATCTAACATCTTCACTCCTTCATCCCAGCATCACCTTTCCTTTACTCTTCATCTTTTACCCTCTATCCTAACACGTTTACCATCCATTAAGTACTACCTTCCCATCTTCATTTCTCATCAACAGCATCACCACTCCTTTACCAGCCTCACCCATCCTTCACTTTATCCTTAACTCCTTCTCTAAGCAATTTTTCCCTCCATTAAGTCTCTTCTCTTCTTCATCTTCCCTCAAGGTGGCGGCGCGGCGGGGTCTTCATGTTGTTATTCTTCACTATTGTTATTACCTGGGACGGCTTTGAGGGGACAGCTGATGGAGATTATAATGAAGCTGCAACACTCCCAAGACCCCTAACCGCCCCGTACCCTCCAGCCCTTCCCAGCACCCCCCCCTTCAACCCCCTCTCCCCGCTCGCCCCCCGCCCTCTCCTTGTGCCCCCCATAACCGCAATTTTTTTCTAACTTGTTGCAAATTATATGACAGAGATAGTCAAGCAGGTTCACAAAATGGTTTCCCGGGTGAACTTGGATAGTTGATAACGTTGATTCTCCTCATAAAGTAACAGAAATTCGTTGAGTAAAGCAAAGCAAAAAAAGAGTAAGGGGAAAGTAAATTAAAGTAAAGCTAAAGTAACAACGAAGTATAGGTAATGTAACAGGAGAGTAAAGTAAAGCTATATAGTAACAGTAGCTTCACTTGATAATGGAAAAAATATATAAAAAAAATATAAAAAGTTTACCTCCCGCTTGTTAACCTGTCCAGCATCTTCACCTGTCCCATTATTTTTTTCTGTCCCACGTTATTTCTGCATTGACTGGAAAAATAAATAATCTGTCTTTTTATCCTTCCCTCTTCCTGTGTCTTCCTATCCGGCCTCCTTCAGTATTCCTATCCTTCTTCCTTCAGTCTTCCTATCCTACCTCCTTCCTTTGACTTTTTATCCTCCCTCCTTCCTGTGTCTTCCTATCTTTCCTCCTTCAGTTTTCCTATCCTACCTCCTTCTGTCTTCTTATCAATGCAATATTATGCAATATTATGCAATATTATGCGGTGACTTCAATAACCCCTCCGTTAACTGGAATACACTTTCTGGCGACAGAGAAGGCGAGCGATTAATTAACTTTGGACAAAATTCATTTCTTAATCAAACTGTTACCATGCCGACACGCGGAAATAATATTCTTGATTTAATCTTCGCGACCGATAGTCATCTCATAACTGCCTGTGAGGTAGGCGAGCCATTTGCAAGCAGCGACTACATAATAAGATGTGCTTTGAATATTGAAACAAAAGCACGAGCAAACTCACTCTTAATACCTAATTATAGTAAAGCAAATTTTACGGACCTAAAAAGAGAACTGGCTTCAGTAAATTGGAATCATTTGCTCATCAACGTCAGCGTTCAAGAAATGTATAATCGTTTTACTGCACAAATCATAGCGAGTGTATATAAATTCATTCCACTCAAGCCACGAAGGACTGATAATCAAAAACCGTTGTGGATGAATAATTACCTACAAAAAATCATCGTCGAAAAAAGAAAACTCTATAAGAAATATAAACTGTCACATAATTCACAGGATCATACTAATTACATCAATGTCAAGAGAGAGTGCGAAAGGAAAATCAGAAAACAGAAACGCGAATATGAGATGAAAATATCACTTGATGCCAAGAAAAATCCAAGGTTATTTTTCAGTTATATAAGAAACAAAAAACTGTTAAAAATAATATCGGCCCACTACTATTACTATTAAGTGGCAATACGATTAGTGATGATAAAGGCATGGCGTCGGTCCTAAATTCAACCTTTAGTAGCGTATTTACAAAAGAAAACATGACATCGATTCCAGCCCCGAAGAAAAATTTTCAAGGCCCTGAAGAACATAAGCTTGCATTGACCGAAATTGATATCAGCGATGTGCGTGCGTACCTGCAGAAAATAGATCCAAATAAATTTCCGGGCCCCGATAATTTATCTCCTTGCGTGTTGAGAGAATGCAGTCAACAGCTAGAATTACCCATAACATTAATATTCAGCTAGTCATTAGCACAGGCCAGTGTGCCTCTCGAGTGGAAAAAGGCCAATATTACCCCGATCTTTAAAAAAGGAGACAAAAAACAAGCCAGTAATTATCGTCCTATCAGCCTTACGTCTGTCCTAATTAAACTTTCGAAAAAATAATCAGGGATTAAATGATCACTTTCCTTAAAACAAATGATTTGATAACTGATAGTCAGCATGGATTTCGTAGTAATCGGTCTTGCCTTACCAACCTATTAACCTTTTTCAACGATGTTTATACATGTTGGGACACCCGAAGCCCATATGACGTAATTTACCTAGATTTTCAGAAAGCGTTTGATAAAGTTCCTCACGTTAGGCTTATTTCAAAACTGCGTTCCCACGGTATTAACGACCATCTATGTGCGTGGATTCATGATTGGCTCACCAACAGAGAACAACGTGTAGTTCTTAACGGTGAAGCATCGGATTGGCAACCCGTCACCAGTGGCGTGCCCCAAGGTTCGGTCCTGGGGCCAACACTATTCATAATTTACGTGAACGACTTAGAAACTGATATCCAATCAAAAGTGGCCAAATTCGCCGACGACACCAAATTAGGAGGTACGGTAATGAACAGTCAAAGTTGCGAGAACATTCAATCAGACTTAATAAGACTTGCCGACTCGAGCGAAAAATGGCAAATGAGTTTTAACGTAGATAAATGTAAAGTAATGCACATAGGTGAAAAAAATCCAAACTTTAAATGTCAGCTTCAAGGACATGAGCTCAGCGAAGTAAAACAAGAAAAAGATCTTGGTGTCATTATCAGTAACACTTAAAATGAGTGATCAATGTTCTGCAGCGAGTAAAAAAGCCAATATGATGTTGGGATTAATCTCAAGAAACTTTGATTATAAATCACCCGAACTTATGAAGAGATTATATTTAGCATTTGTAAGACCACACCTAGAATACGCCGTTCAGTTCTGGTCTCCGAACTATATCAAAGATCAAGTTTTGCTATAAAAGATACAGCGACGAGCAACCAAACAAATTCCAGCGCTCCGAAACTTGCCATATGACGAGCGTTTAAAGCGTTTAGATATGCTTTCCCTAAAAAAGCGAAGGATAAGAGGGGACTTAATTGAAGTGTTCAAAATCCTAAATGGATTCGACAACATTAACCCGGATAGTCTATTTCAGACACCAACACAAGAACACGCAGCAACGGTATGAAGTTAAAGGGAAATCGATGTAACACATTGGTGTGCAGAAGTTTTTTCAATAACAGAGTCGTCGATCACTGGAATAGACTCCCACCGTCAGTAGTTAGCGCACAGAGTATCAATAGCTTTAAGTCTTCTTTGGATAAGTACTTCAGGGATATAAGATTATACTGACCCTTTTTCGCATGTTTTCAGACAGATTGCAGCAAGACCTCAACCTATATTCATGTAATTCTCCCCCACAACCTAGATTGCAAGTAGCGAAAGTCAACAATAGAGTAAAGCAACAGTTAATGTCCGCATGACAGGTGAAGTGAGGTGTGGGTGCAGTAAGGTGACAGGTTACTGGTGCCGTGCCTAGTACCACCGGTAAAACGAGGATCAAGCCTCCACCTGTGCCCCTGAAATTACACCTCACCCATCGTGAGTATTAGGGGGATTCTGGGGCTGCCCTGTGTAGGCCACTCGGCCTCTTCCAGCCTCCCTGTATTTCTATGTTCTTATGTTCTTATGTAATGAAGTCATTTTCCCCCACAGCTTAGGTTACCAGTAGTGTAAGTTAAGGGTAGTAATTTCCTCTTATTTCTCTCTTTACTGTAAAATGTCCATGTCCCTTTCTTCCTTAAAGGTACATGGTGTTCTCTTCTAACTATTTCCTGCCGGCACGTTGCCGGAGGGAGAGGTGGGTGGGGAGGAGCCTTCATCTATTCTGTCCTGTCCTACCACACGTAGATTACTAGTAGTAGCGGTAGTAAACAGACACCCTCGTAATAGACCGATAGGTCTTCTGGTGTCTGTTCTTCCTATGTATTCCTATGTATATTCCTTCTGTCTTCCTATCCTACCTCCTGTCTTCCTATCCTTCCTCCTTCTGTCTTCCTATCCTACCTCCTTCAGTCTTCCTATCCTTCCTCCTCAGTCTTCCTATCCTTCCTTCTTCTGTCTTCCTATCCTTCCTCCTTCAGTCTTCCTATCCTACCTCCTTCAGTCTTCCTATCCTTCCTCCTCAGTCTTCCTATCCTTCCTCCTTCTGTCTTCCTATCCTTCCTCCTTCAGTCTTCCTATCCTACCTCCTTCCTCTGACTTGTTATCCTTCCTCCTTCCTCTGCCTCCCTGTCTTTTCTCTCTCGTGCCTCTGTCTTCCTATCCTGGCACAGTATCATTTATTTTTTTCTCTATATCCGAACGCCTGGAGGACACAGAGCTATATATACTAAAGGAAAAAAAATGATGGAGGAAATAATCATCTATGACTGGGTATTCTAACTTTTATATTATTCGCATTTTTTTACAGGTCACTTATTTTTACATCTTTCTGCCTTTCCATCTACCCGGTACTGAACTTGAGATTGTGTTCTATTCCCAACTGTTCAGATCTTTTTTTTTTCTTGTTCCTTTGGCCTTCTTTCTACTCTCCCTCCCTCCCTCCCTTCCTCCTCTTTGTGCTTTCTTTTCCCTCTTTTTTTGGCTTATCTCTCAACTCTTCAGTTCATTCTATTTACCATCTTTTTATCTTCCTCCTCCTCCTTTTTATCTTTCTACTCTCCCTCCCTCCCTCCCTTCCTCCTCTTTGTGCTTTCTTTTCCCTCTTTTTTTGGTTTATCTCTCAACTTCTCTTCAGTTCATTCTATTTACCATCTTTTTATCTTCTCGTTGTGTTCTGTGATTTATTTCTGATGAGATTTCGCGTGTTTATAAATCCATTTCTTTTGTTTTCCTTTTCTTTAGGTAATTTCCTTCTCCGTGTTCTTTATCTATACACCTGCCGCTGAAATAACGCACTTCATTATCTCTTTTTCTTTTTTTAATCAAATGTCCTTTTTTTTAATCAAGGGTGTAGGAAGATAACGCACTTCAATATCTCCTTTTCTTTTTTAATCAAATGTCCTTTTTTTAATCAAGGGTGTAGGAAGATAACGCACTTCATTATCTCCTTTTCTTATTTAATCAACTGTCCTTTTTTTTTAATCAAGGGTATAGGAAGATAACGCACTTCATTATCTCCTTTTCTTATTTAATCAACTGTCCTTCTTTTTAATCAAGGGTATAGGAAGATAACGCACTTCATTATCTCCTTTTCTTTTTTAATCAACTGTCCTTTTTTTTAATCAAGGGTATAGGAAGATAACGCACTTCATTATCTTCTTTTCTTATTTAATCAACTGTCCTTTTTTTTTAATCAAGGGTACAGGAAGATAACGCACTTCATTATCTCCTTTTCTTTTTTAATCAACTGTCCTTTTTTTTTAATCAAGGGTACAGGAAGATAACGCACTTCATTATCTCCTTTTGTTATTTAATCAACTGTCCTTTTTTTTTAATCAAGGGTACAGGAAGATAACGCACTTCTTTTTAATCAAGGGTACAGGAAGATAACGCACTTCATTATCTCCTTTTCTTATTTAATCAACTGTCCTTTTTTTTTAATCAAGGGTATAGGAAGAAGACGAAATGGGTTAATGGTAAAGGGACAGGTAGGGGAGAGGAAAGACAGCAAGAGTGTACAGTCTTATCAAATTTCTTATCGTCACTGTGATTGCTAAAACGCGTCACACCATTTTTCTCTTTTCTTAAATTCTCTTTGTATCTTATTTCCTGTCATCTCGTTTACATGCCACTGATATTGCCTAACGAGGAGCCTTCACATTTTCCTTTTCATTTATTTTATTTTTCTTTCTTTGCGTCCCATTCTGAAAAGCCTACCGACGTCATAATAAAAAATGGTGTGAGGCGTTCATGATCCTTCCTCCTTCAGTCTTCCTATATCCTACCTCCTTCCTCTGACTGTTTAGCCTTCCTCCTTCCTGTGTCTTCCTATCCTTCCTCCTTTTGTCTTCCTATCCTTCCTCCTTCAGTCTTCCTATCCTTCCTCCTTCAGTCTTCCTATCCTTCCTCCTTCCTGTGTCTTCCTATCCTTCCTCCTTCCTGTGTCTTCCTATCCTTCCTCCTTCAGTCTTCCTATCCTACCTCCTTCAGTCTTCCTATCCTACCTCCTTCAGTCTTCCTATCCTTCCTCCTTCAGTCTTCCTATCCCTCCTCCTTCAGTCTTCCTATCCCTCCTCCTTCAGTCTTCCTATCCCTCCTCCTTCAGTCTTCCTATCCCTCCTCCTTCAGTCTTCCTATCCCTCCTCCTTCAGTCTTCCTATCCTTCCTCCTTCAGTCTTCCTATCCTTCCTCCTTCAGTCTTCCTATCCTTTCTCCTTCAGTCTTCCTATCCTTCCTCCTTCAGTCTTCCTATCCTTCCTCCTTCAGTCTTCCTATCCTTCCTCCTTCAGTCTTTCTATCTTTCCTCTTTCTGTCTTCCTATCCTTCCTCCTTCAGTCTTCCTATCCTTCCTCTTTCAGTCTTTCTATCTTTCCTCTTTCTGTCTTCCTATCCTTCCTCCTTCAGTCTTCCTATCCTTCCTCCTTCAGTCTTCCTATCCTTCCTCCTTCTGTCTTCCTATCCTTCCTCCTTCAGTCTTCCTATCCCTCCTCCTTCAGTCTTCCTATCCTTTCTCCTTCAGTCTTCCTATCCTTCCTCCTTCAGTCTTCCTATCCTTCCTCCTTCAGTCTTCCTATCCTTCCTCCTTCAGTCTTCCTATCCTTCCTCCTTCAGTCTTCCTATCCTTCCTCCTTCAGTCTTCCTATCCCTCCTCCTTCTGTCTTCCTATCCCTCCTCCTTCAGTCTTCCTATCCCTCCTCCTTCAGTCTTCCTATCCTTCCTCCTTCCTCTGACGATATCAAACAGGGAGTCTCTTTGGGATCGGATGCTTTCTCTACAACCCAACACACACATGGGAGTACATATATAGTTAGGTTTCAGGGCTTATAATACCACCTTTTTTGTTTAGGCTGCAGTCGGATGGGGTTACTAAGAGAGCCAGCCTCCTCCTCCCCCTCCTCCTCCTCCTCCTCCTCCTCAGCCCCCCAGCCCCAGGTAACGGTGCTGGTGAAGGCGATGACTTATATGGAGGGTGACTTTATATTGTTACCTGCCTGTTGCTCCCTCCCATGTTCCCAAGATCCCCCCCCTCCTCCTCCTCCTCCTCTTCCTGACGCCGCCTACTCCTCCTGCCGCCGCCTCCTCCTCCTCTTGCCTTCTCCTTCTCCTCCTCCTCCTTCTACTACTCCTGATACTCCTCCTCTTCCTCCTATTACTACTACTACTACTACTACCCCTCCTCCTCCTTCTCCTCCTCCTTCTCCCCCTCCTCCTCCTCCTCCAGCCGCCTCCTCCTCCTCTTGCCTTCTCCTCCTCCTTCTTCTACTCCTGATACTCCTCGTCTTCCTCCTATTACTACTACTACCCCTCCTCCTCCTCCTCCTCCAACACCATTAGCCATCCACGAAACGACCTCCACCACCATCATCAGCACCTCCTCCTCCACCACCTCCACCACCACCCACCCACCCACCCACCCTCACCATCACCACCACCACTTTCACCACACCCCCAGCTCTCTGCAGTTTATACCCCTCACCCCCCCTTCCTACCTTCCCTCCTTCCTCCCTCCCTCCCTCTTCTCTCCATCCCATTCCTCCCTCCCTCCCATGCTTCAACCAGGATCTCTCTCTCTCTCTCTCTCTCTCTCTCTCTCTCTCTCTCGTATCTTCGCTCATCCAGTATTTTATGATTTATTTGTATTGTGCGTTTTTGTTTTTTTTTTTTTTGGGGAGGGAGGGGGAGACAACCGAGGGGAAGGGGGCAGGAGGAAAAATTGTGCGTGTACTCACTTTTTTATGGTAATTATGTTTCCTCCTCCTCCTCCTCCTCCTCCTCCTCCTCCATCACAGGTGTTATCATAAAGGTGAATTTTTTACTCTCCCTTTTGGCGAGCTTTTTGGCACTTACAGAAGGACCTTGATACATGACTCCTCCTCCTCCTCCTCCTCCTCCTCCTCCTCCTCCTTACCTGCTTACCTTCCCTGTTCGTCTCTTAGTAATGTGGGAGGAAGGAAGGATGGACAGCAGTGAAAGAGAAAGGAGAGAAACGAAAAGGAAATTAAGGAAAGAAGAGATAAGGAGCGGAAAAAAAATGAAGGAAGGAAAGGGAGAACTGAGAAAGGAAGGAGGAAAGTTGAAGAGAGGAAAGGAAAAGGAAGAAGGACTAAATGATGAAGGGAACATCTTTTAAATGCCTCATCTCCGTTAACCTCTCTTAACGATGGCTTCCGTATCACCTAAAGTTTACCTGCCTCATTAATTCATCTCTCACCTGTGCTCACCTGTCTCATCTACATCCACCTGTGTCCGTTTGGCTTCCCGTTTTCTTTTCACTTGTATCATTTACCTTTCGCATTTATCTTTCATTAATCTGATTCACCTGTATTGTCATCTCTTCACCTGTCCTTTTTTTTTTTTTTTTACAGCAGAGGAGACAGTGCAAGGGCGTAAAAAAAAAAGAAAACAATAATGGAAAAAAAAAGCCCGCTACTTACTACTCCTAATACCTGAGCCTCACCTGCTTGCTTCTTTGGTCTCTCTTTTCCTGTTTACTGTTCATTTGTTTCAGTTATGTTTATCTAATTCACGTAAGTCCACCTGTCATCTCTCTCCACTTGTGTTACCTATATATCTGTGGCTCACCTGTTTGCTTGTCTGGTCTGTTTTTACCTGTTTCCTGTTTACGGGTTTCATTTATGTTTACCTGTCTAAAATGTGCTCACCTGTCTTACCTCTATTCACCTGCCTCGCCTCCAATATATGCCTCTCCTCACCTGTTTGCTTGATTGGTCTCTTTTTACCTGTTTCTTGTTTATTTATTTTATTTACCTGCTTTACCTGTGTTCACCTATTCCATCTTTATTCACCTGCCTCGCCTCCTATATATGTCTCCCCACCTGTTTGTTTGAGTGGTCTCTTTTTACCTGTTTCTTGTTCATTTGTTTTATTTACCTGCTTTACCTGTGTTCACCTGTTCCATCTTCATTCACCTGCCTCGCCTCCATCATACCTGTGCTTCCACCACTTTGCTTCCTTGATCTGTTTACCTGTTTCATGTTTAATTTGTTTACCTGTCTCAAATGTGTTCACCTGTGCCATATCTATTCACCTGTCTAGCTTCCTATATACCTGCGCTCCCACCTGTTTCCTTGCCTGGTCTGTATTTACCTGATTTAGCTCCGTTTGTTTCACTTGTTTACTTGTCTCACCTAAATCTACCTGGACTCACTTTTTTACCTGGGCTACCTATTGCCTATCTCATTTGTTTTATCAACTTTTTCTGATCTACTTCAACTATCTAATCCTGCCTGTCAACTTGTCTCATCTCACCTGAATTACCTAGTCTCATTTACCTGGCCTTCCTATAACCTATCTCGCTTGTTTTGTCCCAACTTTTAACTATTTCACTTATTTAAACCTACTTGTCTACTGGCCTCATTTATTTTGTTATTTTTCTTATCTATTTATCTATTCAGTATCTAATAAATTACACATGTCTATTGTCTTAATTTATTTACCTTTCATCTACTTACATGTTTAGTTTCTACACATCACCACTTTTGGACTTTTTGTTAGCGGGCTTTTTTTCTTGAGTTGCCTCCTTTACAATAGAAAAAAAAATACTATCAGTTTCCTTCTACTTCACATCCTTGTCGAGCATCACAGAGCTTCGGGACTGTTACTATTCTTAGCCTGGTAGCAGTGGGGATCATGTTTCTTAATGGTCCCTCTAAGCGAGAAAAATGAGAAAAAAATCACCCCTCACACAAACCATTTCATAATATATATCAAAGCATTTGTGATCAGTTTATGTACGTATCATCTATTTTTGGGGGTCAAAATCATGGCACAAATTTGGCCCGTCGCTGCTACACGGTAAAGCCACAAATTTGGCCCGTCGCTGCTACCGGATTAAGGGGCGTACGCTATAGCTGCGCGTAGCCTCTGAGCTCATCTCCGTGGCATTAGCCCTTGAGCCTGTGGTGGGGCCAGTGTGACATCCGGGTCAGCACAGTTTACCTTCCCCAGGTTTCCCCAGGCACCCATTTATCGACACGCCCGATACGGAGGATGAACAGCTAGGTCATTAAAACAGCCAGGATCTAAGGCGTGAGTGAGAGTATCCTTGAGGCATCCTGCGCCGACCTCAAGGAGTGTTTGCCTCGGTGCTTCAGGAGCTGCGGGGCCCCGTGGAGCGCCGCCCTGGGATTCCCGCCAAGATTACTGACCTGTGTGTGTGTGTGTGTGTGTGTGTGTGTGTGTGTGTGTGTGTGTGTGTGTGTGTGTGTGTGTGTGTGTGTGTGTCGAGCCTCTTTCCTATGTTTATGTGTAAGGAAGGGATGAGAGACAAGAAGGGGATGCAAGGGGTGTGTGTGTGTGTGTGTGTGTGTGTGTGTGTGTGTGTGTGTGTGTGTGTGTGTGTGTGTGTGTCGAGCCTCTTTCCTCTGTTTATGTGCAAGGCAGGGGTGGGGGTGAGGCAGGGGAGGGCTGCAAGGGTGGGGGTGTGGCAGGGGTGTGGCGCCCTTCCTCCCACGCTGCTCCCCGCCTGCATGACATGGCTTTTCCCAAGACCTGAGGTGATGAGGAGTGTGAGCAAGATTTGTTTTCCTTCCCAGCACCTTTACGATTACCTGGAGAAAAACAGGAGACGTAAAGGTGTGTTTTTCTCCAAGCACTCTGACAAGGATGCAGTTAATGTGGAGTTTGAGTATGAGGTGCATCCAGTCAGAGAAGTGTAAGGTAAGGGTAAAGTTAGGAGCAAACACAATAGCTGCGCGTGGCGGCGGTGCTCATCTCCGTCCCGTTTTCCCTTTGAGCCTGCGGTGGGAGAGAAACCTTAACCCGACACAGGGCCAGTGTGACATCCGGGTTACCACAGTTTACCTTTCCCAGGTTTCCCCAGGCAGGCTACCCATTTATCGACCATCAGGAGAGGAAGGACGAACAGCTGGGTGGGCCGCACCCTGACTGTCCAGGCCGGGATTCGAACCCAGGCCCGCAGATTCGTAGTTAGGGACGCTAGCCACTGCACCACAGAAAAGTGTGGCAGGGGTAGAAAGGGGTAGAGGGAGTGAGGCAGGGATATGGTCTTGCTTTCCTAGGAGCATAAAAAGTCTGCAAGAGGCCAGTAGGCCTATACAGGGCAGCTCCCCAGTTGACATCACAATCCAATTTTATGAATTTATCTAATCTTTCTTTTTTTTTAAAGTGACTATCGTATTGGCACTCACATGACTGCCAAGCCTGTTCCACTCATCAAACACTGTTGGTAAAACAATTTTTGCCTTTGTCTTTGCTGAAGCTGAATTTATCCCGTTTAAACCCATTGCTACGTGTCCTACCCGGTTCTCTTAATCAGAATATCACCCTTATTAAAGCCCTTCATCCATTTATAAACCTTGCACCCTTCGCCTTTCTGGAAAATACAAGTTTAAATGTTTAAGTCTTTCCTCATATGGCAAGTTTCTTAACCCGTGAATCATCTTTGTCATTCTCCTCGGGAACGATTCTAACATTTTGATATTCTTTCTATAATAAGGTGACCAGAACTGAACCGCATAATCGAGATGACGCTGTGTGGTGTGTGAGGAAGTGTATTCAACTTATCTCTGTGTCTAAGTGTGGCAGGGGTGTGGCAGGAGTGTGTTCTCTAACTCTTCAAAACCTACACGGATTTAATTTAACAAAAAAGCTGATGCAATGAAGTCTCTGAGAATGTGAAATCAACTTCTCTCTCCGTGTTTCGTTGTGGCAGGGGCGAGCCGGGGCCAGGGAGTGAGGCAAAGGTGTGGCCTTGCACCCTCACTATTCAACACCTGCATGTACTCAGTGTTCTTGGGCTGAAGGTAATGTGGAGTGCCTGAGGGAGGTGCATCTAGTCTCCTTTTAAATGGGGAGTGAAGCAGGGGAGGGAGGCAGGGAGAGGCATAGGGGTGTGTCCGTGCTCCCTGGCCGTTCATCACCTGCACAGACTGGGTGTCGGGCAGAGGCGGCGATGGACTTTTGTAAATCGTGTGAAGTTAAGTGTGAAAATGACTAGTTGCTGTTGTTGCTGCTGTTGGATGACTGTAATTGTTATTGTTACTGATTCTGTTAGTGTCATAATTGCTATTGTTAGTATTAACTCTAAAATATATCGCGTGAAGATGTGTGAAAATGACTGCAATTGCTATTGTTATTGTGAAGAGGACTATTTGCTATTGTTGAAGCTGTGGTTAACCTAAATCATATTGTGTGCAGTTAAGTGTGATCATGACTGCACTGCAATTGCTATCGTTGTTGTTAGTCTGCAGCAGGGTGTTTAACCAGGGGTACCCATACCACTTGGGGGTATGGTTACCAAGAACGGGGAGAATGGTATGATAAATAAATGGTAAAATAATCGTTTAGCATTTTGTATATTTGTTATTTGACATTTTTCTGTAAATATGTATGATAAAATCACAATTTTCTTTGCTGTTCTGTTCCTAGCAGTCCATATTAAAAGAACAAACAAGCTATGGACACTGTAAGAAGTCATTCCGACATCTAATATAACTGTTTATAATGATTTTGATGGTTTGCCAATACTGTTAGGGTTTAGAAAAGTAAACAAGGTTAAGAAGCCCTGGTTTAGTACATCGTCTGAAGGTTGGTGGAGAATGCCGGTATTTGCTGTAGTTAGTCGGAAGTATGTTACTCTCTGAAAGTTCTAATATTGATGACTCTTCAGACACTACATGAGGAAGGGAACCCCATCCTCACCCTGCCCCCCACCATCCCGTCATCCCTCACCCTTGACCACCGCAAACTAAACCAAACTATACCCTTCCTCACACCACCCAGGCCTACTGCCACCATCACCAACACTATCAATGCTCCTCTTCAATCCTACCCCAAAAAAATAAGGCCTACAAACCTTCTCCCCTCTTCCTCACCACCCCTCCTCTCTCCCTCACAACCTCCTCCTCCCACCCTCACCACCCTCATTCCACCCACAACCCCCATCATACCCCCTTCTTACACCCCCCCCCACACCCACCCGCTTCAGATAGGCCTATAACCTCTTGTACTCCCCTAACCCCGCACGAGGCCTACTACTACCCCCTCCCCCACAACCTCCATCAGCAGTCAGGCCTACTAACCCCCCTCCCCCCTTCCCCCTCCCCCCCTCAGGCCTCTCAATCACCTAACCACAAATGACGGCATGAGACAAGATGAATTCGCCATATTTCCGTACCGGGGCGGAGGTCACTTGCCAAAGGAGAGGGGGGGGAGAGGGGGGAGGAGGCGCAGAGAGAGAGAGAGAGAGAGAGAGAGAGAGAGAGAGAGAGCGAGAGAGAGAGAGAGAGAGATTAATACGACTTCTATTTTGTACTCATTAGAAAAAAAAACTGCAACTTGATATTCACCGCTTCCTCCTCCTCCTCCTCCTCCTCCTCCTCCTCAACACTATCCCCTTACTTATAACAAAAACAAAAATACATATAAACAAAAACACAGATACAGACAAACACACCTGGATAACGACTCTAAACACACACACACACACACACACACACACACACACTATTTCAGTCTCTCGAGGACGTCACCTTCGGCTCACGCAAGACTCGGCTCAGGTGAAGACCAGTTCGGCGCTCTTGCTGTGGTCGAGGCGGTTTGATGTTGCATATATAGTTTTATCTCTCTCTCTCTCTCTCTCTCTCTCTCTCTCTCTCTCTCTCTCTCTCTCTCTCTCTCTCTCTGTTCTTTAGGTAGGTTATTAATTGTAATCTTTAGAGGAGGAGGAGGAGGAAAGAAAAGAAAGACAAAAAAAGAACTATTCACACAAAAAAATCACACACACCCCCACCAGGTAAACTTAGCAATTATACATCAGTCTGCTCAGGTAGGACGCTTGAACAAACACCTTACACTAAGTACCCACAAACACAAAGGCAAATTGGTAAAACTTAATTAAGTAAAACAAGGGTAAAACAAGTAACACACAAGTAAAACAAACGTAAAGGGGAGGTAAAACAAGACACACAGAGGTAACACCCACGTAAACACATACAGGTAAATCAAACAGGTACAAACACAAGGTATCACGACACCTCTCCTCCCGAAATTGACCTCTCTTTCGGCCACCTCTTTTGATTCTTTTTTGTAGGAGCAACGAATAGCGGGCTTTTTTTTATTATTGTTTCCTTTTTTTATGCCCTTGAGCTGTCTCCTTTGTTGTAAAAAAAAGGGGGGATAAAAAAAAATACAGGTAAATCACACTCACTTTTACAGGGGGTGCATGTTCCTTCACTTCGGGCGACATCCACGGTGACCACAGGCGTTCCGTTGAGGGGCCTGAGGGTGGTGGCGTGGGCGGGGTGGGCGGTGTGGGTGGTGTAGGAGGCGTGGGCAGGGGTCGCGGGTCTCCAACCGATGCGGAAGCGGCGGGAGCAGCAGGCCTCGCGGCTGATGCCCTCCTCCGTCACGCGCCCGCACGAGCCGTCCCTCTTCTTGAGCTTAAAGCACAAGCCCAAGGGGGACTCTGGGGGGGCAGGAGGACGAGGAGGAGTTAGTGGAAGGCCTTGAGGAGGAAGAGTCAAAGGAAGAACATGAGACTAAAGAAGAGGAGGAGGTTAAGGAGGAAGAGAAAGCTAAGGAAAAAGAGGCTAACGAAAAAAGAAGGAAGAGAAGGAGGTGGAAGTGGAATTACTTTAAGGGAATATAGGAGGAGGATCTCCCTCCCTCCGTCTCTCTCACTCACTAGGGTATACTCACTTAATCCTATACTATATACATTCTAACACTTACATCCTAAATCATCATATCCTAACAGAGGAGAATGCTAAGAAGTGGAAGGAGGCTAAAGAGGAGGAGATGAAAGAGGACGAAGAGTTAATTTAAGGCTTATAGGAAAAGAAAAAGGAGCACGAGAAGGAGGATGAAAGGGAAGAGGAAAAGAAAGAGGCTATGGACGAAAAGATGTGTACTATGTCGGGCTATGAGCTTTAGAAGGAAATTAGGTTAGTTTAGGTATTTAGGAGGAAGCTCAGGAGGAAGGGGAAATTGAAGTGGTGGAAGGGGGTCATTCTGGGGGAGGGGGGGAGAGAGAGAAGAGAAAGAAGGAGTACTCTCGCTGCAGAAAAATAGGAGAAAAAAGTGATGTAATTGACCGCAGAAGAAGAAGAAGATGAGAAGGAGGAAAAAGGAGATATCGAAGCAAAACCAAAAGAACAAAAAAGACATTGATTGTTACCACCACCACAAACCAACATCACCACCACCACCACCATCACCACCACCATCACAACCAGCACCACCATAACCACCATCACCACCACCAACAACAACAACATTATGACCTCTCAGTGACCTCCAAATGACCTGGGCTGCGTGACCTAACCCGGCGAGGAGGGTCACCGCCCCCCCTTCATATTTACGAGTGTGGGGGGGACGGAGGGAGGAGAGGGAAGAGGGTGGAAGAGAAAAAGAAGAAAGAAAACTGGGAAGAGGGAAGAAAGGGAAGGGGGAGAGGAGGAGGAGGAGGGGGAGAACTAGAAGATAAAGATGGGATGGGGAGAGTAAGGAAGAAAGGAAGGAAGGAAGGAAGGGAAGAAGGAAGGATAAAGAAAGGAAATAGAAAGGGAAATAAACAAAGGAAGGAAGAAGAGGGAAGGAAAGAGAGGGAGAGTAAAACGGAGGGAGGGAGGGAGGAAATAAGAAAGAAAGGAAGGAAGGAAAGAAAAGAAGTAGTAACCTAATGATAAAAGAAAGGAAGGTAGGAAAAAGGAGTTATGGAGGGATGGGAAAGAAGGAAGGAAGGAAGGAAGGAAGAAAGAAAGAAAGAAAGAAAGAAAGAAAGAAAAAAGAAGGAAGGAAGGAAGGAAGGGAGATAAGATAGAGGAGGAGGAACAGGAGCCAAGAAAGAGAGGAAAGAAAAAAAGGCAGAAAAGGAGAGGAAAAGGAAGCAAAGAATGAGGGAAGAGAGAAGACATGATGAAAAAGAATAAAAGAGGAGAAAGGAAAGAGAAGGGGAGAAAAGGAAAGATGGGGGACTTGTAGGAGAAACTAAAAAAAATAAAAAAATAAAAAATAAAAATAAAAAAGAAGGGATGAGGAGATGAAGAAAGTCAGAATGGACAAAATAAAGGAAAATAAAAAAAAGAATGCGAATAAAAGGAGGGATGGAAGGAAAGAAAGAAGATGAGAAGAAACAAGACACGCAACACTGGATAAAGAAAAAGTGAAAAGAAGAAAAAAGAAGAAAACACAGAATAAACGCAGAGAGAGAGAGAGAGAGAGAGAGAGAGAGAGAGAGAGAGAAGATAAGGAAGGCAAGGAAAGCTAGAGGCAGTGAGGGAGAGAGAGAGAGGAACGGAGACAGACTGGGAGATGGGGAGGGGGGCAGATAGGGGCGTATCTCACAAGGGGCGCCACACACACACACACACACACACACACACACACACACACACACACACATCACGCCGGGAAACATTGCTCTATCACGGGACATTCATAAGCCGCCAGACACAGGGACAAAGGGCGGCATTCTGGGCCTCACGCTGAAGGACGACTCCCCCCCCCCCCCCCAGCTCTCGATCTCCCCCTTCCTCCTTACGATCCCCCCTCCTACGATTCCCCTCTGGCGATCCTCCCTCTTACGATCATCACCCCCTTACGATCCCCTCTAACGACCATTCATCATCATCATTACCATTACGATCCCTCTTACGACCATCTCCCACTACGATCCCTTCTCTTACGACCATCACCGCTTAGGCCCCAGTCAGACACTCACGATCATGTCTCCCCGGCGGTCCTGCCAGGCGGTGTCTCCTCCC
Organism: Eriocheir sinensis; assembly: GCF_024679095.1. Lineage (NCBI taxonomy): Eukaryota > Metazoa > Arthropoda > Malacostraca > Decapoda > Varunidae > Eriocheir > Eriocheir sinensis. Next base: position 12,022,405 of record NC_066521.1, read on the forward strand.
ACCGCCGGGCGACACGCTGACAGTTTTGGAAATTTCAAAACAATCGGAGCCCTCCCCGACATCTATCACCCGTTGCGAATAACCTACGGACGTCGGATGTCCATCTCAACAATGTCGTAACAACGTCGTTTTGACATCGGCAATGGTCGGCACTCAAGGGGATGCACTTACGATGGTCGTTGCATACGTCTGGCAGCGCGATATTCTAAAAACTGTCAGCGCGTGGTCTGATGTCAGGAGGGCGCCGGGAGTCATGATCGTGACTGTGTGACTGGGACCTTACGATCCCCTGTCTTACGACCATCTCCCAATACGATCCCTTCTCTTACGACCATCACCGCTTACGATCCCCTCCCATACGAGTATCACTCACTATCATCAGACCTTATGATACCTATCACGATTTTCCCTTTACGACTCCTCTCATTTACTATTCCCCCTCTAACGATCCCTCTTACGACCACCACTACCTTACGATCTCCACTTTTACTTTTCACCCCTTACGACTCCTTTCAGTTGCGACTCCCCCCCTTTCGACCATTACAGCTTACGATCCTCATCTTACGACCACCACCCCCTACGATCCGCCTTACGATCCCTTCTATTACGACCCACCACCTTGCAATCCCTCTTGCGATTACCCCTCTAACAATCCGATTCGTAAGTCCCCAACTCTTACGATTCCCGATGCGATTCCGATGCGTAAATCCCCAACTCTTACTTACGATTTCCGATGCGATTCCGATGCGATTCCGATGCGTAAATCCCCAACTCTTACTTACGATTCCGATGCGATTCCGATGCGATTCCGATGCGTAAATCCCCAACTCTACTTACGATTCCCGATGCGATTCCGATGCGATTCCGATGCGTAAATCCCCAACTCTTACTTACGATTCCCGATGCGATTCCGATGCGTAAATCCCCAACTCTTACTTACGATTCCCTACTTACGACCTCTCCTCTACATACAACTCCAAACTTACGATGCTCCCAATTACGACTCCAAACTTATCACTAATACGTTCCACTTATCAACTCATCTCTCTACAATTCCTCTTACAATCCTACACCCGGTCAACGACTTACGATCCACTCACAACCCCTTCCTATATTTCACTTACGACCCCCGACTTACGATCCTCTTACGACCGCTTCACACTTACGACGCCTCCCCCTACTTAGGACCCCCTCTGAGTCCCCACGAGTCTCCTACGACCCTGTTATGACCTCCTCCAGTCCCTCCCTCCCCCGCTCCCTTTTTCGCTTCCCAGTACCACAACAATAACACCAGGAGGAGGAGGAGGAGGGGGGCGAGGGAGGAGGAGGAAGAGGAGGAGGAGGAGGAGGGGGCGAGGGAGGGTGTGTGTGTATGAGAAACGGCAAAAGGGGAATGAGGATTTAAGACCACACTGAGTGAGATAAAGGAGGAGGAGGAGGAGGAGGAGGAGGAGGAGGAGGAGGAGGAGGACAACTATGACGACGATGAAAGAGAAGATGATGAAAGGAGGAAAATGAGGACTGATACGGAAGGAGAATGATGAGATGGAAGAATTTAAGAGGAAGAGGAGGAGGAGGAGGAGGAGGAGGAGGGAGGCCCACTAATTGCAAGCACAAGGCAAACATTACGTGAGGAGAAGAGGGAGGGAGGAAGAGGGGGAAGAGAAGGAGGAGGAGGAGGAGGAGGAGGAGGAGGAGGGGGGCTGCTAGCTTCTCTGGTACATAAAATTTTTACGACAGACAGACTCAATTTGGCACAGTTTTATACTTCAAAAATAATGGTGTACGTTCGACTTAGCTCCTCTTCCTCCTCCTCCTCCTCCTCCTCCTCTTCCTCCTCCTCCTCCTCTTCCTCCTCCTCCCCCCTCCTCCTCCTCATTCTTCTTCTTCGCCGTCATATACTATTCTTCATCCTGGATTTCCCTAACTCCTCTCCCTCCCTCCCTCCCTCTCTACTTCTTTTTCTTTTTTTCTCTTTTCTTTCTTCTTCCTTTCTTTCTTTCTTACTTTCTTTCGTTTTTCTTCTTTTTCTTCATCAGTTTCTCACTTACTCAATTTTTATTTCCTTCCCTTCCCTAACTCATTTTTCCATTCAATCCATTCTCTCTCTCTCTCTCTCTCTCTCTCTCTCTCTCTCTCTCTCTCTCTCTCTCTCTCTCTCTCTCTCTCTCTCTCTCTCAATTCTATCACCCGTTTTGATTTTCGATTCCAATTTATCACCTCTCTCTCTCTCTCTCTCTCTCTCTCTCTCTCTCTCTCTCTCTCTCTCTCTCAATTTAACTTTGCTTGTCCCTCAAACTCCCTTCTCTCTCACTTCCTCTTTCCCTCCTTCCTGGAATAGTGTAACCCGGAAGTGAAAGGAGGAAGAGGAGGAGGAGGAGGAGGAGGGGAGGGGAAGGAGTGACGGTCAGAAATACAGAAAGAGAGAATGGGACACGTAATGAGATATTCAGGGAAGGAAACAAAAATTAATACAGGTAGAAGTGACGGAAAGTTAATGAGGAATAACGAAGAGGTGCTACAGGTGAGAAAATGAAAAGGTGACGAGGAGTAAATGGGACCGAAAGACAGGTAGAGAAAGTAAAACAGAGAGGCTACGTTGCTAAAAGAGAGAGAGGAAGGCAATGAGTAAGGAAAATGAAGGAAGAAACGAGACTAGTACAACGAGATAAACATGTAAACAGAGAGATGCTGAGATAAAGAGGTTAAGGAAGCAAAAGTAAGATAAAGAGAAAGACAGAAGACGTAAAGAAAAGGAGAATGGGAGGAAGAAACGGGAAAACGAAGGAATATACGTAGCCAAGAGAGACAGAAGGCATAGAGAAAAGGAGAATGGGAGGAAGAAACGGGAAAAGGAAGGAATATACGTAGCCAAGGCGAGAAGATAAACAGATATGGAAATAAGACAGAGAAGCAAGATATAAAATGGTTAAATGCAGAAGCGAAAAAGGAAGCAAAAGTAAGATAAAGAGAGACAGAAGACGTAAAGAAAAGGAAAACGGGAGAAAGAAAGAATATACGTACCCAAGGCGAGGAGATAAACAGATATGGAAATAGAAGGACAGAGAAGCAAGATATAAAAGGGTAAAACGAAGCAGCGAAAGAGGAACGATAGAGAGTAGGCATTAGACACCACGGGTAAAATAAGTCAGGGAAAAGGAAAGATGATAAAAATGGGGAAGGTAGAGAAAAATGACAACAGCGGAGGAAGGAGAGATAAGAGGGAAAATATTTAAACAGAGAACTAGACATCAAAGAAAGGATAATAAAAGAGGAAAGTAGAGAGAAGTAATTAAAGCGGAGGAAGGAGAGATAAGAGGAGGAAAGATAAAAAAGAGTATACATTAAAAAAGAAGGAAGAGGAGGAGGAGGAGAGGAAAAGAGGGAAAGAGTAATGAAAAAATCCTCCAAAATTTCGACGAGTCTGCAGTCAAGGTCCAAAACTATTACTCCATTTTTTTCTTTATATTACGAAGGGAAGGGAAGGGGAAACTTTGCCACATAATCATGATCGTTATTAAATGTTTCAAATGCTTCAAATGTCGTCGGGTGTAAAAACTCCAATCGTTCTCCTTCCCCGTATCTTCTTTTCCTTTACTTTTCTATCCTACTTTCTCTGTCTCGTTCTTTTGCCTCTCTCTCTCTCTCTCTCTCTCTCTCTCTCTCTCTCTCTCTCTGTTTACTATCGTTTTCCCTGTCTCGTTTCGCTTCATTTTCCTTATCTTTCCCTTCTTTTTCTCTCCCTCTTCTTTTTTTTTCTCTGCCTACCTAACATCTTTTCTCTCCTTCTTTCTCTGTCTCGTTCTTCTGCCTCGTTAGCCTTTATCTCAGCATCTCTTTCTGTTTACTATCGCTTTCTCTGTCTCGTTTCGCTTCATTTTCCTTATCTTTCCCTTTTTTTTCTCTCCCTCCTTTTTATTTCTCTGCCTACCTATCATCTTTTCTCTCCTTCTTTCTGTCTCGTTCTTCTGCCTCGTTAGCCTTTATCTCAGCATCTCTTTCTGTTTACTATCGTTTTCCCTGTCTCGTTTCGCTTTATTTTTCCTTGTCTTTCCCTTCTTTTTCTCTACCTCTTCTTTTTTTTCTCTGCCTACCTATCATCTTTTCTCTCCTTCTTTCTCTGTCTCGTTCTTCTGCCTCGTTAGCCTTTATCTCAGCATCTCTTTCTGTTTACTATCGTTTTCCCTGTCTCGTTTCGCTTCATTTTTCCTTATCTTTTCCTTCCTTTTCTCTGCCTCTTCTTTTTTTCTCTGCCTACCTAACATCTCTCCTTCTTTCTCTGTCTCGTTCTTGTTAGCCTTTATCTCAGCATCTCTTTTTTTCATTTTTCCTTATCTTTTCCTTCCTTTTCTCTGCCTCTTCTTTTTTTCTCTGCCTACCTAACATCTTCCTCATTAACCTTTCTATTTCATCATCTCCTTGTTCACCTGTTTACCTCGCTCTCCCTGTCTCGTTTCGCTCTCTTTTACTCACTCATCTTCCCCTTTTGCCTTTCCTTGGCCTTGCTTTTTTTCTCTGTCTTCCTTTTGCCTCCTCAACCTTTAAGCCTCTTTCTGTTCACCTGTTCATCTTTTTGCCTCATTCACCTGTTCATCCTGCTCACCTGTTCAGCCTTTTGCCTCATTAACCTTTATACCTCTTTCTGTTCACCTGTTCATCTTTTTGCCTCATTCACCTGTTAATCCTGTTCACCTGGTCATCCTGTTCACCTGTTAATCCTGTTCACCTGGTCATCCTGTTCACCTGTTCATCCTTTTGCCTCATTAAACTTTATGCCTCTTTCTGTTCACCTGTTCATCTCGTTACACCTGTCTCATTTCTTCCCTTCATATTTAGGTAACGGTACATCTCAAGTCGACTTTTGCCAGTACGTACATTCGGAACCAAGTGGTCATTATATTAAGATCTAAAGAAAGGGATTTAGATCTTGGTCATAGATACCATAAATAGATGCAAACCTTAAAACCTACGAGCAATGGGTAAATTACATTCTCTCCCGACCAGAGGGTACCGTGTTTGGACATATAACAGCAAACATTAACTTGTATTCCCCTCTTCCCCTTCCTTCTTTCCTATTTACCTATCTTCTCTTCGTTCATCTCGTTCATCACTTCTATTCTTCCTCCCTTACCTCCATCTCCTCCTCCTCCTCTCATCACTCCTTCCCTCCATGCCTTTCCTCCTTGATCTTCACTTGTCTCTCTCCGTTTTCTCATCTTCCTTTCTCCTTTCCTGCGGTCTTTTCCAGTTCTTCGTTTCCTCCTTCCCTTCCTTCCTTCCTTCCTTCGTTAACCTCATCCTCTCTTTTTGGACACTCCCTTGACCTCTATTCAGGAGCAGTAAGTAGCGGGCCTTTTTTTTTTTTTTTCTTTACGCCCTTGAACTGTCTCCTTAGCTTTAAAAAAAAAAATCATCCCTTCTTCCTTCTTTTCCTTTATCTTTCTTTTTTTCTCCCTTACCCCCTCCCGTGTTTACAAGGGAAAATACCTCTTTGACAGTTCTCCGGGTGGCCGCGTGAGGCGCTGCGTGTATAGCCCAGCTGCGAACAGGCCACATCAGTCTGTTCGTTCGTCAAGTTTGGGTCCTGAGTTCCGTGTGTTCGTGTACAAGGGCAGCAATGTGACTCCGGTTCTCAGTAATGCTGGTTCGCGTTACTGCTGTTCGTCTACTGAGTGTGTTTTCGGAAGAGGAAGAGGAGGAAGAAGAAGAAGAACGAGAAAAGAACGAAAAGAAGAACGAGAAGAAGAACGAGAAGAAGAACGAGAAGAAGAACGAGAAGAAAAAGAACAAAAAGAAGAACGAAAAGAAGAACGAGAAGAAGAACGAGAAGAAGAACGAGAAGAAAAAGAACAAGAAGAAGAACGAGAAGAAGAAGAAGAAGAAGAAGAAGAAAAACGAGAAGAAGAAAAAGAAGAAAACGAAAGAACAAGAACAAGACGAACTAGAAAAAAGAACAAAAACAAAACGAAAAAAGACGAGGCAGAGGAGGAGGAGGAGGAAGAGGAGGAGGAGGGATAAAAAAGCAGAAAGTATGAAATGTTAAAAAAAAAAAAAAGGACTTTGGTGATGCAAGAGAAGGAAGAATCAATCAGTCGAAGGAGCAGGAGTGGCAGCCGGAGTCGAAGGTGGAGGAGGAGGAGGAAGAGTCGGTCAGAGGAGGAGGAGGAGGAGGAGGAGGGGGGGGTGGGGGTAAGGCAGGTGAGGCAGGTACAGACGCCAGACAAACCCAATTACAGCTGGACACCCTCAGACTCACTTCCATTTACAATTTTCATACAAATGCGTCCGTGATAAGGTGGCGGACAGGTGAGCTACAGAGAGAGAGAGAGAGAGAGAGAATTATGGACGGAAAAGGAGAAACAAGAATGGAGAATAGTTTTGAAAGACTGACTAAATATCTCTCTCTCTCTCTCTCTCTCTCTCTCTCTCTCTCTCTCTCCGATGACAAAAGCCACCTTGATAAATGGCAAGATTAAATTACTTGATTGCTGAGAAAGGTGAGGGAAAGGTGTGGTCACGGTTTTCTCCTCACCTTTTCTTCCTCCCTACTTCCCTCCTTTCCTCCCTCTATACGCCTTTTCTTCCTTTCCTACTTTCCTTACCTTCTACCTTCTTTCCCTCCGGCCCCTCACTCCTTCTCTCCCCGCCTCTCCCGTCTTTTTCTTTTTTCACTTCCTTCCTTTCTTTCTGTTTGTTTTCCTCTTTTCCTTTGTATGTTATCCTCGTAATCTTCTCCTTCACTCTTTTCTTCTTTCCTCCTTCCTCATCGTCTTCCTTTTCTTTCTTTTCTTCTACATCTTAATCTTCTTCACTTCCACATTCTTCTTAATTTTTTTCTTCCTTCTTTACGCTCTTCTCCTTTATCCCTCTAACTCCCTCTCTTTATTTTGCTTGTATCTCCTTCCCTTCCTCTTTTCCTTATTATTTCCCTCCATCTTTTCCATCTTTTTTTCTTTCTCTCATCTTTATTTCCTTACCTTCTCCCTCGTTATCCGTTTCTCTTTTTTCTCTCATTTTTCACCCTCTTTCCCTTCTTCTTTCCTATTTTACCTATTTTCTCTTCGTTCATCTCGTTCATCACCTATTCTTCCTCCCTTAACACCTCCTCCTCCTCCTCCTCCTCCTCTCATCACTTCTTCCCTCCATGTCTTTCCTCCTTAACTTTCACTTTTCTCTCTCCTTGTTTTGTTATCTTCCTTTCTTCTTTCCTGTAGTTCTTTCGGTCCTTCGTTTCCTCTTTCCCTTTCTTCCTTCCTTCCTTCGGTAACCTCATCCTTCCTCCTCTCACTTCCATCCTTCCCTCCTCCCTTATCATCCCTTCTTTTCCTTTTTCTTTCTTCCTCTTCCTAACCCCCTCCCGTGTTTTCCCTTATTTCCTTTATATCTCCCTACCTGCCTCCCTTCCTCTTTCCTTCCCTTTATAATTGTCTCCTTTCCCTTCTTTTTTTTCTTTCAATCCCTCATTTCCTCCCTTCCCTCCCTCTTCCCTATTTTCCTCCCTCATTCCCTTCTACTCTTTTTCCTTCCTTCGTTATTTCCCTATATACCTCCGTAACTCCCTCAATACTTTCTTTCCCTCCTCCTCTTTTATTGACCTTTCTCTTTCCCTATTTTTCACTCTCCTTCCCTCCCTCTTTCCCTCCTTCCCTCTCTCCCTCCCTCTTTCCTTCTCTCCACCAATCTGACCCGCATAAATCCTCCTTCCCAGGCCTCTCTCTCTCTCTCTCTCTCTCTCTCTCTCTCTCTCTCTCTCTCTCTCTCTCTCTCTCTCTCTCTCTCTCTCTCTCTCTCTCTCTCTCTCCCCTCCTTCCCTTCATTTTCCCTCCCTCTCCCCTCTCCTCCCCCCCCCTCCCGTGACCCTCATCACACCCGTGTCTGTGAAGGTCAAAAAGTTATGCTTCGGGCTGGGCCGGTCTGAGGAGGAGGAGGAGGAGGAGGAGGAAACATGGAAACATGGACGAGCAGGCAGCAGAAAGCCTGCTTTGAGAGATTTAATCAATCCGTCAGCCACAGGAGTGGCTTGCGGGAAGGATTAAAGCACTACTGAACGTACTCGTGGATACGTTTAGTTCACTCCCGACGCAGCAAGTGACGGTCAATGCGATTTTTAAAGGAGTTGATTGTTTCCGCACTAACCACTCGTGCAGGAAGGTTGTTCCAATGGCGGACGACTCTGTTTGAAAAATAACTCCTGCCGATATCCGTAAAGCATCGCTTGGCTTGAACTGTTTTACTGCTGCTTCTTGTTCGCGGGTTAGTTTGTAGGGTGAAGAGTTTGGAGTGATCAACATTGCTGAACTTGTTCAGGTACTTAAAGACTTGTATCATGTCTCCCCGCAGTCGTCTCTTTTCCAACGTGAAAAGGTTGAGTCGCTTGAGTCGTTCTTCGTAAGGTTGCGTTCTCAGTGATGGTATCATTTTCGTAGCGCGTCGCTGTACTCTCTCTCTCTCTCTCTCTCTCTCTCTCTCTCTCTCTCTCTCTCTCTCTCTCTCTCTCTCTCTCTCTCTCTCTCTCGGAGAATAGTGGATATATAATTTGAATCTCCTTCCCTCCTCCTACTTCTCCTCCTCTTCCCCGAGTTCTCCTCCTCCTCCTCCTCCTCCTCCTCCTCCACTCGAGTCAAGCAAGTGGGTTGGTGGTGTGCTGAAGTGTGAGAGTGATGGTGGTGGTGGTGGTGAGGGTATGAATGAATGAATGAATGAATGAATGAATGAATGAAAGAATGAATGAATGAATGAATGAAAGAATGAATGAATGAATGAGTAGAGAAATTTCCCTTGCCTAGTATTACTTTCCTACCACCACCACCACCACCTCCTCCTCCTCCTCCTCCTCCTCCTCCTCCTCCTCCTCCAGTTCACCCTCCCACCTCCTGCTTCTCCTACTCAATTTTTGCAACCAATAATCTTCACAAGAATCACAGACACACACACACACACACACACACACACACGCACGCACGCACGCACGCACGCACAGTGAAGATCAAAAAAATTGCGAGTGCAT
>NC_066521.1:12033911-12056411 GCF_024679095.1 Eriocheir sinensis
TAATTATCGTTGTTGTTGTGGATGTTGTTGATGTAGTAGTGGTGGTAGTAGTGGTGGTAGTAGTAGTAGTAATAGTAGTAGTAGTAGTAGTAGTAGTAGTAGTAGTAGTAGTAGTAGTAGTAGTAGTAGTAGTAGTAGTAGTAGTAGCAGTAGTAGTAGTAGTAGTAGTAGAAACAAAACGCACGAAAAAAATCACAAGACAACAAAAATAACTTAAAAATAAACGAGACAAACAATAACAACAACAAAGGGAAGAGAACCGCGGTAGATGAGACAGGTGGAGAGAGAGCATGTGGAGGAGGAGGAGGAGGAGGAGGAGGAGGAGGAGGAGGCGACGGGGAGACTAGAAGGCTTCCATATTAACCCATTCGAAGTCAACGACGACCGTGTAGAACAAGAAGATCTCCTCCTCCTCCTCCTCCTCCTCCTCCTCCCTTCCGCTATCTTCCCATTCTCCGTCTGTTGTCTGCCTTTCATCATCATCTACACTGTCCTCCTCCTCCTCCTCCCCCCCGTGCAGGTGTAATTGCCACGGGGGTCACACAGGTAAATATGGGGATTTGTATGAGCGCAGGTAAGGGGGACTCGCTTAATCGCCCGACAGTCTTGCCAATTTACTTCCTAACGACCTCACCTCACCTCCTTAATGGCCGTTCTAGGGAAATTCTTGCCCAGCCTCCGCTCCTTCCTACCCTTCTATCCCCACTGGTGCTGCTGCTACTACTGCTGCTGCTACTACTGCCCCTACTGCCATACCTGCTGTTCTCGCTATTGAGATTACTGCTGATAACTGCTATTTCTACTAGTGTTACTGCTACTAGGTACTATTGATGATGATGATGATGATGCTACTATTCCCGCTACTATTTCTACTACCATATTCCTGCTAATACTACTGCAACTAATACTATTACTGCTTCTGCTTATGCTCTACTGCTGTTGGTGTTACTACTATTGATACTGTTGCTACTACTACTACTACTACTACTACTACTACTACTACTTCTGTTGCCATCACTACCACCACCACCACCACAAGTACAAGTCACATCACCACCATTACCGCACACCGTTATTACCAGGCACCACCACCACCACCACACACTCATCACCACATCATGATTGCATAACCCAGCCACTGCAATGTCATCTCCAACCCAACTCTCTCTCTCTCTCTCTCTCTCTCTCTCTCTCTCTCTCTCTCTCTCTCTCTCTCATTCTTCATCCCTTCCCTTATTCTTCCATTCTTTCTTTTTCCTTCATTTATCTATTTCCCACTTCCCTCCCTCTTTCATTCTTCACTCAATTCTTCCTTCATGTTTTCTTTTTTTGTGTGTGTGTTATTTTCTTCTTTCCTATTCCCAGTCTATCTTTCTCCCCTCCATCATTTCTTACTTACTTATCTCCATCTTCATGAATTATATAACAGCCGTCTCTTCCATTCTTGCTTTCCTCCCTTCCTTCATTCATTTCTTCCTTCTTTCATCTATTCCACCACATTTTTCTTTCATTTTCATCTTCCTTTATTTATTTACCTTTTTTCTCATCTCTTTCTTTCCGTGTCTTTCTCTGCTTATTTCATTTCCTTCCTTCCATTCTTTTCAAATTTTCCCATCTTCCTTCCTTTCTCTCCTTCCATCTTTCACCCTTTATCCAGTCGATCAATTCAATCAGTCAAATCTCACTGCCGGGAAAACAATAACAAAGAAATAATCAGAAAAAAGTAAAAGAAAAAGGAAAGAAAGGAAAGAAAACAGGAGAAACAAAAAATGAAAGAAATGAAATATAAGAAAAGAAGGCAGAAAGGAAGGAAGCGTAAGAGAAAAGAATAGGAAAACATTAGAGAAAGAGGCAGGGAAAGAAAACAGAAACAGAATATATTAGGAAAAGAAGAGAAAACAGAGAAAAAGGATGATGGGGAAAAAGGAAATAACGAGAAAGAAAAGAAAGAAAAAGGAAAGAAAGGAAAGAAAACAGGAGAAACAAAAAAGGAAAGAAAAGGAGTATAAAGAAAGAAGAAAGGAAGGATGGAAGGGGAAGAGAATAGAGAAAACAGAGAAACAAATAGAAAAAAAATATAATAGGAAAAGAACAGAAAACATAGAAAAAAAAAAAGATGATGAGAAAACATAGAAAAACATGGAGAAAAAGACAATGGGAAAATAAACAAAAAAGCATGAAGAGAAAAACTGAGAGAAAACGCAAAGGTAAACACAAAATAATGACGCGAGATAAAAAGGGAGAGAAGAAAGTGTAACAAAGAAAGGGAAGGGACACAAAAAAATATTAGAAAAAAGATAAAAGATACGAAACAAGTTGAGACAAAGAGTAACTTGGACATTTTGGAAGACGAGGCAAAGAAATTAGGAAAGAAGGGAGGAAGGAACCAAGAAGGGAGATAAGACAGAAGGAAGAAGAAAGGGAGAGATTGAGGGAAATAAGGAAAGAAAATAAGAGAGAATGAGAGAAATAAGGAAAGAAAGAAATGAAAAGGGGAATGGATGAAGCAAGGAGGGAAGAAAGGAAGAAAGGAAGAAAGGAAAGGAAAGAAGGAAGGAAGGAAGGAAGGAGAGAAGGACAGATGGATGGAAGGAAAGAGGGAAAGAAGAAATGAAGGAAGGAAAAAGAAAGAAAGAGAGAAAGAAAGAAAAGGAAGGAATGAAGGAAGGAAGGAAGGAAAGGAAAGAAGGAAGGAAGAAAGGAGGGAAGGACGGATGGATGGAAGGAGAGAGGGAAGGAAGGAAGGAAGGAAATAAAAAATATAGAGAAAATAGAAAAGTGGAAGAGCAAAAAGTTAAAGGAGGGAAGGACAGTAAAAACATGGAAGGATAAAAAAAAAAAGAAGATATAAAAATGAAGAAAAAGAGAAAAGAAAGAGGGAAAAAAGAGGAATATGGAATGGGTAAGAAGGAGAAGAAGGAACAGAGAAAGAAAGGAGAGAAAGAAGATAAAAAGGAAGCAGGTAAGGAAGAAGAAAAGAGGAAGGAAGGAAGCAAAGATGGAAAAATAAAGAGTTAGTTGTGACAAGCGAAAGACACACACACACACACACACACACACACACACACACACACACACACACACACACACACGAGAAAAAGGAAAATCTGGGGACCGTTGAGGAAGAAATATTTAACTCTTTACAACCACGAAAGTAAAAAATAAAAATAATAATAATAAAAGACACTAAACAGAGCGCTGAGGCAAGGAACACTTCACCTTACCTGTGCTTTCACTCCACACAAGTGAATTAAATTACCTGAGAAAAGGACGATAAAGAAAAGACGAAAAATACAGGTAAGAAATACACCTGAGAGAGAGAGAGAGAGAGAGAGAGAGAGAGAGAGAGAGAGAGAGAGAGAGAGAGGGAGGGAGGGGAGGGGAAGGCAAGTGGGAGAGAAAACGACGAGAAGCAGGAGAAGAAGGTGAAGACAGATGAGGAGGAGGAGGAGGAGGAGGAGGAGGAGGAGGAGAAGAAGAAAAAGAAGAAGAAGAAGAAGAAGAAAAAGAAGAAAAGACGAACAACAACACCATAAACAAAAACAACAAAAACAAGGAAGAACAGGACGAAAAAAAAAAGGGGTTAAGGTCACACGGTGCGATGAGCAATACTGACCCCAAATCGTTCACGTTCGCTACATGTTTCGTGTCTACGGATCGAGGTCAGGTTGGGAGGTCAGGTCATTAAGGAGTTTTCCCGCCTCGCCTAATCACGCCGCGGCCAGAAGCAAAAAGTGGCTGCACGCAATTAGCCGAAAGTCATAAAGTGGAGTAACAGCTGAGTGCCCCCTAAACCGTGACTGGTCGAGGCGAGGCGGAAGAAAATGTAGATATGGGCAGGATTTTTTTCACGTTTTTTGTTTTCCATTTTCCATATATGGGGAGAAAGGGGGGAAAGGGGGTAGGCAAGGGTGAGGTTTGTTTTCATTTTCTTTGTTTTTCTTGTTCGATGGGGATAGATATAGGAAAGACCTTGATTTCGTGTTTTCCTTTATTTTATGATAGAGAAAGGGAGTTTGATATGGGCGTTTGATATGGACACGCCAGTCCTCGTCGACAGCCCGACTTGGTCGGCAAGATTTCGATCGCCGATAGAGTTGGTCTGTCGGCACCCGTGCTCCCTCGTGCAGGAGGGAGCAATCTTTTCCCCTAGTGATACTAGGGACAAATCTTTTAGGATGAATACGGGCAAGTTTTTTTACCGTTTTCCTTCTTATTTTCTATTTATGGGGAGAAGGGGCTGAGAAGGCTTGGCATGAGAGATTTGTTTTCGTTTTCTTTGTATTCTTGTTCGATGGGGTGGAATGGGAGATATGGAAAAGGTCTTAATTTGGCTTTCCCTCCTCCTTATTTTTTTTTTGTGGGGGAAGGGGAGGAAGGGGGTTGGATATAGGCTAATCTATTTTTTATCGGCGTCACAGACGCCGATGAACAGATTGTCCATCTTGTTGTTGTTGTTGTTCTCTTCAAGTTGTTTTCCTGGCTTACCCATGCATTGTAGACATGACATTGTAAAATAACATTTGTTAGCCCTGATGAACCCTACAACATGGCATTATAAACAAAGTCAGTCTTTTTTTTTTACGTCTTGGCATGTGGCGCCGGTAGGCCTTCAGAGTTGGGCCTGATGGTCGGCCCCAGCCGTTGTGGCGCAGGCAAGTGTTTATAGTGGCGCCATCTTTACTTTTCAGCATTTTCCATTTTATACCCCTAGTTCCATAATATAAATTGTTAGGGGTGTGTTGGAGGGTCATGCGACGCCGATCTAGCACAGTTTATGTGCTATTAACACTTGTTTCTGTTTTCCTTTGTTTTCTTAATTGATGGAGGAGAGGGGAGAGGAGACGGGGGAGGAAAAGTGTTGGATATACTTTTTTTTTCGTTTTTCTGTCTTCTTATTCGATGTAGGGAAGGAAATGGGCTTTGGATACGGACAAGACGTTTTTTCTTTTCTTTTTTTTCTTCTTTTTTTTTCCATTCGACGGGGAAGGAAAAGAGGGTTGGATACTGTCTAGATTTTTTTTTTCGTATTTCTTTGTTTTCCTATTCGATGGAGGGGAGGAAAAGAGGTCTGGATACGGGCTTTTTTTTTTGTATATGTTTTGTTTTCTTTCTACTTTCATAATTGAGGGTGTAAAAAAAAAAGGGTTAATTACGGACAATATTTCTTTTTTTTTCATCATTTTTCCTTACATTAATTGAGGGCAGCAGGAGGAAAAGACGGTGAGGTATGGGCAATATTCAGTTTTTCGTTTCTCTTCCCGTTTCTTATTCAGGGGATGGGGCTCAGACAGGGGCAAGATTTTTTTTTTTTTTGGGGGGGGGGGGGTCTTCCTATTTTATAATCATAGAGGAATGGGAAAAAGAGTTAAGAAAGGAAATATTTGTTGGAAAACTTTATTATTGCAGTTTTCTGTAGCAAATTTTAAGCATTTCATAAACCATTTTGGGGATAATATATAAATGTTAACAGATACAAGAACAGTTAAAGAAAAAAATATGAAAATAATCGAAAATTTAAACAAAAACGAATGAGTAAGAGGAAGAGGGAAGGAAAGAGAACAACGAATATTAAGTTTTAGAACGAAGAAAAACAAAAAAAAATAAACTCCTTAATTTTCAGCACACAAAAAAAAACAGGCAAAATCAAAATCAAGTCTCTCTCTCTCTCTCTCTCTCTCTCTCTCTCTCTCTCTCTCTCTCTCTCTCTCTCTCTCTCTCTCATTAATGTCCACAAGTTGATTATCGTTATTAATGATATAGTGAAACACTCATTACTCAGGTGTGGTGATTAGGTAGCTTCCTGGATATCATTATTATTATTATTATTATTATTATTATTATTATTATTATTATTATTATTATCATTATGCATTTTCTCTTCTGATTTCTAATGATCTGGTTTCTAATTTTTTGTTTTGTATTACTGTTCATTATCATCATCATTAGTAGTACCACTCATCATCATTATCATCATCAACAATGCCACCCTTATCACGCCAAGCAAATCAAACACTGAAATCACAAACAAGGAAAACAAACCAACAGCAAAACAAAAACAAAAAAATTACCACACAAAAAAAACATTTACAAACACACACACAAGCTTTACCTAATCCTGTAAAACACAAATAAATAAGAACACTCCCCCCCACACACACAAACACACAAATACCCACTTATCCCACACCCACACACAGCCACTGGCACACACATACTGTACACCCGTCCATCCACCCACACACTCACATACACACAAACACCTGCTTGCCGCCTCTATTTCCATCTTGGATCAGGTATACACGCGGGGCTAATTGGCAGGCTCAGGTGTGTGAAAGCCCATGAATCGACTTAGCACCTTACTTGTCCGGCGGGCGGTGAATGAAGTAATTAGGGATGAAGGAGTGAGGCGATCAGGCATAAGTCTGTGAGGATTAACGACGATGGGTACGGTCTGGGCGTGTCTCTGAGGTGTGTGTGTGTGTGTGTGTGTGTGTGTGTGTGTGTGTGTATATATATATATATATATATATATATATATATATATATATATATATATATATATATATATATATATATATATATATATATAATAATAATAATAATAATAATAATAATAATAATAATAATAATAATAATAATAATAATAATAATAATAATCGCATTCTTGAGCTTCACCATCCTTTCTTTCTCCATCATTGTCCTCCTCCTCCTCTTCAAACAGAGTCGTCCGCCACTGGAACAGCCTTCCTGCAGGAGTGGTTAGTGCGGAAACAATCAACTCCTTTAAAAATCGCATTGACCGTCACTTTGCTGCGTCGGGAGTGAACTAAACGTATCCACGAGTACGTGCAGTAGTGCTTTAATCCTTCCCGCAAGCCACTCCTGTGGCTGACGGATTGATTAAATCTCTAAAAGCAGGCAGCCTCGCAATGACCCAATAGGCTTTCTGCTGCCTGCTCGTCCATGTTTCCATATTTGTTCTCCTCCTCCTCCTCCTCCTCCTCCTCTTCCTTCTACTACTACTACTACTACTACTACTACTACTACTACTACTACTACTGCTGGTCTTATGCCTCATTGTACTTTCTTTCACCTTCTCCTTTTGTGCCCTAAACTTAATGCCTCCTCCTCCTCCTCCTCCTCCTCCTCCTCCTCCTCCTCCTCCTCCTCCCCCTCCTCCTAGTCCTCCTCCATCTTCTTTCAACACCACTTCCTCATATCTCTCCTTTGCCTCATTTGCCCCTCCCCCCTTTCTTCCTCGCTCGTATATCTCAAATCTGATGGAAGGGAGGAAGAAGCAGAAGGAAAGGAGGAATAAACGGGAAGAAAGGAGGAATAAACGGGAAGAAAGGAGGAATAAACGGGAAGAAAGGAGGAATAAACGGGAAGAAAGGAGGAAGACGCAGGAGGAAAGGAGGAATTTTTACCTGTGCGGGGAGGAATTTAACTCCCCTAGCCGACCCTTGTGGGGTGGGGGAGGAAAGGAAAGGGGGAGGAAGAGAAAGGAAAGGGAGGAAAGGGCGAAGAAAAGAGGAGGAAAAGGCGGAGGAAAGGAGAGGGGGAAGGAAGAGGAAAAGAGGGAGGAAAGGGGGAGGAAAAAGGAGAGGAGAGGAATTAGGAAAAGGGGAAGAGAGGAGGGGGGAAGGGGGGAAAAGAGGGAGGAAAGGGGGAGAAAAAGGGGAGGAAGGGGAGGAAAGAGGGGAGAAAAGGAGAGGAAGGAGGAAAAGGGGAGGAAAAAGAGGAAAAGGGGAGGAAAGGGGAGGGAAGGAAGGAAGGTTGGCAATAAGAGAAAATAGGCAAAGAGTAAAAATGAGACTTGTGAATTAATATTTGAGTAGCTGTGGGGGATGGGGTCCTCTCTCTCTCTCTCTCTCTCTCTCTCTCTCTCTCTCTCTCTCTCTCTCTCTCTCTCTCTCTCTCTCTCTCTCTCTCTCTCTCGAATCCTTTTGTAATTTTCCTTAAGAAATCTTTTGACGAAATGTTTGAAATAAAGAAGAAGAAGAAGAAGAAGAAGAAGAAGGAGGAGGAGGAGAATAAAAAAGAAAGAGGGAGGATAAAAAAGAAAAGAATAAAGAAAGATATAAAGAAAGAAAGACAGAGAAGGAAAGAAAGAAAGAAAGAAAGAGGAATGTGAAGGTGCCAAGCAAGCAGAAGAGCGCGCAAGAAGAAAAAAGGAGGAGGAGGAGGAGGAGGAGGAGGAGGAGGAGGAAAAAGAAGAGGAGGAGGAGGAGGAAGAGGAGAATGCCAGGTGCCTTGGGGTCAACTTACCAAAACAAAAACAAACCAAGTTGTGAAAATGACCAGGGAAGGAAGGCAAGAAGGAAGAGGAGGAAGAAGAGGAGGAGGAGGAGGAGGAGGAGGAGGAGGAGGAGGAGGAGGAACCATTAAAACTACACCAACGAGTGACGAGAAGGCAAGGGAGGAAAGGAGGAAAGGAGGAAGGAAAGGAATGATGGAGGAGGATAAGGAGAGGAAAGTGAGGAAATTAGAAAGAGGTGGAAGAAGAAAAAAGAACAAAAAACAGGAACAAAAAAAAAGAAAGATAAAAACAAGATGGTAGAACTAAGAGATGCAGGACGAAGAAGAGGAGGAGGAGAAAGTGCAAGAAGAGAAGGAAGAGGAAGTCATAAAGAGAATAGGAAACAAAAGGATTATTGTACATTATTTTGAGTGGGCTGAAAACTTAGCATTAGAAAATAACCTCAAATTCGTCCACAGCAGAGCTACACATACTTAACCCGGAGCAGCGACGGGCCAAATTTGTGGCTTTACCGTGTACCAGCGACGGGCCACATTTTTGCCATGATATAAACCCCCCAAAATACATGATGCATAAACTGATCACAAATGCGTTGATATATGTTATGAAATGGTTTGCGTGAGTGATGATTTTTTTTTCATTTTTCTCGCTTAGAGGGACCTTTAAGAAACATGGTCCCTGCAGCTACCAGGTTAAAGCTCGTACTAACAACGCCATTACTCACTAGAATGCGTAGAAACCAAAATAGAAAAATAACCGAGGGAAGAAAACAGAAAAGGTGAAGGAACGAAGGAAGAAGGAAGGCAGGAAAGAAAGAAGGATGAGGTAAGAATGAAGATTAAAGAAAAGGAAGAAGAGAGACGGAAATAGAGAAGGAAGAAGGAGGGAAGGAGGACATGGAAGAACGAAAAGAAGAGAAAGGAAGAAAAGGAAGTGAGGTAAAGGAATAAAGAAAGGAAACAGCCACAAAAAAATAATTGGAAAAAGATTATTTTGGACACACACAGAGAGAGAGAGAGAGAGAGAGAAAGTGAAAGGCAAAACCACCGTCATCCTTATACCCTCCTTTCATCCATGGGTGAGTTGTGAGAGTGGTGGTGGTGGTGGTGGAGGTGGTGATGGTGGTGGTGATGATGGAATGAGAGGACACACGGAGTATCTCTCTCTCTCTCTCTCTCTCTCTCTCTCTCTCCTTCTCTATCAGTTCTGGTCACCTTACTATAGAATGGATATCAAAATGTTAGAATCGGTGCAGAGGAGGATGACTAAGATGATTCAGGGGTTGAGAAACTTGCCATACGAGGAAAGACTCAAACAGTTAAACTTGAATTCTCTAGAAAGGCGAAGGGTGCGTGGAAACATGATCGAGGTTTATAAATGGATGAAGGGCTTTAATAAGGGTGATATTCATAAGGTTCTGTTGGAAAGAGAACCGGGTAGGACACGTAGTAATGGGTTTAAACTGGATAAATTCAGATTCAACAAGGACATAGGCAAAAATTGGTTTACTAAAAGAGTGGTAGATGAGTGGAACAGGCTGAGCAGTCATGTGGTGAGTGCCAATACAACTGTCCCATTCAAAAATAGATTAGATAAATTCATGGACAGCGATATTAGGTGGGATTAGATTCACGGGAGCGGCCTCTTGCAGACTCCTACGTTCTTATGTTCTTATCCCTCCAAAAAAGGCGCAATACGAATGAGAGAGAGAGAGAGAGAGAGAGAGAGAGAGAGAGAGAGAGAGAGAGAGTCATTCATTACACTGTTCCCTCTATGCGAGTTTGCTCCACCTCCTTTGACGCAAGACGTGGAGGAAGTGGATGAGGATGAGGAGGAGGAGGAGGAGGAGGAGGAGGAGGAGGAAGAGGAGGAGGAGGAGGAGGAGGAGGAGGAGAGCGGAAGTTATGAAGGAAAGGCACAAAGAGGAAACGATAAAGAGAAAAGAAAACGGAGTGACTGAGAGAGAGAGAGAGAGAAAGCTGGTCTATAATAACACACTAATCCGCACCCAGGCCTCAGGTGTCCCATAATACCTGTGACACGCTGAGAACCAATTAACCTGTCTATTTACAAACACCCACCCACATCTCTCTCTCTCTCTCTCTCTCTCTCTGACCAATTTATATTAAGATTATTTGTTCCGTAACTCTGTATTTGTGACACACTATTATCTATCTATCTATCCACCTATCTATCTGTATCTACCTACCTATGTATCTATATCTAGAATTTATCTATCTTTCTATCTGTCTCTCTAACCATGTATCTCTATCTGTCTATTAATCTATACTTTTTTTCTTTCCTCATAAATACTGTTGAAGGATTTTTTTCATTCAACACTTATTAATTTATTTTTTTATTTTTTTTATCCCTCAGTGCTGAAATTAATCTCCTCGTAATCGCTTTCCGGACGTTAAATAAGCTTATGAATATTTTATTACTGTCAACAAAAACACTTTAATAGTTTTCCTTGATCGTTCTTCACTCTTTACTACCAATATTTTTTTTTTCAATATCTCTCTTTCTTTCGTAATCCATTTAACGTTATATATTCTCACACCACTAATTCCCTTCATATTTCAGTCTAGTTAATTTGAGAACTCTTTTTCCTCATCATAATGCTTTTACAACACATTTAAACATATTTTCTAGCGTTAGTTATATTATTTTCTTTTCTTTTTATAGTTTCCTTGACCAGTATATTTTTCTTTTACTTCATGTCTGTCTAGTTAATCTTCGAACTCAAAAATTATTCCATCTCAACACTTTTAGGACACGTCATAATTATGGTGGTGGTGATGGTGGTGGTGATGATGGAATGAGAGGACACACGGAGTCTCTCTCTCTCTCTCTCTCTCTCTCTCTCTCTCTCTCTCTCTCTCTCTCTCTCTCTCTCTCTATCCTTCTGTATCCCTATCTATATTTCCCTTTCTTTACACTTATGCTATTATTAAACGACACATTTTTACTCCCTGTCTCTGTCTAGTTAATCTTCAAACTTAACAATTATTCCTTCTCATCCTTACACCTTTAAAACACATTATAATTATATATTTTCCAGCATCAGTTATCTTCATTTCCAATTTTTCATCATTTATACTTTCCTTAACCGACTTTTTTCCCTTCATATCTAAGTCTAGTTGATTTTCGAACTAAAGATTTAATTCACCTCACCCTTTCACTTTTAGGATACATTTAAACTATATATTTTCTAGCATAAATTATTTCCTTTTTTTTTATCTCACTCTCCTTTTAACTGACTTTTTTTCTTCCTATCCCTGTCTAGTTTATTTTCGAACATAAAAATTAATTCATCTCGCCCTTCAACCACATGTATTATTTTTTTTCAACGTTGGAGTAATGTTCGCTTCATAATTAAATTTTCTGATACCTTCCTTTATCGTCACATTTACTTTTTTTTCTGGCCCAGTAACTATTCAAACTTAATGATCATATATTGTCACTGTTATGCTTTAAATCACTTTTTTTTCTTTCGTCTTTAGTTTGGGTTCGTTATCTTGGTCTTTCTCCTAAATTACCTGTTCTTCCCTTCTTCGCTTCGTATCATTCTCTTCGCTTTTCTATCACGTAACTTTCTTTTATTTATTATTTAGCTTTTGTTTGTTATCTTTTTTTTTTCTTTCTTCATTTTCGTGTTCTTCCCTTCTTCGCTCCGTATCATTCTCTTCGCTTTTCTATCACGTAACTTTCTTTTATTTATTATTTAGCTTTTGTTAGTTATCTTGTTTTATCTTTCTTCATTTTCGTGTTCTTCCCTTCCTCGCTTCGTATCATTCTCTTCGCTTTTCTATCACGTAACTTTCTTTTATTTATTATTTAGCTTTTGTTTGTTATCTTGTTTTATCTTTCTTCATTTCCGTGTTATTCCCTCTTTCGCTTCCTATTATTCTTATCGTTCTTCGCTTTTATATCAGTAACTTTATTTTCTTTATTTTTTAGCTTTTGTTCGTTATCTTGGTTTCTCTCTCCTAATTTCCGTGTTCTTCCCTTCCTCGTTTATTATTATTATTATCATTTTTTCGCTTTTATATCACGTAGCTTTTTTTTCTTTAATTTTTAACTTTTGTTCGTTATCTTGGTTTCTTTCTCCTAATTTCAGTGTTCTTCCTCCCCACTTATTATTATTATTATTATTATTATTATTATTATTATTCGCTTCTATGTCACGTATCTTTCTTTTCTTTAATCTTTTGCATTTGTTAGTTATCTTGGTTTCTCTTTCTTAATTTCCGTATTCTTCCCTTCCCCGCTTATTATTATTATTATTCGGTTCTATATCACGTATCTTTCTTTTCTGTAAGCTTTAGCTCTAGTTAGTTATCCTGGTTTCTCTCCAAATTTCCAAGTTTTTTTTTTTCCATTTTCAAACGAGTATTTTATTAGCTCGTTTTCAAAGTTAGTTCTCGAGCTTTATAATGACTTAACTTTACCTTTATTCCATCTACAGTTCTTTTTTTCCCCCGAGGTAGGTAATATTCCTCTCCCTTTTTATTTAACTCAACACCGACTATAGTTCAATTAATCTATTTTCCCGAAGTAGGTCACATTCCTTTCACTTCTTAATTTACCATTACGCCGTCCATAGTCCATCTAATTTGTTTTTCCGAGGTGGGTAATATTTCTTTCCCTTCTCAACTTAGCTTTGTACCGTCTATAGTTCAATTACTCTATTTTCCCGAGGTACATATTTTCTTTATAATTTAACTTTCCTTTACACAGTCTATAGACCTACTTTAACCATTACATCGTCTATAGTCCAATTACTTTTTTCTCCCGCGCTAAAGTGCTATATATTCTCCTTTTGACTTTACTATTACATTATCTACAGTCCGACTAATTTACTTTCCATCTGACTTAACTTTACCTTTTTTTCTATTCTCTATAGTCCAATTACTTTCTTTTCCCACGCTAGAGTGATATTTATATTCTTTTGATTTTACTTTTACACTATCTACAGTCCGACTAATTTACTTTCCATCTGCCTTAACTTTACCTTTTTTTTATTCTCAATAGTCCAATTACTTTCTTTTCCCGCGCCGGAGTGTTATTCATTTTCCTTCTGAATTTCCGTCAACTCCGCCGCCCGACCGTCGACAATACTATTCTCGTTTTCTTTTATATTAGTCTTCCCGTTCTCCTTCGCCGCGCCGTCTCGCCCCACACTGAGCTATTCGCCTTCCCTTTTAAGGAGTCATCATCAAGAGTTATCGCCGCGTTACGTTCCTCATCCCGTTCGTCTTTTGTTACTCGCCCTCCCTCCATTAATATTATCGTTATATGTTTAATGTTCTCGTTACGTCAAACTGTTTTCTACGCTTTTAGGAGTCACTCGTCTCTTTCTTCTTCCGCTAAACTTTGATCTCTTATGCACTTTTAAATTTCAATGTTTTTTTTCTTTCTTTCTTTCCACTGCACGAGAATTAATATTTTTCTCTTTAATCTTACTTTTACCTCATAAATTAACCGCTAATTTGATATATATTCTTCTTACCTGAGAATTATGATTATATTTTTCAGACATCGCTATGGCATATTATTATTTTTATTATTACTATTATCATTATTATTATTATTATTATTATTATTATTATTATTATTATTATTATTATTATTATCGCCAGTCTCCGCGTAGCGACAAGGACGATATTGTTTTCTTTGTTGCTCATTTATTTGTTTGTTTGTTTGTTTGTCTGTCCGTTGCCAAAACACCTCATCAACGGATTAAAACACCTAATCACCAAATACACCTGAGAGCATTTCTTTAATTTAAATATATTACCTTCAGTTATTAATTTACTAACTCATTAATTTACCCACGTGCAGTTTCATTCTCTTCATCTAAATGTAATTACTTTTTTAATATAACCTTAAAATTTGATCTATTTTTTTTACTCCTTTATCCTTAATCGTCACTAACATATTAATTTCCCCATGTGCTGGCTTTTTTTTTTTCATTTCAATACAACTCTTTTTATGATATAACCTTTAAATCTAAACTCTTTTCTTTTCTTCCATTTTCATTTTTCTTTGACTTCCCTTTCTTCCATCGTCTCCAACATCATTTTCTTTTCTTTTTCGAATTTCCACCATTTCTTTCTTTCCCGCCATCGCATCTTTAATGGCCGTAATATACAGAGAAAATGCACTTCCAGTTTTTATGGAGAACTCGAAGGACTTATTTTATCATCCGTCTTCACTAACTTTATTGTCACTCTTTAAAGTCATCTTGCATACGCCGTTTTTTGTTTTTTTCTTCTCGACATCTAGTTCAAATATTGCCAAGATAAAAAAGAAAGATAAAAACCATAATAAAAACTTCTCGACACTCATTTGACCAATTTTACTTAAAGCGCTGTCTTCTCATCTCCTCTTTCTACGTGTTGGGGTAATATGTTTGATTTTTTTTTTTTCTCGACAATTAATTAAAATATTACCAAGTTAAAAAAAAAAACAGATAAAGACAAAAATGAAAACTGCTGGACACTCATATGACTAATTTTACTTCCAGTGCTGTCTTCTCGTCTCCTCTTTCTACGTGTTGGAGTAACATGTTTGATTTTTTTTTTTTTTTCTTCTCGACAATTAATTCAAATATTGCCAAGTTAAAAAAAAACAGATAAAGACAAAAATGAACACTTCTGGACACTCATATGACTAACTTTACTTCCAGTGCTGTCTTCTCGTCTCCTCTTTCTACGTGTTGGGGTAATATGTTTAATGGTTTTTTTTTCTTCTTCTCCTCGACAATTAATTCAAATATTGCCAAGAAAAAAAACGAAAATGAAAACTTTACACAATTATACGACTAATTTTACTTCCAGCGCTGTCTTTTCATCTCCTCTTTCTACGTGTTGGAATAATATGTTTAATGGGTTTTTTTTTTTTTTTCTTCTTCTCGACAATTAATTCAAATATTACAAAGAAAAAAAAACTGCTGGACACTCATATGACTAATTTTACTTCCAGAGCTGTCTTCTCATCTCCTTTTTCTACGTGTTGGGGTAATATGTTTAATGGGGTTTTTTTTTCTCGACAATTAATTCAAATATTGCCAAGAAGAAGAAAAATTAAAATGAAAACTTCTACACACTCATATGACTAATTTTACTTCCAGCGCCGTCTTCTCTTCTCTTTCTACGTGTTGGGGTAAAAGACGCATTCACTCTATTCTTTTTTATTGCCTTCATACGCCGGCAAACTTTTGGACACTTTATCCGACTCGTCTTCCTCCCTTCGTTGCTTTCTCGTGAATTCGTTGTTAGTGTAAGTAATAAATACCTTCCCTCTTTTTTTATGAACCAGTAAAACATGGACTTACAACCTTCAGACTCTCATTTGACTTTTATTTGACTTCTTTCTCTCTATTTCTTTTTCCGTCCTGGGATCAAATCGCTTCATACAAACTCCTGAGATTCTACATTTTTTCGTTTATATAAAAAAATGAATAAATGTATACCAGACACAAAAGACTCCTGTTTGAGTGTTCCTTCTCTGTGTCTTCAAATATCTACCTAACTTGAAAAACTACCAGGCCATATTCTCAGACATTTCGAGGGGAGGAGAAGAAGAAGAAGAAGAAGAAGAAGAAGAAGAAGAAGAAGGAGAGAGAGAGAGAGAGAATTAGAATCACAGTTGCCCAACCCAGGATTAACGCTGCCTATCGTTCCCCCCACACACACAAAAAAAAAAACTAGCATTACCCATATTATTTTCCTTACAAACCTGTCCTCGCGTATTTCAACTCGCCCTGTAAATAAAAAAAAAAAGCAAAACGCCTCCACTTAACCCCTTGACTGCGGATTTCCTACAAGAAGACCTCACCAAGCTACAGGTATGGAACAAAAAGTGGCTGCTACAATTCAATGAAGAAAAATGTAAAGTCCTGCACCTTGGGAGGGGATATCCAGCACACCAATACCACATGGGAAACACTCCACCATCCACCACAGAGGCAGAGAAAGACCTGGGACTATATTTTACCAGGCCAACAGTGAAGGCGAAATCCGTACCAATCGCAGCGAACGGGTTAAAGGTGATGATGATTATTAGCTCGTCATGTCTTGGCGCCGCAACTTCTAGGTCGTATGGCGCCGGGTCTACTTCAAAATGGCTTGTGTCTTAAAACTATATAAAACCGGTAAATAAATAAATAAAATAAAAATAAAACCTGATAAAAACAACAACACCAATACAAGCCTCCACTTAAAACTTGAACAGCCACACAAAGTTGCCTTCCGCTTCTCTTCCCATCCATAAATTATGTCAGAAAAACTTTACAGCCTCATTTGACATATTCCCTTTCCTTTCCCTTTCCTCACGGCACCTTTACCTAACTCTTAACCCCTTGACTGCGTATTTCCTATAAGAAGACCTCGCCAAGCTACAGGAATGGAACAAAAAGTGGCTGCTATAATTCAATGAAGAAAAAGGTA
Organism: Eriocheir sinensis; assembly: GCF_024679095.1. Taxonomy (NCBI): domain Eukaryota; kingdom Metazoa; phylum Arthropoda; class Malacostraca; order Decapoda; family Varunidae; genus Eriocheir; species Eriocheir sinensis. The sequence goes on from NC_066521.1 coordinate 12,050,628, forward strand.
AAGTCATGCAGTTTGGGAGGGGAAATTCAGCATACCAAAACCACATGGGAAACACTCCACTATCCACCACAGAGGCAGAGAAAGACCCGGGACTATATATGTTACCAGGCTACCAGTGAAGGCAAAATACGTGCCAATCGCAGCGAATGGATGATTATTGGTTCGTCATGTCTTGGCGCCGCAACTTCTAGGTCATATGGCGCCGGGTCTACTTCAAAATGGCTTGTCTTAAAACTATATAAAACCGGCAAATAAATAAATAAAATAAAGATAAAACCTGATAAAAACAACACCAACACAAGCCTCCACTTAAAACTCGAACAGCCACACAAAGTTACCTTCCGCTTATCTTCCCATCGATAAATCAAGTCAGAAAAGTTTTACAGCCTCATTTAACATATTCCCCTTCCCTTCCCTTTCCTCACGTCACCTTACCTAACTCTTAAATAACAACTAAGACACCCACCACTGAAATTTATAAACCCACGCAATTTCTCATCGATAAATCATGTTATAAGTTGCTGTGCTCTCATTTAACCTTCATTCTCTTTTAAATCTCTCCTTACGTCTTCTAACTACTACGATAAATGTAACGTCAACTAAAAACGACAAAAACATGCACAGTTTACTTTCACTTATCTTCCCATCGATAAATCAAGAAGGCAGAAAAAAAATACTACCTCACTTGACACATTCCACATCCCTTCCCTTCCCTTTCTTTGCGTTGCCTCACCAAAACAACAACTAACACGCTATCGAAATTTATTTTCATTTGTTTCCATCGATAAATCAACACTTGACACATTCCACATCCCTTCCCTTCCCTTTCTTCGCGTTCCCTCACCAAAACAACAACTAACACACTATCGACATTTATAAACCTACGCATGTTCTTTTCATTTGTTTCCATCGATAAATCAAGAAGCCAGTGAAAAAATAACTACCGCATTTGACACATTCCACATCCCTTCCCTTCCCTTTCTTCGCGTTGCCTAACTAAAATAACAACTAACACGCTATCGAAATTTATAAACCTACGCATGTTCTTTTCATTTGTTTCCATCGATAAATCAAGAAGCCAGAGAAAAATTAACTACCTCATTTGACACATTCCACATCCCTTCCCTTCCCTTTCTTCGCGTTGCCTCACCAAAACAACAACTAACACGCTATCGAAATTTATAAACCTACGCATTCTCTTTTCATTTGTTTCCATCGATAAATCAAGGAGCCAGAGAAAAATTGACTACCTCATTTGACACATTCCACATCCCTTCCCTTCCCTTTCTTCGCGTTCCCTCACCAAAACAACAACTAACACACTATCGAAATTTATAAACCTACGCATTCTCTTTTCATTTGTTTCCATCGATAAATCAAGTAGTCATAAATTGCTGGATTTTCATTTAGCTTAATCTTCTAAATATATCCGTAAAACCGTCTTCAATCATAGACATTTCATTTTCACTTTTTTTTTTTTTTTTTGGGGGGGGGGCAGCAAAGGAGACAGCACAAGGGCACAAAAAAATGAGACTTAATTGGTCATCGATATATCATGGTGTCTTGTTTCACTTATCTTACCGCCTAAGTACGCATATTTGAAATGATTCGAATATTTTTTTTTTTATCATCATTATAGCGAATTCAAGAGCCTACAGGTATTGTTACGAGACTTCTGCACCGTGAACGAGGAACGCAAACACGAGACCTTGACTAGTCTTCTTTGTGGCCCAGGAATGAATTTATAGAGAGAATTAGAGGTCTAAGAATACGGCCTATGATTCCCCTCACTTTTCGCTCCTTTATTCTACCGTCGATAAATCATTAGGTCACAAAACTTCAGACCCGTTTGACCGATTTCTCCTCCCCTCCCTTCTCTTCCCTTACTTAATTTATAGAGAGAATTAGAGGTCTAAGAATGCGGCCTATGATTCCCCTCACTTTTCGCTCCTTTATTCTACCGTCGATAAATCATTTGGTCACGAAACTTCAGACTCAAACCGATTTTTCCTCCCCTCCCTTCCCTTCCCTCACTTAATAATCATTTGGTCACGAAACTTCAGACTCAAACCGATTTTTCCTCCCCTCCCTTCCCTTCCCTCACTTAATTTCAGTCCTCATAAGAAGAAGTAGTCGAATTATACCTTATTTTCATTTCAGTTACATTACCAACATATTATAATCTCATTTAGCTAAGTTTCTTTTCCTTCATTCCCTCAGTTTCTTTCTTAATGTTTAAAGTTACATTTTCCGTCCCTTCATAGTGCCATCGATAGATCATGAAATAACAAACCTTTGGACTCTCATTTGATGCCTTTCCCTTTCCCATTTAGTTCATTTCATTTCACTCCATTCCTTCTCCAAAAAAGAGAAAATGCTTGAATTATACACATTTTCCTTTCCATTATAATACCATCGATAGATCAAGGTTACGAATCTTTGGACTCTCACTTGATATGTTTCCCCTTCTCATTTAGTTCATTTCCTTTCTCTCCTTTCCTTCTCCAAAAAAGAGAAAATGTTTGAATTATACACATTTTCCTTTCCATTATAATACCATCGATAGATCAAGGTTACGAATCTTTGGACTCTCACTTGATATGTTTCCCCTTCTCATTTAGTTCATTTCCTTTCTCTCCTTTCCTTCTCCAAACACACAAAAAAAATCCCTGAATTATACACATTTTCCTTTCCTTTATAATACCATCGATAGATCAAGGCTACGAATCTTTGGACTCTCATTTGATTTCTTTCCTCTTCCCTTTCAACTTTTTTTTTTTTTTAATCAGAAACTAATGAACCTTAAACCCTATATACTGTCTCTTTCATTTATTCTACCTTTGGATGATTTAGGAACTCTGGAATCTCATTTGAATTATTCCCTACTCCTCCCTCCTTCCTTTGTCTTCTCTTTAACTATAAAATAAGAAGAAAAAAAATTAAGTATCTGAATATATTTTCCTTATGCTACCATCGACAGAGAACGGGGTCAGTAGCCTTTGGGATCTCATTTGACTTATTCTTATTCTCCCTTCCCTTCCCTTCTCTCCCTCTCTCCCTTCCCTGTCCTTGTCAAGGCTTTAAACCAACAATAAAATCAAAACATTAAAAAAAACGCGTGTAATTCCATCTATTTTCCTACTGTCCATATATCACGGGGTCAAGAGCCTTAGGGATCTCATTTGACTCATTCCTCCTTCCCTTCCCTCCTCCCGATATCCTTTAAACATAAAATAAAATAAAATAAAAATACTCGTGTAATTCCATCTATTTTCCTTATACTACCATCGATATATCAGGGGTCAACAGCCTTTGGTATCTCATTTAACTTATTCCCCTTTCCCTCCCTCCTTCCCTCTTCTCTCCCCGATATCCTTTAAACATAAAATAAAACAAAATAAAAATACTCGTGTAATTCCATTTATTTTCCTTATACTACCATCGATATATCAGGGGTCAACAGCCTTTGGTATCTCATTTAACTTATTCCCCTTTCCCTCCCTCCTTCCCTCTTCTCTCCTCCTTCCCTCCCAGCCTCTCTCCCCCGGCCTCGTCTCGTCAGTAAGTAGCTTTAAAACTCAGGACACCGGATAGACGACCAGACCCAAAGCCTCGCCATCGCAACGTCGAGATTCCGCGCCGATTCAGACAACTCTCTCCCTTTACGTTGATCCGAACAACTCTCTCGCTCTCCGTCGATTCGCTTAGCGTCACTCTCGCTTGACGTCGGTCGCTTCGGGGTATAAAAAAAAGGACCGAGAGAACATGAAAACGAATAAGAGAGGATGAAGGAATGATGAAGAGGAGTAAAAGAATGAAAGGACGAAGGAGTGAAGAGGAGAAAAGGAAGGAGGACGAAGAAATGAAGAAGAAGAGGAAGCGAATAAGATGATGGAATGAAGAAGAGGAGAAAACAAATAAGATGAACAAGAGGAAGAGGGAATGAAGAAGAGGAAGGCGAAGAAGATGAGGGATTGAAGAAGAGAGGAAGGCGAATAAAATGAGGGATTGAAGAAGAGAGGAAGGCGTAGCAGTGAGTAGCGGGCTTTTATTCATTACTGTTTCTTTTTTTTTTCTTTTTTTCTTTTTTTTGCCCTTGAACTGTTTCCTTTACTGTAAGAAAAATATGATGAATAAGAGGACGAAGGAATAAAGAAGAGAAGAGGAGAAGACAACGAATAAAATGAATAGACGGACGAAGGAGTGAAAAAGAGGAAAAAATGAATAAGAAGATGAATTAGAAGACGAAGGAATGAAAAAGAGGAGAAATCGAATAAGGAGAAGAGGGTATGAAAAAGAGGAAGAGGAAGAGGGAATGAAGAAGATAAAACGAAAAAGATAACAGGAAATGAGGAAGAGAGGAAAAAGCAGAAAGAGACAAGAAGAAGGAAAGAGGAAGGAAGGAAGGAAGGAAGGAAGGAGGGCAAGAAAGCAAGGAAAACATGGCAACAAAGAGAGCGGGAAAGCGAATAGGAGATAAAAGCCGACATGAGGAAGACAAGAAAACCAAGAATAAAGGAGAGATAAGGAAGCGGATGCAGCGAGGATAACGAGAGGATGAATAAAGGAAGACACGGAAGGAAAGAAGATGAAGGAAGGGAAAGAGAAAAGAGAGGATTAGGAAAGCAAAAACAGCGAGAAATAAGAGAATACAAGAAAATCGAGAGGAAAATAAAGACGACGAGAGAATGAAGAGGAAAAGAAGTCCAAGAAAAGTGTGATAAAAAAAAAAAGATGGAAGGTGAAGATTAGGACGGAAAGAATAACAGGAAATAAAAGAAAAGTAAGAAAATCAAGTAAAAAATAAAAAGGATAACGGGAGAATGAAGAAGAAAAAAATGCCAAGAAGAAGAAAAAGAAGGGAATATATGAGAGGGCGGCAAGGAAACAAGAATAGGAAAGCGAAGATTAGAACTGCAAAACCTGAGCAAATAAAAAAAAGGTAAAAACAAAGAGGATGATGAGAAAATGGAGAAGAAAGTAAAACCAAAAATGAGAAGAAGAAAAAGAAGTAAAAGAAGAGGTAAAAGAAGAAGAAAAAAATAAGAAGTAGAAGAAGTAAAAGAAGAAAAAGAAGAAAATGAAAAGGAAAAAGGGGGAGGAAACCCAAAAATAAGAAAAGACCATAAAAACATAAAAACGAAGATAACAATAAAATGAAAAAGAGGAAAATGAAAAGAAAACAAATGAGACGAAGAAAAGAGAATCATGGGAAGGATATAAATCAGGAAACAGGGGAAACTGAGAAAATTGGGATAAAATAAGAAAATTGGCAAGAAAACAAAGAAAGAAAAACACGAAGAGAACAACAACAACAAAACAACCACGCAGCAACAAGAACACCCCCCCCCACCCCCCACCCCCATGAATTACGAAGCCACGCCAAAAAAAAAAGAAGATAGAATAAAATAATATCATGAGAGGACAAGAAAAAGAAAATAGAGAACAGGAAAAGAACAACAAAATGAACACAACCTAGCGGAATGAACTCCCTCGCCCCATGACAGCCAAAGAAAAAAGAAAAAAAGATAAGATAAAAAATAAACAGGAGAGGACAAGAAAAACAAATTAGAGAACAGGAAAAGAACAACAAAATGAACACAACCTAGCGGAATGAACTCCCTCACCCCATGACAGCCAAAGAAAAAAGAAAAAAAGATAAGATAAAAAATAAACAGGAGAGGACAAGAAAAAAGAAAAGAAAACAGGAAAAGAACAAGAAGAACACACCTCAGCAACATGTACTCCCTCACCACACAACACCCACACCAACAGCTACTGAGT
>NC_066521.1:12061411-12071411 GCF_024679095.1 Eriocheir sinensis
AAAGAAGAGATGGAAGGGAAGGGGAAAAGAAGGGAAGGAGTGAAAAACGGAGGGAGGTAGAAGACGGTAGAAGAGAAGGGAGGAACACAAAAAAACACAAAGAAAGAACAAACAACAGCTGACCTGATGGTCCTTACGAGGCTGTTTGTGACAAGCTACACTAACTATCTAATCAAAGGTGGAAGATGAAGGGTAGCAAAGGCGAAGGCTCCTCCCCATCCCCCATCCCTCCAGCCAAAGCTGGCAGGAAAGGAAAAAGAACCATGCAGCATGGAAAAACTGCATGGAAATTATGTAGGAAAGAGGAAAGAACTACCATTACTGCTACCACTAACCGGGCGATATAAACGGACAAGGACACCAGTATTCGAAAGAACTTAACGTTATTACGACAATGAGTAATATCTTAGTTGCTGGTTGGATTCAAAATACTTGTCTAATCTATTCTTGAAGGCCGTAACTGTTGTACTATCAACGACATCACAGGGTAGAGAGTTCCAAACATTAACAACTCGATTGAAGAAGAAGTGTTTAGCTTCGTACGACGAGAATCTTTTACCACTTATCTTCAAATTGTGATTTCTTCTTGTTCTATTTGATCGATCAATTGTAAAGTAATCTTCCGCATTAATATCACTGAATCCTTTAAACATTTTAAACACTTCTATTAGATCGCCTCGCATTCTTCGTTTTGATAGGCTGAATAAATTTACTTCTTTAAGCCTTTGTTCATATGATAAATTTCTCAACCTAGGAATCATCTTTGTTACTCTTCGTTGAACCCGTTCCAACTTTTCTGTCTTTTCTGTAATAGGGAGACCAAAACTGTACACAGTACTCTAGACGGGTCGAACCAACGAATTATACAGTTTTAATATTACTTTTTCCGATTTATTATTAAAGACTCGTCCGATGAAGCCAACCAATTTGTTTTCAGTTTTAACTACCTCTGAACAATGCTGACCGGGCTTTAAATCGCTTGATATAGTGATTCCAAGATCCTTTTCTTTACTTACTGCAGAAAGTTGTTGGCCATTCATTACGTACCGAACGCGATTGTTATTTTTTCCGATGTGCAACACTTTACATTTGTCAACGTTAAATTTCATTTGCCAATGATTGACCCAAAGTGCAAGTCGATCTAGATCTGAGGAGGAGGGAGGACGAAACAGGAGAGAAGGAAAATAAGAGAAAGAGGTGAAAAGAGGAAGGGTAGAAGGGAAGGGGAAGAGACAAGTGAGAGATGGAAGGAAGAGGGAAGGGATAAAAGAGGGAAGGAGAATAGAGAAAAAGGAGGAGGGAAGGAGGGAAAAGGAGAGAGGGAGTAGTGAGAAGAAGGAAGAGAAGAAGTAAGGGAGAGAGACAGATGAGAGGGAAAGAAGGCAAGAAAAAAAAAAGAGGAAAGAAAGGGCAGGAGGAAAGAGGAAAACAGGGAAACAAGTAAGAGCTGGAGGGAAAGAGGAAGGAAAAAGAAAAAAAAGAGAAAAGGAGAATAGAGAAAAAGGGAAAAATAAGAAATGAGGGAGAGGGAGTAGTGGGAATTAGGAAGAGAAGAGGTAGAGTGAATAGAGTGAGATAAGAGGGAAAGAAGAGGAGAAAGGACAGTAGGAGGGGAGGAGGAAGAAAGAGAAAGGAGGTGAGAAATGAAAGCAAGAAAGGAAAAAGGGGAAAGAATAATAAAAGAAGGAAAGTAGAGAAAAAAAGGAAAGGGAAGGGTAATTGAGAGAGTAGTGGGAAGAAGGATGAGAAGAGGTATAAGGGAGAGGGAGAGAAGGAAAGGAAGGAGGGGAAGGAGGGAGCGAGGGAGGAGAGGGCTATCAACTTTGCGAATCTCAGCTTCCAGACTTTAGCAATATGGTCAAGGAAGGAGCGAAGGAGCCTAAGACCATTGTGTTGTGTGAGTAAGGCAACACACGCGCGGTAACTCTTTTATTGCTTTGTGTTGTGTTGTTTACTGTTAATTATTTGTTATTGTTTGTGTTCTGACGGCAATACAAACACGCGGTAACTCTTTTTTTTTTCTTTGCTGTTTTTTTTGTTTTGTTTTTTTTACAGTAAAGGAGACAGCACAAGGGCACAAAAAACGGAAACAACAATAATTATAAAAAAAGCCCGCTACTCGCTGCTCCTGTAAAGAATCCGAAGAGGTGGCCGAAAGAGCAGCCAATTGCGTAAGAAGGGGTGTCCTGATACTTTCCTCTTGAATGAATTAAAGTTAAATCTCATTGTGTTGTTATGCTCTGTTCTGGCGGCAACACAAACGCAGTAGTTCCTCTTTTTTAGTGTTTGTTTATGTGTTACTGTATTGTGTTGTGCTTTGGCGTCAACACAAACACGTATGCAGTATATAAATTTCTTCTATTTCTCTTGCTATTTCTTGTGTTGTATTCTCAAAGCAAAGCAGTAACCTTCATATTTATTGTTTATGTTTTTTGTGTGTGTTGTATTGTGTTCTAACTACAACACAAACTAAATAATTCTTCTATTCATTGTTTATTTCTTATTGTTGTGTTGCGTTCTCAAAGCAACACAAATACAGTAACTGCTTTTTTATTCATTGCGGGTTTTTTTTTTTTTTAATGTGTTGTGCTCTGGCTGACAACACACACGTAACTTAACTTTCCTATCGTTCTCTCTCTCTCTCTCTCTCTCTCTCTCTCTCTCTCTCTCTCTCTCTCTCTCTCTCTCTCTCTCTCTCTCTCTCTCTCTCTCTCTCTCCGAGTTCCTTTCTCATGTTTTCTCTCTCTCTCTCTCTCTCTCTCTCTCTCTCTCTCTCTCTCTCTCTCTCTCTCTCTCTCTCTCTCTCTCTCTCTCTCTCTCTCGCTAGCTCTCTCCGTGACAGCCAATATATTTCAGGGGAGTGCATAGCAAGCGTGGCGTGACCAGACTCGGATCAGCTGAGATACGTCGGGTTGTGTATTACGTAAGGGGAAGCTTAGCAGAGGAATCGCTTCGTTGGGGTCACTCGCCTCGCCTCCCGCGGCCTCACCTGGCTCTGATGATGCGCGGCGGGTAAGGTAAACAGAGGCCGTGGGTGTTTAGGGGAGACTGTATTGCTTGGTATAGTTACATCATGGCAGAGGAAGAGATTGTTTGGGGTGGTTTGCGTCTCTGTGTGTGTGATGTGGTTTAGCGGTAGTGGTAGAGAAGTAGAGGTAGAAACAGAGTGGAAAGAGGGTCGGGAAGTTTAGGGGGGACTGTATTGCTGGGTTTGGTTTAGGTTAGATTAGAGGTAGATATGAAAAGATGGTTTAGTTTGGCTTGGTTTGGTTGGTGTGTGTGTGTGTTAGTGATTTGGAATAGAGGTAGAGGTGAAGGCAGAAGAGTTAGTTACAGAGGGGGAGCTTGGTTTGGTTGGTTGGTGTGTGTGTGTGTGTGTGTGTGTGTGTGTGTGTGTGTGTGTGTGATTTGGAATAGAGGTAGAGGTGAAGGCAGAAGAGAGAGATAGATATACACGTGGTAGATAGAGATAGATAAACAGACAGAGGAGGGAGGCAAACAGATACAAACAGACAAGACATAAGGCAGACGGAAAGAAACACAGACATACACAAAGATAGAGGCAGGTAGACAAACAAACAAACAGACATCCACAGACACAGACAGATCGAAAAACTAACACAGACAGGTCGTTATTTTATTTATTTTATTTTATTGTATTTATATTTATTTATTTTTTTTTTTTTTGGTGGGGGGGAACGGGAACACTTTTGGTTAACTTTCCACAACATACGAGACGAGGAATCAAGGAGGAAATTAATTCAAAATGCAGTTACGAAAAATGTCTGAAGTATTAAGAGGAAAAGTTGGCGTCTAGACATATATTTAAATGCGTATAAAAATCTTCAACTCTCCAGGAATGCTAGGGGAAAAAAAAAAAAGATAAAAATGAATAACCTTGATGAATCTTACTTCCGTGTGTGTGTGTGTGTGTGTGTGTGTGTGTGTGTGTGTGTGTGTGTGTGTACTGTCTGTCCGTCTGTGGGCCTTCCTGTCTGTCTGTGGGTCTTCCTGTCTGCTTTGCTTTTCGTCTTTTTGCCAATTTGTCTGTGTCTGTCTATCTGCTTATCTGTTTGTCTATCTGTCTGCATCTGTTAGTCTCTGCATGTCTGTCTATCTGTCTGTTTGTCTGTCTGCCTATCTGCATGGCTATCTGTTTGTCTATATGTCTGACTGTCTATCTGTCAGCCTCTCTGCTTTGATTACCATATGCCTGTCTATTCCCAAATTTGTGCAAGCTCGTTTCTGTCTGGTTACCTGTCTGTCTATCTGTTTGTGTCCCTGTCTGTCTGTCTGTACGTCTGTCTATTCATTTTTATGCATGTAGCGTGTGTATCTACGGTATTTCGTGTCTGTCTCTGTCTGTCTGTATGTATGCGTGTCTGCGTGCCGCTGTATATGTGTATCTGTCTGCCTGTCTGTCTGCCTGTCTGCCTGCCTGTGTCTGAGTGTCGATAACTTCAGTAGACTCGTAATGGTTGTGGCGGTATTTGACAGTTTCCGAAGTTCCTGACGCATGAGAGAGAGAGAGAGAGAGAGAGAGAGAGAGAGAGAGAGAGAGAGAGAGAGAGAGAGAGAGAGAGAGAGAGAGAGAGAGAGAGAGAGAGAGAGAGAGAGAGAGAGAGAGAGAGAGAGAGAGAGAGAGAGAGAGAGAGAGAGAGAGAGAGAGAGAGAGAGAAGAGATGAGCAGAGAGAGAGAGAGAAGGAGGAAAGGAGGAAGTAATAGAAGGATAGATAAGAGGAGGGAGGATTTAAAAGATAGATTGCAGGAATAAGGATTGATAAATTAAGAGGTTCGAGCAACAGGAAATCAGTTTGAGAAAATAGCGAGGGTAATTAGATTTTAATTATCACTTGTGTAATAGAGCAATACAGACTGAGGGTAAATTACATATGATTACGTTACCGCTGCAATAATTTAAATGCATGTAATTATTTGCAGCTACATTGCAATGGCGGGTAGAAATAATGGGATGTTTGAACTTAAAATAAAATTATCATCCGTTAAAATTTCATCCCTCGTTACGTCGCAAGCCATCCTCAAACACTTCTAAGTAGGGAAAAGAAAAGCTGATTAAAAGTTCAACTGATCAAACACTCACAATATATACCCAGAACTCGCTCATTACATTTTTGGAGACACTCTTGCAGGGTTATGCTGATGCTACAAAACTCTTTCACGGGTATCCGCACCCTACAAAACGATCTATGAAGCGTGATCTAAAAGTGTAAGTGTGAAAAAGCCTTCCCGCGCAATACTACCACTAAAAACAAATCCAGAAAGAGGATAGATGCAGAACGTGATGGACGCCTGCAACGACTAAACCCATATTCTCGAACATTCCGGGGCTTACACACACACACACACACACACACACACACACACACACACACACACACACACACATTTGATAATACTTTCGTAGGTTCTGTGAGTATTTCCATGAGCAGATTTATGAGCCTAGTGATAGTTTAACAAGGCTTCTGCACCGTGAATATGAAAAAAGCACCCATGAGAACCTGACTAATCTGTTTTATGGCCTTTTTTACAGCAAAGGAGACAGCTCAAGGGCTTAATAAAACAGTAATGAAAAAAAAGCCCGCTACTTACTACTGCCCCTAAAAAGATTAGAGAGAAGTGGCCGAAAGAGAAGTCAATTTCGGGAGGAGAGGTGTCATGATACCCTCCTCTTGAAAGAGTGCAAGTCGTAGGCAGGAGGACATACAGATTAAGGAAGACTGATCCAGAGTTTCCCAGCGTAAGGGATGAAAGAGTAAAGATGCTGGTTAACTCTTGCATAAGTATTTGTTGTGAGTCGAAAGCGTCTGGGAATACGAGCCTCGGACAACCTTCCCTCCCTTGACAACGTGCCCTAACTTCATTATCGTGGAAACAAATGAAGTGGGCAATCGCACCACTGATTTCTGGGTCACTGTCAACCAAACAACCAAACTGATCTCCTTTGTGGCCTTAGGAAATAATTGTTGTCAGGGCCAAAAGCGTCTGAGAATATGAGCCTCATTAGCATCATTTCAGATATTGAGTCTGGCCAAAAAAAACAAAAAAACACATAACGTAAATTGTAAACGGTATAAATGACGAAGCGCTCCAATGACCCTCAGTTGATTACCTTCATTAACTGTGTGTGTGTGTGTGTGTGTGTGTGTGTGTGTGTGTGTGTGTGTCCCGGAAGTGACTGTGGAGTATGGCATTCTCTCTCTCTCTCTCTCTCTCTCTCTCTCTCTCTCTCTCTCTCTCTCTCTGCGCCAAAACTCATTAACTAAATAATAAAACCAATAAGAAACTAAATTAAACTCGGGGAAAGGGGCGGCAAGATGGCAAAAATATAATAGAAAAAAAAAAGAAAAAAAATGAAACAATAATCACATTCGAAAATTGAAATAAAAGAAATTGTATGATAAAGATCGATGAAAGAAGCAACCATTATCATTATTATCATTATTGTTACTGTTATTTATCATCATTATTACCGGGTATCTATATTAGTGCCCGCATGAATACTTTCCGCTACTGCTAAGCGAATTACGAAGAAAACGGTGACGGAGTGTTCGATTGACCTCAATTAGTTACAGAGAAAAAGATGATGGCCAGTACGCGGAAGAGGAGGAAGAACGAAAAGAAAAAAGAAGAGAAAGATAAAGAAGAAGAAGAAAAAGAAGAAGAAAAAGAGAAAGGTGAAAAAAAGGAAAAGGAAAAATAATAACAAGAAAACTATGACGATGAAAATACAAGAGAAAAGAAATAAAATCCGCAATAATAAAAATTTTGGATCAGAAATTATTTACCAGTCATGTTAAGAAAAACACACACACACACACACACACACACACACACACACACACACACACACACACACAGGTCTGATAATCTCTTCTGCATTCCATTCGAACCAAACACTGCACAATTTTGTTCAATATTCCTCTACTATCTTATTGCAATTTTACTTCCGTACTCTGCTCCACTGTTTGATTTTTGAAGCTACGATTACTTTTTATCAACGGTGTGTGTGTGTGTGTGTGTGTGTGTGTGTGTGTGTATAGAGATTTTTCACCCTAACTTTTTCAATCAGATAATTAAGTTGATTTTTCATTCTTTATTATCTCTCGAATTCCTTCACGCATAAATATTTCAAGTGTGTGTGTATGTGTGTGTGTGTGTGTGTGTGTGTGTGTGTGTGTGTGTGTGTGTGTGTGTGTGTGTGTTGAAATCTCACACACACACACACACACACACACACACACACACACACACACACAAAAGAGACATTAATAAAAGTTCTGGGAAAGTGAGGAAGGGAGAGTGAGAGATGAGAAAGAGTGAGACATGAGGGAGAGGGAGGGAGAGTGGGAGAGGGAGGGAGAGGTTAGTTAAGGATTGCGTTGTGCGTGCCTGTGTATGTGTGTGTGTGTGTGTGTGTGTGTGTGTGTGTGTGTGTGTGTGTTATCTCTGTCTTTTCCTTTTCCCTCAAATTTCTTCATCAACTTTGCCTTACGAAATCTTCATCTCTTCCCCTTTCCCCCCTTCTTCCCATTCCCTCCCTCCCTTTCCCTTCCCTCTTATCCTTCCCCTCATACCCTCCCTTCCTCCCTCTCACCTCCATTAATTCTATGGCCGCCTTCCTCTCCCTCTACTGTCTGTCTGTCTGTCTGTCTTGAGTGGATCATGTGCTCTCTCTCTCTCTCTCTCTCTCTCTCTCTCTCTCTTTAATAACTAAAACCATGCTAATTCTCTCTCCTTCCCTCTCACTCTCACTCTCCTTCTCTCCTTGCCGACTGGAGCGAAAAATGGCAAATGAGTTTTAACGTAGATAAATGTAAAGTAATGGACATAGGTGAAAAAAATCCTAACTTTAAATATCAGATTCAAGGACATGAGCTCAGCGAAGTAAAACAAGAAAAAGATCTTGGTGTCATTATCAGTAACACTCTTAAAATGAGTGATCAATGTTCTGCAGCGAGTAAAAAAGCCAATATGATGTTGGGATTAATCTCAAGAAACTTTGATTATAAATCACCCGAACTTATGAAGAGATTATATTTAGCATTTGTAAGACCACACCTAGAATACGCCGTTCAGTTCTGGTCACCGAACTATATCAAAGATCAAGTTTTGCTAGAAAAGATACAGCGACGAGCAACCAAACAAATCCCAGCGCCCCAAAACTTGCCATATGACGAACGTTTAAAGCGTTTAGATATGTTTTCCCTAAAAAAGCGAAGGATAAGAGGGGACTTAATTGAAGTGTTCAAAATCCTTAATGGATTCGACAACATTATCCCAGATAGTCTATTTCAGAGAGACACCAACACAATAACACGCAGCAATAATATGAAGTTAAAGAGAAACCGATGTAACACATTGGTGCGCAGAAGTTTTTTCAATAACAGAGTCGTCGATCACTGGAATAGACTCCCACCGTCAGTAGTTAGCGCACAGAGTATCAATAGCTTCAAGTCTTCATTGGATAAGTACTTCAGGGATATAAGATTATACTGACCCTTCTTCGCATGTTTTCAGACAGATTGCAGCAAGACCTCAACCTAAATCCATATTATTCTCCCCCACAACCTAGATTGCAAGTAGCGTAAGTTAACAATAGAGTAAAGCAACAGTTAATGTCCGCATGACAGGTGGAGTGAGGTGTGGGTGCAGTAAGGTGACAGGGTACTGGTGCGTGCATAGTACCCCCTGTAAAACGAGGATCAAGCCTCCACCTGTGCCCCTGAAACTACACCTCACCCATCGTGAGTATTAGGGGGGATTCTGGGGCTGCCCTGTGTAGGCCACTCGGCCTCTTCCAGTCTCCCTGTGTTTCTATGTTCTTATGTTCTTATGTAATGAAGTCATTTTCCCCCACAGCTTAGGTTACCAGTAGTGTAAGTTAAGGGTAGTAATTTCCTCTTATTTCTCTCTTTACTGTAAAATTTCCATGTCCCTTTCTTCCTTAAAGGTACATGGTGTTCTCTTCTAACTATTTCCTGCCGACACGTTGCCGGAGGGAGAGGTGGGTGGGGAGGAGCCTTCATCTATTCTGTCCTGTCCTACCACACGTAGATTACTAGTAGTAGCGGTAGTAAACAGACACCCTCGCCATAGACCGATAGGTCTTCTGGTGTCTGTTCTTCCTATGTATCCTATGTATCCTTTCATTCTTCCTCCCTCACTCTTCCTTTCTCATTCTCACTCTTCCTCCTCTTCCCTCTCACTCTTCCTCCTCCTTCTCTTCTTCCCTCTCATTCTTCATCTCTCCTTCTCCTTCCCTCTCATCCTTCCCCTCTCCCTCCCCTCTTCCTTTTCACTCTTCCTCTCCTCCTCCTCTTCTTCCCTCTCACTCTTCCTCTCTCCCTCTCCTTCCCTCTCACCTTTCCTCTCTCCCTCCCCTCTTCCTTTTCACTCTTCCTCTCCCTCTCTTCCCTCTCATCCATCCTCTCCCTCTCTTCTTCCCTCTCATTCTTCCTCTCTTCTCTCATCTTCCCTCTCACTCTCATTCTCATCTTCCCTCTCCCTCTCCTCTCCCTTAATGTGGTAAATTCAATCAATAGTCATTAATGCATCCCTCTCCAAACACCTCTCCCTCCCTCTCCTTTCCTCCACCCCTCCTTTCATCCCAAAATATATCTTACGTAACTTTCTCAATGTCTTTTATTTTCTATTCTTAAGTCACACTCTCTCTCTCTCTCTCTCTCTCTCTCTCTCTCTCTCTCAAAGGTATTTTCATACTAACCTAATGAAGCAGATAAAAAGAGAAAGGAAAGGAAGGAAATAAGAAAAGGGAAGAAAGGGGGAAGGAAGAAAAGGAGGAAAGGTGAGGGATAGAAGGGAGGAGAGGAGGAAAATAAGAAGAGGAGAGGAAAGAGAGAGGAGGAAAGGGAAGGAGGGGGGAGGGGGGAGGAGGGAACCTGGCAACAAGAAAGATGACGTTGACCTTGAAAAGTTATCTCGCTGTGTGTGTGTGTGTGTGTGTGTGTGTGTGCTACA
>NC_066521.1:12076411-12086411 GCF_024679095.1 Eriocheir sinensis
GTTCCTGCCTTCTTCCCAAACTACCCAATTCTCTCTCTCTCTCTCTCTCTCTCTCTCTCTCTCTCTCTCTCTCTCTCTCTCTCTTAAGGTTAAAGTGCATTTGAAGTAATAGCTTAAGGGAAGGAAATAACGCAGAGTCGATTCCAGTGATAGTTTAAGGAAAGGAAATACAGGTAAAGTTCCAGGTGGGTTTAATTAAAGGAAATACGGGTAAGTCAATTCCGAGTGATGGCTTAAAAGGGGTGAGTTTAAATAAAGAAAATACAGGTAGAAGTAGATTTCAGGCGAGCTTTAGAAAGGGAGGAGAGTTGGGAAAAAAAAGGAAAGGGACTGATGGAGAGGAAGGAAGGGAAACATGGAAATGCAGGCAACAGAAAGCCTATTGGCCCATTACGAGGTTGCCCACTTTGGTGATTTAATCTGCTCGACAGCCACTTGGGGCTTGAGGAGCAGATGATAGCACCTCGATATTGAGGAGCAGATGAAAGCATCTCGTTATTCAGTTTACTCCCGACGCAGCGAAATGATGGTCGATTCTATATTTGAAGGAATTGATGGTATTCGCATTTACTATTTCTGAGGGAAGATTGTTCCAGTGGCGGATGACTCGGTTTGAAAAGAAACTCCTTCCAATGTCTGTGTTACATCGACTCGACTGAATGGGTAAACCGTTATTTCTAGTTCTTGAGTTGGTTTGCAGTGCAAAGAATTGGGAGTAATCTACGTTACTGAACTTTTTCAGGTACTTGAAGACTTGAATCATATCCCATATAGGAAAGAGGAGAAGCAGGGAAGTAAAAGAAAGGAAATACAAATAGAAAAGTATATTCCAGGATACAGTTTAAAGATAGGCAATATAGATAGGAACCAATTTTAGGATAGTTTGAAAAAAATATATATATATAAAAAAGGAACAAATCAATATATTAGCAAAGGGTAACTGGGCTATCTTTTTCTCCTTATCTTTCCCTCCTTTCTCTTTCCTTCCTTCTTTCCCTCCCTCCCTTCCTCCCTTCTACCTAGTTCCCTTCTTACATTCCTCTACCCAACTTTCCCTTCCTGCCTTCTACTATTTTTGTTTGTTTTTGTTTTACGTTACAGGAGTCAGCTCAAGGGTTAAGCATGGCAGTATAATCATGTGACCTTTATGCGACCTTTATATATAGGGAGAGGAAGGTGTTAAGGTCATGCTGCTCCCTTAAACCCCATCACAAAGAATCGGAACCTGTTGGCCTCAAAACTGAATATCTCAAATTTTATACTATTGGTCTCTTTTATCTCCCTTTCTCTTTACTAATCTATCCATCTATCTTTTCGTCCTCATCTTTCCCTCCTTTCTCTTTAATTCTCCTTTCTTCTTTTCCTCTCTCCCTTCCTCCCTCCACCGTTCCCTTCCACATACTCCCCCTCCTCCATTCCTCTATCCAATTCTTTCTTTCTGCCTTCTTCCCAAACTAGCCAGTTTTCTCTCTCTCTCTCTCTCTCTCTCTCTCTCTCTCTCTCTCTCTCTCTCTCTCTCTCTCTCATGGCATTTCTCCCATACTAATTCCTGTCTTCTTTTCGTTTCTTCCACACTCTCTTCCTTTCTTAATTTTCCTCCTTTGGACAAATAAACAAACAAATTTTAAAAACCAAATCCAATTATCAATACGTACAAAAAAAGTAAACAAAACCAGACAACGTGAAGAGAGATTTTTTGTTTATTTTTTTGTTGTTGTTGGTTTGTTTGCCCTTGAGCTGCCTCCTTCCTATACTGACAGCAAAAAACACACAAATCTAATCATATCTTTCGGCCTATATAAGAGTCGCCATGTCATCCTTTACGTCATCAATCAGGACTTCCGACGAGGGCGGTACACGGCGCTACAGAACTCGGTTGTGACGTCACCAGAGGGCACCAGCGGGCAGCCAATGAGGAGGCGAGTTGCATCACCGAGCCTTGCTACTGTGGCGGGTTGTTTCCTGAGCGGCCAAGAGGGAAGGGAGGGAGGAAGGAGGAGACCGATTGGGAAAGAAAAGAAGGGAGGCAAAAAGGAAGTACATGAAGCAAAGAGGATGGGAGTAATGGAGAAAGGCAGGAAGGGAGGAAGGAAAGAAGGAAGAGAGGCAAAGAGGAAAGTAGAGAGGAAGGAAGAGATTGACTGAGAAAGAAATGAAGCAAAGAGGAAAGGGACTGATGGAGAGGAAGAAGGGGAAAGAAGGGAGGTGGGGAAGGAAAGAGGAAAAGCAGGGAAGGAAAAGACTGGCAGAAAAAGGAAGGAATGGGAGGAAAGAGAAAAGGGACTGATGGAGAAAGGAATGAAGGGAACTAGGGAGGAAGGAAGGAAGGAAGGAAGAGAGGCAAAGAGGAAAGTAGAGAGGAAGGAAGGGATTGACTGAGAAAGAAATGAAGCAAAAAGGAAAGGGACTGATGGAAAGAAGAGGAAAGAAGGGAGGTAGGGAAGGAAAGAGGAAAAACAGGGAAGGAAAAGACTGACTGAAGAAGGAAGGAATGGGAGGAAAGAGGAGAGGGATTCATGGAGAGAAAGGAATGAAGGGGACTAGGGAGGAAGGAAGGAAGAGAAGCAAGAAAGAAAGGAAGGCAGGAAGAGAAGGAAGGGAGAAAGGATAGGAAGAGAGTAATAAAAGAGGAAAAGTACGAGGAAGGTAAGAGGAACGAGAAAAAGAAAGGAAAGAATAACGTTGTAAGAAGGGGAATGAAGCAGGAAGCGATAGTTGGATAAATAGGAGAGAGAGGAAAGGATGAGGGAAAGAAGGAAAGTAAAGATGGAAGGAGGAAGAGAGAGACAAAGAAGGAGATGCAAAAGAAGGGTAGATGTAGGTAAGTAGGAAGAGAGAGAGAGAGAGAGAGAGAGAGAGAGAGAGAGAGAGAGAGAGAGAGAGAGAGAGAGAGAGAGAGAGAGAGAGAGAGAGAGAGTTCACCTGTATACCTATTATCAGTAAGTGTACCTGTGCATATACCTGGTTGTGTGTGTACCAAAGTCGTGTATGTAAACCTTAATATACGTACATGAAGATGCTGATTCTGTAGGTAGGTATATAAGTATCTGCGTGTGTGTGTGTGTGTGTGTGTGTCCTCTCAAACGAATAAAGTCAGCGATGGGAAGGAAGAAAAGGAAGAGACAAACAAGATAAGATAATGGAGAGAGAGAGAGAGAGAGAGAGAGAGAGAGAGAGAGAGAGAGAGAGAGAGAGAGAGAGAGAGAGAGAGAGAGAGGAGGGAGGAGGAGAGGAAGAGTGTGATATGAAGAGGTCACAAAACTGAGGAGGAGGAAGAGTTGGAGTCGGAGGAGGAGGAGGAGGAGGAGCAGGAGGAGGAGGAGGAGTCTAAGGAAAAAAAACATCGCTACTACTACTACTACTACTACTACTATTTATAATAATAATAATAATAATAATAATAATAATAATAATAATAATAATAATATATCAAAATACGCATTAACAAACGAGATGCATCCTTCAAGGTCATCAGAGAGAGAGAGAGAGAGAGAGAGAGAGAGAGAGAGAGAGAGAGAGAGAGAGCAAAAAATAAAAACAAATCTGGTTACTCACCGGTGGAGGAAACGGAGGAGCTGAAGATGGAGGTGGAGGCGGTGGTGGAGGAGGAGGAGGAGGAGGGGGAGGAGGGGAGGGACAAGGAGGGGGAGGAGGGGGAGGTGGAGAAGGTGGAGGAGGCAGCGGTAGTGGTGTTGACCCCTAACACCACTACCATCATCACCACCACCATCACCACCATCACGCGACTCCCCTCCAGCATCGTAAGTGGAGGAGGAGGAGGAGGAGGAGGAGGAGGAGAACACTGGAGGAATTTCTTTGTCTTTCTTATTTTTTTTTCTTAGTCCTTCCACTTGTAACACCAACTGCAACACACTCTCTCTCTCTCTCTCTCTCTCTCTCTCTCTCTCTCTCTCTCTCTCTCTCTCTCTCTCTCTCTCACGACAGCCTCCTCTGCTCTCCTCCTTTCCCGTGACGGCGGCAACTCATTATAGTGACTCACGGCGCGCACCTGTAAGAGAGGAAACACGGGCAGGTGAGAACAGGGATGGAGGACAGGTGAGAACAGGAATGGAGGACAGGTGAGAACAGGGATGGAGGACAGGTGAGAACAGGAATGGAGGACAGGTGAGAACAGGGATGGGGGACAGGTGAGAACAGGAATGGAGGACAGGTGAGAACAGGGATGGAGGACAGGTGAGAACAGGGATGGAGGACAGGTGAGAACAGGGATGGAGGACAGGTGAGAACAGGAATGGAGGACAGATGAGAACAGGGATGGAGGAGAGGTGAGAACAGGGATGGAGGACAGGTGAGAACAAGGATGGAGGACAGGTGAGAACAGGGATGGAGAACAGATGAGAACAGGGATGGAGGACAGGTGAGAACAGGGATGAGGATAGGAGAGAACAGGGATGGAGGACAGGTGAGAACAGGAATGGAGGACAGGTGAGAACAGGGATGGAGGACAGGTGAGAACAGGGATGGAGGGCAGGTGAGAACAGGAATGGAGGACAGGTGAGAACAGGGAATGGAGGATAGGTGAGAACAGGGAAGGAGGACAGGTGAGAACAAGGATGGAGGACAGGTAAGAACAAGGATGAAGGACAGGTGAGAACAAGGATAGAGGACAGGTGAGAACAGGAATGGAGGACAGGTGAGAACAGGGATGGAGGACAGGTGAGAACAGGGATGGAGGACAGGTGAGAACAGGAATGGAGGACAGGTGAGAACAGGGATGAGGACAGGTGAGAACACGGATGGAGGACAGGTGAGAACAGGAATGGAAGACAGGTGAAAACAGGGATGGACAGGTGGGAACGAAAGCACCAGAGAGAAGCAAAAGGGAAGGACGTAGAAGAAGCATGGAGAAAGGGGAGAAAGAAGTGATAGAGAGAGGAACACAGGAAGAGAAGCAAAGAAGAAAGGAACTGATGGAGACAGGGAAGAGGAAGGAGGGAAGAGAAAAGGAGAAAAAGAAACTAATAAAGAGAAGAGGAAGGAAGGAAGAACGAGAAACAAATAGAACAAGGAACTAATGGAGAGAGGAAGGAGGGAAGAGAAATAAAAAGGAGAGATACGAGTAGAATGAGTAACAGAGGAGAGAGGGATAAAGTGGAAAAGGAGGGAAGATTAGTGAATGGAGGAGGAAGGAGAGGGTAAGACGGGGAGATGAGAACAGGGCGAGGGACAGAAGGAGGGAGAGAAAGAATAGGAGAAAGAGAGGAAGTAACAAACGAGAGGGGTTAAGTGTAAAGGAGAGAAGATTACTAAATGGCAGAGAAAGAGGAGAAGACCCAGAAGTGAGAGGGAAGGAAGAGGAGGATAAGGAGAATGAAGAACAGAAGGGAGGGATGAAGTGAATAGGAGAGATTCATAAATGACAAAGTGAACAAGACCGAGATGAGAGGGCGATAGAAGAGGGACGAAAAGGATAGGTGGATAGAGAGTGAATGAGTAACAGAGGGGAGGGATGCAGTGAAAAGGAGCGAGGGTTAATAAATGGTAAGAAGAGAAGAAAGAACAGGAAGAGGGAAGGATGGAAAAGGAACGAGGGAATAAATAAGGAACAGAGAAGAAAGAACGGGAAGAGGGGAGGATGGAAAAGGAACGAGGAGGGAATAAATAAGGAACAGAGAAGAGGCAACAAGTGAAAAGGAAGGAGAGTTAAAGATGGAAGGAGGAAAGAGTTGACTAGATCGGAAGATGAAGGAAGAGAAAGAGGGAAGCGAAGATGAGAAGAGAATAGAGCAAAAGGATGAAGTGAAAAGTAGCAAGAGTTGAAGATGATAAAAGGAGAGAGAGAAAGAGGACAAGACCGGAAGTTAAAAGAAGAGGAAGAGGAAGAAGGAAACAAAGATTTATATACATGTTATTTTTCCTATAATAGATAATAGTAATAATAATAATAATAATAATAATAATAATAATAATGATAATAACAATAATAGTAATAGTAATAAGTGAAATTGATACTGAACACACACACACACACACACACACACACCAAATAAAACTATCAAATCACTGACACGGTACAGATGAGGCATTCTCTCTCTCTCTCTCTCTCTCTCTCCAAACACACTTAAAACCACATTAAAAGCTAAATATTTATGTTCCAAGGCAAAACACACACACACACACACACACACACACACACACACACACACACACACACAAAACCTTAGTAACACACACACACACACACACACACACACACACACACACACACACACACACGCAGCCCAGCATCAAGTTACACACATACACTCGAGTGACGCAACACTGGAGGGCAACACAAGCACAACACAAAGATACGTAAGGTCTCAGGAATGCGATTCACCACCACCACCACCACCACCTCCTCCTCCTCCTCCTCCTCTTCTTCCTGTTGCTGCTCCTCCTCCTCCTCCTCCTCCTCCCATTGGTCATCTTCTTTCTCATCCTTGTCTTCAATTTTAATCTTTTCACTTTTCCCCTTCTTTATATTCCTCTTCCTCCTCCTCCTCTTCCACCTCCTCCTCCTCCTCCTCCTCCTATTGGTCATCTTTCTCATCCTTGTCTTCCCTTTAATCTTTTCATTTTTTCCCCTTCTTCATATTCCTCCTCCTCCTCCTCTTCCTCTTCCACCTCCTCCTCCATTATCAACACTACCATCATAATCACTGCCACTAACAACAACAACAACATCAACAACACAGCATCAGGAAAGTCACTATACGTATTACTGTTAGTTTTCGTGTGTGTGTGTGTGTGTGTGTGTGTGTGTGTGTGTGTTTGCTTCCTTGAAATATTTTCCTACTGGTTTTATATTCTTTTTTTCATACTTCCTCCTCCTCCTCCTTTCATTCATTCACACATACCTCTCCCTCCACACACACACACACACACACACACACACACACACACACACACACACACACACACACGGAAGGTGTCAACAATGAACTGAATGGACGCAACGTATACAGAGGGAGGAGGAGGAGGAGGAGCACAGGTAAGGTGAGGGGATGAGGTAATTTGTCGAAGGAGGAGGTGGAGGAGGAGGAAGAGAAGAAAGAGAAGGAGGAGGAGGAAAGAGTTCTACCTTGAGGGATCCTTAAGGAGTGAATCAGTCAAGCAGTCAGCCAGCCAGTTAGTCAGTCACTCAGCAAGTCAGTCATTCAGATAGATATCCAGTTCATGAGTCAGTTAGTCAGTAAGGAAGGGGAGAAAGAAGAAAGAAAGAATAGAGAGAGGGAGAGGAAGAAGAGAGCATGAAAGAAAAGAAGAAAGACAAATTGGAAGCAGGGAAGGAAAAGAGAAGGAAAAGATGAAGAACGGAAGAAGGAAGCAGGAACGAAAAGGAGATAAACAGGAAGGGAGAAGGGAAGGAAGGAGAAGGAAGAAGAAAGGAAAAGTTACTGAAGAAAGCAAAGAAGCAAGGAAAGAGAGTGATGGAGGACAGCAGAAAAGAAGACAGGCAGAAAGGGACAAAGAAAGGAAGCAAGAAGAGGGAGAAAGAAAGGAAAATGATGAAGGAAATAAAGGAAAGGAAGGAAGGAGGTAGCTAACGTAAGATATCAAATAGTGCGTGTTCACATGGCTCCTCCTCCTCCTCCTCCTCCTCCTCTCCTCCTCCTTCCCACAGTGTCCTTCTTCGGTGATCCTTTGCGGTTACGAGACCTATTCTGAAACTCATTCATTCTCTCTCTCTCTCTCTCTCTCTCTCTGATTTACTTTGTTTTCAGAGGAATATTCTTCAAACTTTTTTTTCTTACTTGCTCAGTTTTTAAAAGAAGGGGAATGAAAAAAAAAAAAGGATTCAGATAACTTTGGAAACCAATTTACGAGTTTATTTTCCATGTCATTCTTTACGTAATAACACACACACACACACACACACACACACACACACACACACACACACACACACACGAACCCATTTCACTGCATATTTCTTTAAACACCACACGAGAGAGAGAGAGAGAGAGAGAGAGAGAGAGAGAGAGAGAGAGAGAGAGAGAGAGAGAGAGAGAACGCAAATGTCCTAAGTCGTCCTCGCAATTTCTCACTAACCTGTATAAGAACCACCACCACCACTACCTCCACACGTTCCCCCTACCTCTTCTTACCACGGCCAAGAGAGAGAGAGAGAGAGAGAGAGAGAGAGGTGAGGAAGAACGTGTGGAGGACAGGGAGTGGAGGAGGTAGGAGGGGAGGAAACCACCGCTCTATCCTCCTCCTCCTTCTACTCCTCCTCCTCCTCCGGTTGAGTTTGGGATAAGGCTTTTTATGCATTTCTTTTAAGTTGCACATGTAAATCGATCTTTGCAGGCGGAAGGAGAATAAGGAAAGGAGGAGGAGGAGGAGGAGGAGAGGGAAGGTAGGGGAGGTAAATCACAGCCTAGATGCCGCGCTCACCTGGCCGTTGTGATTTCCTTCTACCTGTCAGCTAACGTGATGCAAAAACAGGGCAGGTGAGAGAGAGAGAGAGAGAGAGAGAGAGAGAGAGAGAGAGAGAGAGAGAGAAGTGCAGTGCCTGAAGTTGACCACCACCACCACCACCACTACTACCTCCTCCTCCTCCTCCATCAACTCCTCCACCACCACCAGCTACACTGCCTCCTCCACCACCACCACCACAACAGACAGCAACCTGCCAGGAAGCCAAAACCCTCCACCCACACCCACACTCTCTCTCTCTCTCACACACACACACACAAACGTAGCTGTACACAAATGCACGCAAGCACACACCGGCACGTTGCAAACACACACACACACACACACACACACACACACACACACACACACACACACACACAGGTATAAACAAATGCACGCACGCACGCAGACACCAGCACGTTATACACACACACACACACACACACACACACACACACACACACACACACACATGCACACACCATAATCCCATCACGAGAAAAAAACCCACAAAACAATAGCAAACAAAACACAAAAGCCTCCATTTCCACAACCAAAAAAAGAACATACACACACACACACACACACAAACACACTCACACAAACATACACACAGGCACCACCACTCACCTCTGTTTCACACTATGGCGCAAACTGACCACAACTTCTTCCCCGCCTCCCTTATATACATGCCGCTCGGGATGTCACATGGCAACATTTATCTCGAGCTTCGCCTCAACGCCCTGTCTTCCCTTCTCACGTGGTGGTGGAGGACAGGGCCAGGCCGCCGCCGTCGCCGCCGCCGCCACCACCACCACCAACAGCAGAAAAAAACATCAACAATACCAAGAGGCACCTATATCAGGATCACTACCACCTGCAGCATCCTTTCAGTTCCATCATAGTCAATATATAGATAATAAACTATAGAAGGAAGTGAAGGATATAGGAGTAGATTTTTATCAAGGTAGCAATGATAGTATTTTCTTATTATTATTGAGCATACTAAACAATTTGTAATACCCCAGCCGGATTGACCACCGTCTGGGTTAGCATCATTGGTATGGCCTTTGAAAAACCTGACGTTAAACAGATGATGATGATGATGATGATGATGATGATGATGATGGTGGTGGTAACAACAAGACTTGCGCTAACACACATCCTGGAAGGGACAGGCAAAGGCACTGGAATGGCTCAGCTAATTCTGACTAATTGCATAATGACTGATCTATAGTATTGTAGATTCGAAGATTTCTATTCTTTTTTATTCCTGTATGGTGGTGCACGATAAACTCATCAATGCACGTAACGCCGACTTTCAAGCTATCGGTTGGTGCATGAATTTGGGCTGCAGGACAATCCAAAAGTTGAAATATACGAGGCAACACACACACACACACACACACACACACACACACACACACACACTCACACACACACATTCCTCATATATAATAGATCAATATTATTAGTAGTAGAAGTAATATTTGTAGTAGTACGTAGTAGTAGTAGCAGTAGTACCAGTAGTAGTAGTAGTAGTAGTAGTAGTAGTAGTAGTAGTAGTAGTAGTAGT
>NC_066521.1:12088911-12155454 GCF_024679095.1 Eriocheir sinensis
AAGACACAAAGACACAGACGCAGGTAGGCAAGTTCAGATACACATACCACAGAAAGACAAACAAACACAAAGACATAAAAAAGAAAAATCTCACTGAAAGATCAATTATAAACGAAAGACAAAATGATAAAGACAAACAGATGACAGACAAGCAGATATAAAGACAGACACAGTCAGACGTACCTACCGACTGACAAACATACAGACACAAAACCCAGACAGGGAACCAGACTGGAAAATGTAAAGCCGACCAATTGATTGACTGACACACACACACACACACACACACACACACACACACACACACACACACACACACACATGGAAACAAAGAGTGGCTCATCCCATCCTTTAAAGAGACCCTAAAACTCTCTCTCTCTCTCTCTCTCTCTCTCTCTCTCTCTCTCTCTCTCTCTCTCTCTCTCTCTCTCTCTCTCTCTAACAAAAAAAAGAGAAAATCAGAAAAATAGAATAAGAAATAACACGAGAGAGAGAGAGAGAGAGAGAGAGAGAGAGAGAGAGAGAGAGAGAGAGAGAGAGAGAGAGAGAGAGAGAGAGAGAGAGAGAGAGAGAGAGAGAGAGAGAGAGAGAGAGAGAGAGATATTCACCACTGCCAGCTTGATTTTCCATAGGTAAAGGTCTTCCTCCTTTTTCTCTTTTTTCCTCCTCCTCCTCCTCCTCCTCCTCCTAATGTCTTCTGTGTTATTCGTGTCTTCATCATCGTCGTCATATTCGTTGTCCTCCTCCTCCTCCACCTCCTCCTCCCTCCTCCTCCTCCTCATCATCATCATCTCCGTCTTCTTCTTCTTCTCCTGCTTCTTCTTCCTTCTCTTCACCTCCTTCTTCCTCCTCCTCCTCCTCCTCCTACCCCTAGTTTGCAGGCGCCCAGCCGTCTCCTGTGAAGACGGATCACACTTCAACGGATCAAGAATCAACACCAAACTGGTGGGTGACAGCATTGTTAGAGAACAACTGACTGAGTTCTGTGGACGAAGTATCAAGAACAGAAGACGCTACTGTATTAACAACGTTCA
The DNA here is from genome assembly GCF_024679095.1 of Eriocheir sinensis. NCBI lineage: Eukaryota > Metazoa > Arthropoda > Malacostraca > Decapoda > Varunidae > Eriocheir > Eriocheir sinensis. The sequence goes on from NC_066521.1 coordinate 12,089,946, forward strand.
AACAATGTCCACAGAGGAAATTATAGCTGACTACCGACGAGTAATCCGCCGCTTCAAGGCATCATTGTGAGAATCAACGAAGGCGTCGAACATCAACAACAGATTGAAGCACCTCTGCCAGAACGAGGAAGTTTCGTTCGCAAGTCAGTCTGACGGTCTTCACCTCAATGCGATTGGCTCAGCACGGCTTGGTAGGTTGCTGAACGAGAGGCACCAAAGTATCGTAAACAACCAACCAGTAGGGACCGCTCATTACACACCAAGGCCCCAACAGTGAACACAAGCAGACAGTCAAGAAGGACATTTCCCAAACGGGATGAGTTATGTTGACGTAGAAAGTCCGGACGTGATTGCCATCACAATGACCGAATTCTCAATTCCAAACAGACTTCACAAGAAAGGAGGAGGTGTCATCTGTTACGTCAAGAACAAATAGAAATAACCAAAGAGGACTCAGAGAAATATGACACTGTATATGTTGGAACGATTGGAACCGTTTACAGACCTCCAAAGCAACAAGCAGCGGACGACGAAGCGCTATACGAGGAAATTCACACCATAACACAAAACAAACAGTCAGTCATTATCTTAACTGTTCCAACATTGACTGGACCACGATGATTGGAGATCATTGCTCGAAATGTTAGAGGACAATTTTCTTACTCAGATTGTTACCCAACCGACGAGGGAAAATAACTTATTAGACCTAGTACTCGTGAGTGATTCAGATCTCACACGTGAATGTCAAGTCGGCGAAAACTGGATGGTTGCGACCATCACCTAATTCGCCTAAAAATCAGAACAGACCATGAACTCACCGAAAACACGTCCAAGATTCCAGACTACAAAAAGCCAATTTTAACTTCGAACTCCTGGAGGTAGAGAGAACGACTGTTGCGATTAATTTGAAGAAGAGAAAATACAACTTGCTAAAGGAAAACAGCACTGACGAGGCACGCGAACAGTACCATCAAAGCCTCAGAGCTTGCAGAACACTCATTCGCCAGAGTAAACGTGACTATGAAAAGCAAATTGCACGCGAAGCCAAGTCCAACCTGAAAAGTTCTTCAGAACCAAAAGAAGACAAAAGCAATATCGGTAAAGATGAAAGTGACGTACTAACACAGGACAGTAGACAAATGGTCGAAATCCTAAACAGGAACTTCGCGTCTGTGTTCACGGTCGAGAATACCCAGTCCGTACCCCAGGCTGCTCAAGGAACCCGCCATCTACAATCTGTCACTACAACAAAACAAAGTCCCGAAAGACTGGAAACAAGCGAACGTAACACCGATCTACAAAAGGAGACAAAAAACTACAGACCAATCAGCTTGACCTCAGTGGCGGGAAAATCCTCGAGAAGATCATCAGAGACAAACTCGTTAGGTTCCTTGAAGACAACAACATCATTTCCGATGCTCAGCACGGTTTCAGGAACAAGCCCAGTGATGTTATATATCCATGAAAGACTCCTCAAGAAACTTAAGTCGGCGGGATTAGGCGACGATCTGACAGCGGATCAAAGACTGGCTCACTGAAAGAAAACAAGATATATCAACGACCTAGAACTAGGATTAAAATCCAATCTTTCAAAATTTGCCGACGACACAAAGGTAAATTATCCAGAGACCTGGACCAGATCACTGGTGGTCAGAAAATGGCAGATGTCCTTCAACACTACCAAATGTAAAGTAATGCATATCGGATCCAGAAACAGCAACCACATATACCACATGGGTGGCGAACCACTACATGTTGTGCAAGAGGAAAGAGACCACCATCAGCAGTGACTTGAAACAAACAAAACACTGCAAGTCCGCCTGTAAGAAAGCCAATACAATGCTTGGGTTCATATCGAGGAACTTCGAATACAAGACGCCGGGAGTTATGTTATCCTTGTATAATTCCCCACCTGGAATACGCCAAAGAGACGACTGCAGACCATCAACTCCTTCAAGAAACGCATTGATCGCCACTTTGTTGCAACAGGAGTGAACTGAACGTTCCCAAGAGTAGGTAACACGCGTTTAATGTAATGAGCCAACAGGCTTTCTGCTGCCTGCTAGTCCATGTTTCCTCTCGGTATGCGGGCAAAGTGTTTTCACCTCAGTGAACTAGACGCCCCTGCCTTGCATAGTCTCAGGTCACCCTTGGAGAAGGTGTAATACTTGATCTGTCTCCCGTGCCAGGGTCACGGTGAAGTCTCTGGGCAGCAGCAGTGGTGGATTGGACTGCAGGCAGAGGATCTCTTTATGAGACAATGGCTGGAGTTCCAGGGTCCTAGTTAGCTGGACCGTGCCCTAATTATTTAGGCCTGCGGTGTAGAGGAGTGTGGCGACCTCTACACTAAAAAGCCTCCCTGGGAACCAGTTGTCGGTGTGAGCTCCCCGTCCCTCCCCTCTATCGACGGTACTCCCATCCCTATTCTGCATAGCAGCTGGTTCTTGTTCTTTTCTCCTGAAAGAGATGTCTTCCGTGGGCCTTTTGAGGTTGTACCTCCTGGCTTCTAGGTGGAGTTTCTGAGGGTTTTTCTTATACTCAAGGAATATTTCAGCTTTTTGGTCTCTCTGGAAGGGCGTCTGATACTCTCTAGAGTTGGTGAAGAACACTTGGTGACAGGTGCCACTGGCAGGCCTCGAAAGGGTCGCAGAGTTGTGTTAAGACGATTCGGAACGTGAGAGCGAATTGCTGGTTCCTCTCCTCCCTTGCCAGCTTTGCTCTGGGTGACTACGCCGGCCCCGTTCTAGAGGACAAAACTACGAGGCCAATAGCTGAAAAGCGTCGGGTTGTGAAAGTCTCTCGTGACCGAGGCTCAGGACAAGCGACTAGTCTTTGAGGCGTTTTCAAGACCCTGTGGGAGCGAACTCCCTGTGTCGGAGGCATCTAACACAGCAGTATCTAATTTCCATGCACATTCTTTATCCAATTCAATATATGGTCACACTTTAAGTTATTTCGAAAGCGCTTTTTGATATTTGCCCAAATTGTGAACCTGCTAAAATTTCTAACAATGCCTTTGAGACTCAGTAAGTGTGACGTCTGTTCCGGACGTTTTGCGGCTCAGTACTTCAGCTGAGTAGAGCTTGTCGCCTCTTTATTCAAAGGTTAAGACTTATGGAGGCTGTGACCGAATGGAGAAACAAACACCATGATCTTGAAAAGAAGTTTGAAGCCCTTCAAGAAGTTGTTGTTAACAATGTGACAGTGACTCCACCATCGATGGTGGAGAGGCCCTCCACCGAGACTGTGCCCCCTCTAAACGACCCTCCTGCTTCACGGGAGGACGCGTTACCTGCCTCACCGTTTAACTCCCAGCCTGCCTCACAGGCTAACTCCCAACCTGCCTCACAGACAAACTCCCAGCCTGCCTCACAGGCTAACTCCCAACCTGCCTCACAGGCTAACTCCCAGCCTACCTCACAGACCAACTCCCAGCCTGCCTCACAGGCTAACTCCCAACCTGCCTCACAGGCTAACTCCCAGCCTGCCTCACAGGCTAACTCCCAGCCTGCCTCACAGGCTAACTCCCAACCTGCCTCACAGGCTAACTCACAACCTGCCTCACAGGCTAACTCCCAGCCTGCCTCACAGGCTAACTCCCAACCTGCCTCACAAGCTAACTTTCAACCTGCCTCACAGGCTAACTCCCAGCCTGCCTCACAGACCAACTCCCAGCCTGCCCCACATAACGCTTCCAAGCTGTAAGGAATGGAGCCAAACCGAAGCAAGCAATGAAACATTTACTGACCCCCACTACCTTCAATAGGTTCCATGTGCTGACAGACACCATGGAGGATGAGTTTGAGACTCGCCTAGTCGGGGACTCCATGGTGCGTGGCCAGCTGGTTGAGTTCTGTGGTCATTCATCAAACGGCCGCAGAATACGTTACTGGTATCCAGGTGCCAGACTGGACGACATCACCGCAGCGTGCGATGATGTCACGAGTAATGCCAACCGAATCACCCTCTTTGTCATTCATGCGGGCACAAATGACGTAATGGCAAGCCGTTCTGAGGAACTGCTTGAAAAATACCGCCGCATGATCAAGCAGTATAAACGAAAAATGGATGCCAGTAACATCATATCAGGAATCCTCCCGAGGGTCGGTGCCGACCCTAGCTTTTACAGTAAGGTCTTCAGCACGAACAACAGACTTCAGTCCCTTTGCTCACAAGAGAATGTCCAGTTCGCTAACTTGTTGAGCTATTTCTACAACGGTTCGGATTTGTTCCTTGCCGATGGCATCCACTTGAACCCTGTTGGAGCACCCCGTTTCGAGAGGCTGCTCTGTGACCAAGTGGCTCTTCGAAAGCCAAAAAAAGCCAAGGTGAGAACACCAGCAGCTCCACCGTGAGGGAGCACTCAACCTGCGCAACCCCCGACTCGAAGCATATTAAAGATTGCTATATAAACGCTCGTAGCCAACGTAACAAATTTGAAGACTTAGAAGCACTCGCAGCTACAAATCATTATCACATTATCGGAGTCACAGAATCGTGGATAGACATTTCAAATAGAGATATCATTGCGGAATGTAGATTACCGGGTTATACGATTTTTAGTCACGAAAGAGAAAACAGACAGGGTGGAGGCGTTATCTTTTATATCCACAACTCTCTCCATCCAGTATCCGTGAAAACAGATAGTATAACCAATGTGGACACAGTCTTCATTGAAATAAAAAATAAGTCTCTTAAAATAGGGCAGACTTTTGATATCAACCACGCGTTAAGTGAATTAATATTAGAAACAAATAGCAGTTGCGAGGCAGTAATTGTGGGGGACTTTAACTTGCCAGTGAAAAGATGGGGCGAACCGTTGAACTCTCATACAGGGCTCGACCTGTACACAAATTTATTAGAAAGTGATTTACATCAACACGTTCAAGAACCGACTCGGGAAAATAATATACTTGACCTTATCTTTTCAACGACAGCTGATCTAGTTAACGAAGTAAATGTTGGTTCAGTTTTTAGTTCTAGCAATCACCAAATAATCACAATCAGCATCAAGATGAATGCAAGTAAAGTAATTGCTAGTAAAGAAAAGGTGCCTGATTATCAGAGAGCGAATTTCGTAAAACTCCGATCAATTTTAAATAATTCTGACTGGACTGTAATTTCGACGGAAACATATATTGATAAATCGTGGGAGGCCTTCACCACAATATTGGACAATACCATAAGCATATGCGTACACTATCGTAACAGACGTTCAACTGTTAAGAAGAAACCCAAATGGTGGAATAACGAAATTAAAAATAGCCTCTCTCTTAAAAAAAAACGCGTATACAGTAGATATCTATCAACCCAGAATGAGACTGACAAACTAGAGTTGGACAGAATTTGCCGCGAAACCAAGAAATTGATAAAACGAAGCAAGAAAAATATTGAAGAATATATATATATAAAGCGGAAACAAGTAAATCTAATCCAAAAGAATTTTATAGCTATGTAAATAATAAAAAGTCACTCACAAGTCCCATCCAGGAAACTATCGACCAATTAGCCTGACATCGATTGTTTGTAAGTTAATGGGGACTATCATTCGCGACAATATGGTGAAATTCTTCGAAGAAAATAATATAATAAAGAATTCGCAACATGATTTCCTCAGTAAACGTTCGTGTTTAAATAACTTACTTGCTTTTTTTCATAATATTTTTGAGGTGTTCGATGAAAGCAGATCAGTAGATATCATATATCTGGATTTTCAAAAGGCATTTGATAAGGTCCCCTACAAACGATTGCTCAGTAAACTATTGGCGCACGGTATCTCAGGTAACAGTCACAATTGGCTTGTGGATTGGCTCTCTGAGCGGAAACAGAGAGTAGTTCTAAACGGTGTTACATCTAACTGGCTCGATGTCAGAAGCGGCGTACCTCATGGATCAGTGCTTCGCCCCAAGCTCTTCTTAATTTATGTTAATGGTATCGAGGATGGGCTCACTTGCAAAATATCAAAATTTGCTGATGACACAAAAATCGCTAGTAAGGTAACTACGACACTCGACGAAGAAGCTTTACAATCAGATTTAGATCGACTTGCACGTTGGGCCAATCAATGGCAAATGAAATTTAACGTTGACAAATGTAAAGTATTACACATCGGAAACAATAACAATCGCGTTCAGTACGTAATGAATGGCCAACAACTTTCTGCAGGAAGAAAAGGATCTTGAAATCATTATATCAAGCAATTTAAAGCCCAGTCAGCATTGTTCAGACTTCAGAGGTAGTTAAAACCGCAAACAAATTGGTTGGCTTCATCGGACGAGTCTTTAATAATAAATCGGAAAAAGTAATATTAAAACTGTATTATTCGCTGGTTCGACCCCATCTAGAGTACTGTGTACAGTTTTGGTCTCCCTATTACAGAAAAGACGTAAAAAAGTTAGAACGGGTTCAACGGAGAATAACAAAAATGATTTCTAGATGGAGAAATGTATCTTATGAACAAAGGCTTAAAGCAGTAAATTTATTCAGCCTGTCAAAACGAAGAATGCGAGGCGATATAATAGAAGTGTTTAAAATGTTTAAAGGATACAGCGATATTAATGCGGAAGATTACTTTACAATTAATAGATCAAATAGAACAAGAAGAAATAACAATTTCAAGACAAGTGGTAAAAGAGCCTCGTCGCACGAAGCCAAACACTTCTTCAATCGAGTCGTTAATGTTTGGAATTCTCTACCCTGTGATGTCGTTGATAGTACATCAGTTACGGCCTTCAAAAATAGATTAGACAAGTATTTTGAATCCAACCAACAACTAAGATATTACTCATTGTCGTAATAAGGTTAAATTCTTCCGAGTACTGGTGTCCTTGTCCGTTTTTATCGCCCGGTTAGTGGAAGCAGTAATGGTAGTTCTTTCCTCTTTCCTACATAATTTACATGCAATTTTTCCATGCTACATGGTTCTTTTTCCTTTCCTGTCAGCTTTGGCTGGAGTGATAGGGGGGTGGGGAGGAGCCTTCGCCTTTTCTGTCCTTCATCTTCCACGTTTGATTAGATTGTTAGTGTAGCTTGTCACAAACAGCCTCGTAAGGACCATCAGGTCTGCTGTTGTTTGTGCTTCCTTTGTGTTGCTTTGTGTTCCTTTGTTCCTCCTCCTCTACTCCTCCTTTTCTTACTCTTTCTCCTCTCCTTATTTTGTCTTCGTCCTATCATATTCTTCTCTCTCTCTCTCTCTCTCTCTCTCTCTCATCTTTTTTTTATTTTTTGCCCTCTTATTCCTAATCCTGATTTTTACATTTTCGTCTTCATTATCCTCCTCCTCCTCCCCCTCCCCCTCCTCCTCCTCCTCCTCCTTTCTTCTTCGGCTTCCCTCTCTGCCTCCACTTTGGGTTCATTCTTCTTTTATCTGCTTTTTTTCAATTTCTTTGCCGTCAAAAATTCTCTCTCTCTCTCTCTCTCTCTCTCTCTCTCTCTCTCTCGCTGTATGTGTATACAAAAAATAATATCGAGTAAATAAATATAAAGAAAATGTGTGTAAAAAATGAAAAAGAAAAAACAGGACACATGATGAAGACAAGAATAAGGATATTAAGGAAAAAAATAGAGAAAAAGGAAGGAAGGAAAGAAGGAAAGAAGACAGAAAAAGAAATCCTGAAATTATGAATGAAGGATGAAAGGAGTGGTTTTGGTGGTGATGATGATGATGATGATGATGATGATGATGATGATGATGAAGGTTGTGGTGGTGGTGGTGTTAACCTCCTTGATGGTGGTGGTGATGGTAAGAAGAAAAAAAGGAGCAGAGAAAGAGAATTACATAGAATTACATAGAAAATCACACCACACAGACCCCAAGGTCCAGACTAGGTGGTCTGTCCTTAAAAATAAGTGATTCTACATTGATCAGATGGCTCCAAAACTTTGCATTTCACTCTAGTTAACATTAAGTTGAAGGAAGTGACGGTCGAGCTTGTTCTTAAAGGATTCAATCGTGTTACATTGGACCACTGAAGGTGGGAGCTTATTCCATTCTCGCACTACAACGTTGGTGAAGAAAAATTTGGTGCAGTCTGAATTTACTTGTCAACATTTAAGTTTTGGGCCATTGTTCCTCGTTCGCAGTGTCATCGATCATAAACAATTTTGATTTGTCCACATTCGTGAATCCATTAAGTATTTTAAAACATTCAATCAGTTTTCCTCGGAGGCGACGTTTCTCAAGAGAGAACATGTTAAGAGCGGAAAGCCTCTCTTCGTAGGATTTGTTGCGCAAGGAAGGGATCATTTTTGTTGCCCGACGCTGAACACCTAGTTTTTTGAGAGAGAGAGAGAGAGAGAGAGAGAGAGAGAGAGAGAGAGAGAGAGAGAGAGAGAGAGAGAGAGAGAGAGAGAGAGAGAGAGAGAGAGAGAGAGAGAGAGAGAGAGAGAGAGTGATAGAGAGAGAGAGAGAGAGAGAGAGAGAGAGAGAGAGAGAGAGAGAGAGAGAGAGAGAGAGAGAGAGAGAGAGAGAGAGAGAGAGAGAGAGAGAGAGAGAGAGAGAGAGAGAGAGAGAGAGAGAGAGAGAGAGAGAGAGAGAGAGAGAGAGAGAGAGAGAGAGAGAGAGAGAGAGAGAGAGAGAGAGAGAGAGAGAGAGAGAGAGAGAGAGAGAGAGAGAGAGAGAGAGAGAGAGAATTTACATAGATTTACATAGAAAAGCAGAACACACAGACCCCATGGTCCAGACTAGGTGGTCTGTCCTTGAACCTAAGTGACTCTACATTAATCAGATGGCTCCAAAACGTTGCATTTCAACTCTAGTTAGAGAGAGAGAGACGTGGAAAAAAATACCAACTGATAACAAAAGTGTGGAAAGTACATAACGAGAGAACGAAAGGAAGAGAAGGAGAAAGAATAGAAGTAGGAGGAGGAGGAGGAGGAGGAGGAGAAGTCAAGCGGACTTGTGGCTTTTCCAGGAAGATGGAATGGGGAAGAAAGAGGAGGAGGAGGAGGAGGAGGAGGAGGAGGAGGAGGAGCCTGGAAGGAGGAAGGGAAGGTAGGAGGAGAGGAAGGAGAAGGCGAAGGAGGAGGGGAAGGAGAGACAAAGGAGGGACAGAAAGTCGTAGGAACGAGTTAGGTGACGAAAGAGCAGGAAGGACTAGAGGAGTTGAGCGGAAGAAGGGAGGAAGAAAAAGAGAGGGAGGAAGAGAAGGAGGAGGAGATCAGGCGGGAGTGGAAGAGGAGGTAGGAAGAATGGACTCATGAAGATGGGGAGGAGGAGGGGGCTAGTGTTGATGAGGAGGCAGGTAGGAGAAAGGAGGAGGGGGGGGGGGGTATAGGAGGCAAGAATCACCCCAATCAATTAATCAATCAACAGATCAATTAGTTGACTATTCCATTAATTAATCAGACAGCCCAATCTATTCTTAAAGTCTTCCTGGATGCCAGTGAAGGAATGATGATAAAAAAGAAGTTAAATTCATCCCTCAATGTATTCAGTGACTTCAGTCAGTCAGTCAGTCAGTCAGTCAACTTTTACTCAGTCACTAACATATTCATCAAGTCATTCAATCCGTAAATCAAGTAGGTAAGTTCTCCTTCCAGACATCGATCCCCTACTCTTCGACAATACACAGTTGTTCATTCTTCTAAACCAGTGGTTCTTAAACTAGGAAGTGTGCTCCCCAAGAGGGGCGTTAGTAATTTCCAGGGGGGGGGAGCTTGGAGGAAAAGTTGGAATTTCTGTTGCAGGAGTATTTGATATTTTCTTAAAAAGAGCGTGGGCTAGCATTAAGAAGTTTATGAAAAATTAGAGATTATCGCCTTTATTGTAACTTGAGTTTTCTATAGTCAAGTTTGGCTTACCACTGTTAATAAATCTAGGAAGGTACTTAATCTATATATCCAAGGGGGCCGTGGACAGTGGAGGGAAGGACCCATTCCGAGAGGGGCGTGGTAATAAAAAGTTTAAAGATCACTGTTCTAAACTAAACCTTCTTGGCTTATCCTTAACTCAAAATCTTCAATGGAATCTTCATACCTCATCTCTGACTATGGTCATTTGGGAGGAAAAATTCAAATTCTTTTTATTTTTTTGTCCTCCTACCTCTGAAATTAATTGTAAATGAATATCGCAAAGATTTATTGACCATCTTGGTGTCTAGATATTTGCAACAAAATTTTTTTTTTCTCTTCTGACTAAACTAAAACTACTAGGTGTATTTTTTAGGTATTTTGTCTTTCCCAGAAAAGAAGGGAAGAAAAAACATAGGTTGGATATGAAAAATATAAAGATTTAAATGTTACTGAAATGTAGTGTAATGTAAAATTAAAATTCTATAGTACAACTGGAAATTATATAATCTTTCTTCACATGGTTATATTTGTTTTATATATTCACTGCTGACACACAGATTACTGACATGTTTGAATCCCACTATTCTGAAAACTGGCTGTAAAGAACTTCAAGAAACAATTATCAATTATTTTTTCCTTATATCCTGAGACGATGTATGATTGTATCATATCAAAGTGAATTAGGAATTAAAATGATTTTCAACTAACTAAAATGATTTTTTCATCAGCGATTCAGATACACACTCCCGTCATTACATTTCCATTCACTTTAATTCATTTTATGATCAAAACTGAAAAAAAAGGGTTTCCATTGCCTTAACTTTTGGCAAAACATTGGGGCCTCTGCAATGCTCTCACACTTGCATGTAGCTCCAGCAGCAACATGAGGAGAAAACACATAGGTGGTAAAGGTCACTAACATGTTCCAAGCATGTAGACTATAATGATTTTGAGAAAACCTTAGGAATATAATTATCTTCATCCATTCATTCTCACGGGAAAAATATGTTGTTCTTGGCCGCCCCAAAAACATAGTTTTCACCCCCCCCCCCCCCTACTCGATCATAGCTTCAATTTGTATGGATGAGGCTCGGCTCGGCAAATAAAGGGGATGTCGTGTACTTATTTACCGAGAAAAAAGCTAAGATCGGTAAAAATGATAAGCAGTCGCCGCACAATTGTTTAAGATCCATATATCATATATCCATATACCTTGTGTCCTTCAATGCCTCAATGCCTCAAAAACCCAGTTTCTCCACCTATCAACTCGACACAATCTTCCAAACACCTATCCCCTATTCTTCGACAACACCCAGCTGTCACCTTCTTCAACACTAAATATCCTCGGTCAATCCCTAGCTCAAAATCTCAACTGGAAACTTCACATCTCCTCTCTCACTAAATCAGTTTCCTCGAGGTTAGGCGTTCTGTATCGTCTCCGCCAGTTCTTCTCCCCGGCACAGATGCTTTCCATATATAGGGGCCTTGTCCGCCCTCGTAAGGAGTATGCATATCTCACGTGTGGGGGGGCTCCACTCACACAGCTCTTCTGGACAGAGTGAAGTCTAAGGCTCTTCGTCTCATCAGCTCTCGTCCTCTTACTGACAGCCTTCTACCTCTTAATCCGCCGCCATGTTGCTTCTCTTTCTATCTTCTATCGATATTTTCATGCTGACTGCTCTTCTGAACTTGCTAACTGCATGCCTCCCGCGGCCCCGCTGCACAAGACTTTCTACTCATGCTCATCCCTATAATGTCCAAACCCCTTATGCAAGAGTTAACCAGCATCTCCATTCTTTCATCCCCTTCACTGGTAAACTCTGGAACAGTCTTCCTTCGTCTATATTTCCTCCTGCCTATGACTTGACCTCTTTCAAGAAGAGTGTATCAAGACACCTCTCCACCTGAAATTGACCTCTCTTTTGGCTACTCTTTATATATATATATATATATATATATATATATATATATATATATATATATATATATATATATATATATATATATATATATATATATATATATATATATATATATATATATATATATATATATATATATAATAGTTATGACATGACCGAGCCCACAAGCACTGCTCGGTAAATACCCACACAGGATTTGTGAACTAAATGCCTCTTTTATTGAAACTGAAATAGTGTGTGTGTGTGTGTGTGTGTGTGTGTGTGTGTTATTTCCACTTCCTACGCATTGTGTCAAGAGCTTGAAGAAATGGGCCCGATCAGATATTCTAAATTTGCAATGTAACACTATTATCTTTATGTATCTTCTATTAGTTGTGTTAACTACCTAGCGTCACAACATACTGATTTTACTGAGAGCGGTTGTGTTATTATCTCTATGTATCTTTGTTACACTTATCATTATTTACCTTCCATCTTGTGTGACCCCCCCACCCCCAGCTCCCAATGTCATGTGTTAGACTACGCTCATAAACCTTATACATTATATCAATATTCTGACGTTCCTTTAGTTTTCCGGAAGCCATTAGTTACTTTTTATACAGTAAAGGAAGCAGCTCAAGGGCAAAAAAAAAGTATTAGAGAAAAACCCTTGCTAAACACTGCCCCTATATAAAAAAAAAAGGAAAAAAAACACTGGAAAACGAGAAAATACAACACGTTTCAGCTTCAGCCACATGCTAGATGGCTATCATTATTTCAACATTAGCCGTCTTAACCATCTAGCGTCCCTACAACTTGCTGGTTTTAAAGTGAACGGTTCTATAGAGTGAAAACTCAAAACTTATGTATTTGTACTTACGGATGACGGAAGTGCCACCAGGGCGACGCCATAAACTCCTTCCACTCGGTAAACAATGGTACAGGACTGTCTTGGCTCTTGATTTATAATGCAACGTGGCTTCCTCATCCTCGTCCTCATTTTGCAGCCTTGAGGGGAACCGAGAAGCCGAGAAAAGGGCAAAAAATAAGGTAGAGTAAAAGGCCCCACGTGCTCCCCGCCGCCACCTTGGATGTAAACACAGAAAGGTCGGTGTTGTCAGATGCTTCCACCACCCACACCAACTATTTCCAAAGGCCAAAAAGGGGATTAATCGAGTTCTAAGGCGTGCATTTTTAGGTTCATGGTACAGAAGAAGGGTCAAACTACCACCAGCGTCATGAAACTGTCCCTAGACATCCCCAACATTCATACGAAAAGCCTTGTCAAATGATGCTTCCACCACCCACACCAACTATTTCCAAAGGCCAAAAAGGGGATTAATCGAGTTCTAAGGAGTGCATTTTTAGGTTCATGGTACAGAAGAAGGGTCAAACTACCACCAGGGTCATGAAACTGCCCCTGGATATGCCCAACACTTATATGAAAAGCCTTGTCAAATGCTTCCAGACGCTTCCACCACACACACCAACTATTTCCAAAGGCCAAAAAGGGCATTAATCGAGTTCTAAGGAGTGCATTTTTAGGTTCATGGTACAGAAGAAGAGTCAAACTATCACCAGAGTCATGAAGTTCCCCCTATGGATATGCCCAACATTCATACGGAAAGCCTTGTCAAATGCTTCCAGATGCTTCCACCACCCACACCAACTATTTCCAAAAGGCCAAAAAAGGGATTAATTGAGTTCTAAAGAGTGCATTTTTAGGTTCATGGTACAGAAGAAGGGTCACACTATCACCAGGGTCATGAAACTGCCCCTAGATATGCCCAACACTCATAAGAAAAGTTTTGTCAAATGTTTCCAGATGCTTCCACCACACACACCAACTATTTCCAAAGTCCAAAAAGGGGATCAATTGAATTCTAATGAATGTGAATGTTCTTTTAGGTTTATGATACGGAAGAAGGGTCAAACTACTATCAGGGTCATAAAACTGCCCTTGGATATGCCCAACACTCATAGGAAAAGCCTTGTCAAAAATGTGTGTTTAAGCGCCGAAATGTTTCAGAATATGGGCCTTTGTATTTTCCGGTTTCTGCACCATAACTATTGCAAAAAACAATAGTTAATGGTTTTCACAATGACTTTAATTTGAAATCGCCATTTGTGTAGGTACGCCAATTTTGGGTCTGAAAATAATGATAAATGCAATGTTTTGAGTATGAGAATCTGCGCTGGTTTTGAAATGCAGCGGGAAACTTTATTGATTTTCTTCTTCATACATTTCTTTATGTTGCGCGTGCTACTTAAAAAAATAATAATAATTAACGTACTCCCCATTTTTCAGAATCAAAAAAAGGAATGTAAAGAAAGACACACACGTTACAGCCTCGTCTTGAGCTTTGAATTGCCGTGGGAAAACTCTTCTTATTTTCTTCTTTATTTGTTTGTTCATGCCATGTGTGCCATTCTAAAACAACAACAACAATAACGTACTCTGCTATTCAGGATCAAGAAGTAGAGTGTCGAATTCCCTGAATCAGGTTAAATAGGCTTTGTCCACTTTCCATAATTATTTCGATTAACTTCTACCCGGTAGGACACAATTATTATTATTTTCTCTCGATTTTGTCCTAGTTTCGTAATAGTAACAGTGGAAAATAAATAATGCAGATAATAATGTAAAGGCATGAGGATTTTTTATTTTATTTTTTTATCCACTGTAATAAATTACCTCTGAAGTCAACTGATAGGCTATGTAAATTTACCTGCAACATAGCCTAGTCTGCATAAAATAGTGTAGGTTCGGTAAATATATAAAAGACTATTAAAGGATCATGATTTTAGTCCAATTTTCAACACTGACGATATTTTTATTATATATTTATACTAGAGGAGGAGGTAAAGGATAATAATATATATGAGGTCATTCCCGTTGCCTGGAGGGTTGCAGGTGGTCATGACGAGCAGGTTGAGGCATGTAATGAGTTCCATGTTTTCATGTGTGAGGAGAATATCAACTCACTAAAAAATTAATCTTTGCCTCGTCACACTTTTCTGAACAAAAATAAACGTAACGAGCCATTAACACACCTTATATAAAGGACTGGGAGAGGCGGAATGATGCCTTTGGTAACTTAGGTATAAATCACTACAGTTATGTTAAATTGCCTTAATTACCACACTGGACACACACTAAAGGAGAATGACCCTTTATGTAGAGAAAATACGTGTAAGCTAAACTTTTAAAGACAAATTAAGAAGAAAAAAATCGATAGAGTGCGTGACCTTACCCCACACAAAAACTTCCTCTAAACAAGACATTTTTTTCACCGTTAATTCTGACTGAGTATGAAGGTATTAGCTATGCATTGAAGCCATGATGGACTCGCCAGACTCACGGAGGGACAAATTGCTTTTAAGGAAAACAATCTCCATGCTAAGAGGCGGCGGCGCGGGGTGACAGGGGCCGCTTGCGTAATGGGGCGGGTCGGGCCACTTCAAGCACAGCCATTGCGTAAGCCACCCAGCTGAACGTCTAGACCTTATCCTTCTTATTGGTCCTTAGGTCTGTCTTCTTGGTCTTCCTTTCTTCGTATCCCTTCATTTGTTTGTCTGTCTCCATCATTCTTCCTCTTGTTTTTCCTTTCTTCATATCCCTTAAGTATCTCTCTCTTTGTTTCCTCCTCCTCCTCCTCCTTTTTTTATTGCTTGTTATGTCTCTCTTCTCCTTATTTTAACTTCCTTCCTTTATCTCTTTGTTTCCAGCTTTCTCCTTTGTATCGCTTCTAAGTCTCTCTCCCTCTGGTTTTCCTTCCTTAATATTCCTTTGATTATTTGTATTTTTTTTCTTTTCAGGCTTCTCTTTCTTCTTTCTCTTCTTTATTGTATCGTTTCCAAGGTCACTTTCTTCTTGGTTTTCCCTCCTTTATATTCCTTAATCATTCTCTCCTTGTTTTCAGCCTTATCCTTCTTCTTTTAATCGCTTCTCAAGTCTTTCTCCTCTTGGTCTTTCTTCCTCTAGATACCCTTTAATTATTTGTCTTTTTGTTTTCAGCCTTCTTCCTATTCCTCTTCTTCTTTGTATCGTTTTAAGTCCCTTTCTTTGATTTCCTTTCCTTTATATATGCTTCCACATGTTTCTTCTTTGTTTCTACCCTTCCTCTTCCTTTTCTTTGTATAGCTTCCTAGGTCTCTCTCTTCTTGGTCTTCCTTCCTTTATATCCTTTAATTATTTCCGCCTTTCCACCCTTCTCCACAAACGCTTCCCTTTATTTTTTACTTTTTTTTCCTCCTCTCTTTCTCTCCTGACCCATCACTGTTCCTAGCCACTGAATACATTATCGCGATTACCTCACAATACCTGTTTGCGCCTGACTGAGTGCACGGCATTTCTATAGGCTACACAGGTAATGACGATGGACGCAGAGCCGTATATGGAAACTAATTGGAAGTGGGGTTGACTCGGCGTACTCTGGACAGTGTTGCGCAATTAGAGAATCATGTAGCCTACATATTATCCCCATATCCATTATAGAGTCCAGTAACATTTCGAGTGTGTGTGTGTGTGTGTGAATGGCGGGGGCTCTATTAGAACTCTCGCTCCTCAAGTGTGTTGCTGATTATTTTTAGACACCTACTGCCGCATTTTCTTTCCTTTTCTCTTTTGTCCTTTAATTCATTACTTTCGAAAGCGTTGAAATCGTAGGAAGGAGGAGATATGAACGAATTAAGGAATACTATTTGTTCCCCTTGTTTATTAATTTTCTTATCTACTTTGGTGATGCTTGGACACGCCTTGGAAGCGCTTCATATATTTTACTTTTTTATATAGATAAGGAGGCAACTCAAGGTCGCAAAAGAGGAAACGAAAAAGCCCGCAAAGTTTTCAGTTGAAGATCAATTGAATGTTTTTTTCTTTCAAATCGTCACGCTGCTATAGACCCCTTTCATTTTATCTTACGTATATAACTCCGTAAACGGCGAAATATTCCACCCCAGCAAAAATAACATGACACTTTTTATCTGACTGCATGTAATGGTGCTTAATTATTATTATTATTATTATTATTATTATTATTATTATTATTATTATTATTATTATTATTGTTGTTATCATTATTATTATTATCATTATTATTATTACGTGGAATTCCTTTAACCAATGTTCTTTTTAAGTCGTAGAAATGCTGTACCAAAAAGAAGAAGAATGAGAGAGAAAATGTGTGCCCATGGAGAGAAAAAGAAGAAAGATAGAGAAAATGTGTGCCCATGGAGAGAAAAAGAAGAAAGGGAGAGAAAACGTGTGCCCATGGAGAGGAGAGAAAAGAAGAAAGGGAGAGAAAATGTGTGCCCATGGAGAGAGAAAAAAAGAAAGGGAGAGAAAATGTTTGCCCATGGAGAGAAAAAGAAGAAAGGTAGAGAAAATGTGTGCCCAAGGAGAGAAAAAGAAGAAAGGGAGAGAATATGTGTGCCCATGGAGAGAAAAAGAAAGGGAGAGAATATGTGTGCCCATGGAGAGAAAAAGACAGGGAGAGAAAATGTGTGCCCATGGAGAGAAAAAGAAAGGGAGAGAATATATGTGCCCATGGAGAGAAGAAGAAAGGGAGAGAAAATGTGTGCCCATGGAGAGAAAAAGAAAGGGAGAGAATATGTGTGCCCATGGAGAGAAAAAGAAAGGGAGAGAATATGTGTGCCCATGGAGAGAAAAAGAAAGGGAGAGAAAATGTGTGCCCATGGAGAGAAAAAGAAATGGAGAGAATGTGTGTGCCCATGGAGAGAAAAAGAAGAAAGGGAGAGAAAACGTGTGTCCATGGAGGGGAGAGAAAAGAAGAAAGAGAGGGAAAAAGAAAGCATTGTACTGTGCCCTCCAACAGAAAAAGAAAGAGAGAGAAAGAACAAAGGTTGAGTGCGATAGTAGATGTTTCCTTCATTTCCTAAGAAAAAAATTCCGTGTACAGTGACAAATTCCACCTCACCCTGACATTTTTTTCTAGTTGCGTCATGTGTGTAGCCACCGGGCGGACATTTATTGCCATGGTCGTAGATCACGCTGGTCATGTCTCGTTAAGGTCATAAAACGGTAATGCTTCTTTGCTAACGTCGCTTTGGTGATTACGTTTAGCGGCATCATTAACACTTTAAACCAAAATATTGCTTCCGATTGCATGATTGTGTATAAATGACTTGTAAATATCCAAAGAAGTGAAAATATGCGAGCAAATAATTATATAGGTAAGGAAATACTATAAATAACTAGAGTAGTATACAGAAAATAAGTAAATAAAGAAATTGATATAGCCTAATAGGTAAAGAACGAAAAAGAGAAAGAGAAGTGAAAATAAATGAGTAAATAAATAGATAAGGAAATAAATCAAATAAGACAATAAATAAAGTAAATAAATCAATGTAAATAGGTCAAGAAAAAAAAGGGAAAAGGAACATAAAAAAAAATAATAAACCTGGCTTACTCATTTTACCCTGTGAATGTGAAGCAATCTTCAGGTCACAGGTCACCTTGAGTGCAGCAGAATGCCCCAGTACAGATCAAGAGGTCAGTCGAGGTCATTCCTACAAGGTCAAGGTCGAAGAGGAGGTCAGTGGTTCCAATCCCAGCCCAAGGTCAGGTCAGGGGTCGCCTGGGGTCACAGGAGGGCTGGGGTCACACGGGATGTCTCCGGCCAGCAGGTCCTCCACTACAAGGCACTCAGGACCAAGAGAGGTGGGTAGGATTGGGATAGGATTAGGATAGGATAGTATAGGATTAGGGTAGGATTAGTATTATTTTTACACTAACAAAAGCAGCTCAAGGGAAAAAAATTGATGAAAATTAAAAAGCCCATGTATGATCTTCAGTTAATTATTTGTGCATGTTAGGGTACTCTATATATAATTACAGAGTTTGCTGGTATGTTTTGATTAGTTAATTGTTATATCTATCTATCTACCTTTCTATTTATCTATACTATTATAAAGAAAATAGTACGATAGATGACAGCCTATATCCTTTTGCTGATTGCTAATACAGTATTACTAGTACAATTATAGCTAGACTTTCAATTTCCCTTTTGATATTCCTCTTTTGCGTGTTCCTTTCCTTTTCCTTATTGTTATTATCATTATTATCACTATTATTATCATTACTATTACTATTATTATCATTATTATTACTTTTATTGTTATTATTATTATTATTATTATTATTATTATTATTATTATTATTATTATCACTATTATTACAAGCTAAGCACATAGTTAAAGATTTACATTACTAGGCCTACTCATTATTTTTGCCATTGTTAATCATTATTATGCTCAGGTGCAAATGTGTTGTATACTGAAATAAAGCTGACCAGCTCATGGAATCTGATATATTAGCTAAACCTACTGTTTAACTTACAGTTTTCTTTTATTTTCAATTAGTAACCATCCTTGTTGCAATAAGGATTTCTAACATCCTTTAATATTGCTATATTAAACAGTAAAGTACTGTTTTTGCAATTACATCTAAGTGGAAGAAAAAGCCAAGTATAGACCATGAACTTTTTTTTTCTTTACAGAATGGTACCTCTTCAAGAGAAAGATGCAGTTTGAAATTGATAAACTGGATGACCTCATTCAAGACTTTGGTTCCCTCCTTGACAAGCCCTTCACCAAACCTGCCTCACCCCTTGGCTGCAGCCTGTACCTGCCAGGGCCTCACAATGAAGGGTGAGGAGCAGGCTGTCCCAACTTGACACTCCATAATAACCCTTTGTCTGAAAGAAGAGAGGATGTAGGATACAGTAATTTCCCTCAAGAATTAAAACTCTCTCCATTGACATCTATCTCTTCTAATCTTCATAAATATTGTGTGTAACTTGATGCACCACAGCAATGAATGTCCTGTAGACTACATGGCTTTCTTTAAATCCTGGAATAGATGTAGGGGATGGCCCATCTATCTGCACAAGAACCTCTTTGCATACCTTAACTGCTTCAATTTTTTTCTGTAATATTCAATTCAGGAGCCAGTTCATTCAAGGGGATACTTCTGCATACCCATTTACATTGCTTCCCTTGGTTGTCCCAGGCCTCAAAAGACCCTCAAGGAGCTGTCAGAGGAGAGTGGGCTGAGCCTGGATATGCTGGGCTGCATGACCCAGGTGATGAGCAGGCAGGAAGCAGCACGCACTTTTGAGGCCATTGCCTTCATGCCGCCAGTCACCTTCCTCCGGATAAACACACTTAAGGTGCCATACAGATCTTTGAAATATGACAGTGATTTTACAGTCATCTATCTGGGTCTTATTCTCAGGTAACCATGTTAAAATTGATTTCCTACACCACCACTGCATAGGCTTCATGGCCTGCCTTCACTGTCAATTCAATTCCCATAAAGTCCTTACCACATTAACCACTTCATCAGTAAGAGCACTGAGACACACAACTATCTGTGGTAATATACGAGACATCTTTGTTGCCATGCAGAGCTAAGAAACATTACACGAACCTCTTATGCAACTCTGCACCAGTTTCCATAGGCATGCTAAGCCTAAAATAATGATAAATACATGAAAAATACTGCAGTTTTGGTTATACTGCAAAGGTCTTCATTCACCTCATAAGGTGCATGAATATTAGACAACCTGTTTTGTGCAAAGTTAAGAAAATGCCAAGCACCAGGAACAAATACAGTAGTGGATTAGATAAACCACTGTTTTATACTACAACATTCTATATGCTTACAGACCAGCCCCAAGAGAGTGTGGGAGGAGCTGGTGGAAGGCGATGTGAATGCCTGGCTCCCACGCTGGTCCAACATCACCATGCTGGCCGCGGGAGACCCCAATGACCCGTGTCCCCTCATCAGGAACTTGTTAGCCGAGGGACAGTGCTCCATGCAGGTACTTCCTCTGTCTTGTTCCAACCCCCTACAGACTGATTATTAAGGGAATGATCTAATCCCTCTAATCAATTTCTGTCTTTTTAAAAGTCAACCAAAATAGAATGAAGCTTAATATGCCATTATTCTGTGGTTATCAACACTACCTTAAGTTCCACAATCTTAACTGTACTATGAATGTCAAGAGAAATATTAAAAGATCCATATCCTTAATTATAAAACCATGAACAGGCAACAAGAACAGTCTGTAATAAAAAAAGTTCTGCAATCTTAACAGTACTGTGATTGTCAAGAGAAATATTAAGATCCATATTCCCAATAATAATACCATGAACAGGCAACAAGAACAGTCTGTAATAAAAAAATTTGTTTCACTAACCAATCACAAACCACAGCATAAAGAAAAGGCAGGGGTTTGAAAAATAGATATTAACAGCTTCAATGTAGCTCAGAAGTGGATGTTATGTGGGCTTAACAGGAACACTGCCACACTTGCCTCGCTAGAAAATGCAACATACGTGCTTCACTATTCCCTGAGGCCATGCTTGTACACAGCCTCAATGTTATGGTTCACGCTATGAAATAATTTGAACCATCTTTTTAAGGCCTTTAAGAGGATTAACTTTTACATGGATGCTACTTTTCTAGAAGGTTACTACTACTAATGCTGCTTTTACTACTACTACTACTACTTTTTCTTTTTCTTCTTCATTTAACATCCTTATTTTCCCTTATGGGGTTGGATGGGTCAATGAAGATATCGTTGTTCATCTTGGTTTGGAGCGGGATTTTTTCTGCCTCGAGTGTCCTTCCTGACAGGCAACCCTAGTCTTCAAATCAGGACCTAGGTGGATTGCCTACCATGGCTATGAGTCCCACCTGCCCAGGTTGGATTGGTGAAGTGGCAGGGTATGTCCACATATGATTCTCAAGATATTTAGCCTGGGGCTGTAAGGTGCCAGTTACCAAGGGGTCCACAAGGAGGCACTCTTTAGGTCTCGACAAGGAAGAGGTTGTGTACCAGCAGGAAGGACTTACACACTCTGCCTTCTTATTGCTGGAGCCATCCAGCGGCTGCAGCTGAAAGCAAGAGATGGCAAGCAATCCCCTACCTCACTCCAGCACTAGACACATTCCCTGTCCTGCTGTGGAGGCTTACCCTCACTACTACAGCTATGTGCTACTATTTCTACTATAGTACTACTATTATTACTACCACTACTATAGTTAAATTTATCCCTCAGTTAGGGGGGTTGACTTTTCATGGGACTGACTTACATAAGTATATATGGCACATTAATTCTATGATTCTATGTCTCTTCTAGTTACAAGATGAGCCGCTGAATTACACAAAACATCGCATTATTCTTGAAGGAAGGGAAACCGTGATATTTATACACTTCAGTTGAGATATGATGTCATGTACTTTTGCAGAGGGAGAGGCAGTGGCAGGAAATAACTATTCCCCTCAAGAAGAGTGAGGAGCATCCTGAGCACCTCAGAAACAAGGGCACAGGCTTGAATGCTCCACCCAACACACTGGAGAGGCTGTCCTTGTTCTACAGTGCACATGTAAGTCAGCCTCACTAAACCCTTCACATCCTTTAATGGACCACTTGTTTTCTTAAATGCCTCAGATACTGCTAGATATTGGGGTGCTCTGTTGTGTTCTTCCACCCTGTTAGTAACTCTAACCTACTTGACTAAGAAAACCACGGAAATGCCTCAAATACTGCTAGATACTGGGGTGCTCTGTTGTGTTCTTCCAGCCTGTTACTAACCCCAACCTACTTGACTCAGAATACCACAGAAATGCCTCAGATACTGGTAGATATTGGGGTAGATTGTTTTGTTCCTCCAGCCTGTGACCAACCCTAACCTACTTGACTCATGACACCAGGGACAGGGAGTTTTATCTAAGTATAGGACAATGGAAGAAGTGATGAGGCAGTGAAGAAATGGCAGGTCAGAGAACCCCAGGAAACCAGGGAAATCAGAACAGTTTTATCTAAGTATGGGATAACAGAAGGGAAAAGTGGAGAGGCAAGGAAGGGATGGCAGGTTATACGTCCTCAGAAAACCAAGGAAATCAGGTGATTAGTGCTATCTAAGTATGAGATAATGGAAGGAGATGTGATGGCAGTGAAGGGATGGCAGGTCAGAGGGCTAATCAAGAGAATCATAAAAGGTAGAAGTGTCAGCATGGAGGCAAAGAGAGGATTGAGATATAGTACAGGAGAGGGATGCTTGTTTACTTTTGGAGGTGTAATGCCATTGAAAAGCAGTGTGTGTGAATAGCAGGAGAGAGGCTCAAGCAGAGGAAGACCTACAAAGCAATACAAACTGGTACAGGTCAAAAGAATACGGTAAGTTCTCCCAACATTGGCGTAAACCTCTAAAGCATGGGTCATAGCAGCCAAGACTATGCACTAAAATGAGTTAAATGAGGAAGTGTTTTAACAAGATGAAGTGAAGGAATAAGAAGAGAAGGAGAGAAGTAAGATGTGGCATGCGTGTGAGTGTAGAAGAGTAGTGTGAAGTGGTGGAATGGGTAAAGTATAAATCATTGAAGTGGTTTGAACATGATATATAAATGTAGGGCGTGATATTGTGAAGAGGGTGTAAGGGAATCAAATGGTGAGCTGCAGGGTGGCAAGGAGACTGTCAGGAAGGTGAGTTATAATGACTGAGGAATACATAAGAAGAGAAGTGAGAGGGGGAGTGTGACTGATGCAAAAAGGGAGTGCATGAACAGGGAAGACTGAAAATTGAAGAAGATGTTCCTGTTATGTATGGAAGCTTACATCACATGAGTGTCTTTTGTGCTTGCTTCTGTAACATCAACAAGATTAGCAAAGTAGACATAATATCATTGAAGGAAAAGGATGTCAAAGCTAAAGGTGGATACACAGAAAGACAGTAGATGATGATGGTGATGATAGGAATTAGAGGCATGGATGAAGGAATGGCTCTGTTTATATTTCAGGGGAGCATAAGTTCTCTGTTGCTGATGGTGTTGGCAGCCAAGGACGGAGAGGATGTGCTGGAGCTGTGTGCCACCAACTCAGGCAAGACACCACATATAGGTAGGTCTGTGATCTGGTGTGTACTGACATAACCATTTAGAAAGGAACTGACAGCTCTACATGTATTTCTCATAAATGATTACAGTTTTGGGAAAGGTCGTGTATCAAATTAGTAGCTTAAGAGGTCAAATTTGAGAGGCATGGCATGAGGGATGTTGTAGGGTTTGTAGCTGGGAAATCAAAAGTGAAAAAGTAAGAAATGCAAAACTAATAACAAGCAAAAACAAGAGTGTGGTGGGGAGTCAGTTTTAAAGTCTGATCCTAGTTGTTTTTTCATGTGCTGACAATAGCACTTGTAGGTTACCTTTAAGGGCCTAGTGGTTGGCCATTAGTGGCACAGGCTGATTTCATTTTAATCAGTAAATTAACTGGGGCTTATGCCACCCTATGACGCCAACCTAGGAGGTTCCTCCGGGCAAATCTCAATGAATGCCCCCTTCCCATCTTAAGTATCTCATGGCAGGATCTATCGACTTGCTCAAGATACAAACTCTGTGGGAGTACCCTTGGCCTCCTCCACTCAGGATTGTCTCTTACAGAAACAAAGCGTTGAGTAGGGTTGGATTCTGGGTAGTGAGCCACATGCCCGTATAGTGGGTTAGTATTCACAGACTATGCAGGTAATAGAGCTTGAATCAGTCTGTGTAACACAAATACCATTTAAATCTCCCACAGCGGCTATGCAGATGAACTCCGGAAGGATTGTAGCAAACACTTTACAGGCACAAGAGGTGGAGGCAATGATGGAGTCCAACGAGCGTCATGATGTTAGAAACTGTGTCATCACCAACATTGAGCCGTCACTCCTGGCCAAGGTGATGCAACACACTGACCCTCCCTCAAAACCATTATTAGGTTGACTCATTGGAAGCACTGGTCTTTAGTATTTTCCATTGTTTTTATTTTTAATATTATCCCTAAGATGGGAAGTTAGAATAAATGTCTATATTTTACTGTGTTATGAAGTAAAGTTGGGGGCATATGCCATGGCAAAATATGACCTAAGCACTCATCTCTGTCACACTGGCCCTTTAGCTTGTGGCAGAAAATAACTCGATCTTTACCAGGGACACAGGGCCAGTGTGACATCTGGGTTACCTCAGTTATGTTGTCAGAAGCAACTGCAAGGAGGCAGGTCCTATATCAAAGAGGGTTAAAGCTGGGGAATGGCCTGCCTCTTTTTACTAAGCATTTGAAAATCATAATTTCAGGCTTTGACACTCCACTCTGCCTTTGTTCAAAAAAGTGTTGAATAATAATGCATTCCTTACAAATCTCTCACAAGGCAACTAATTAAGTCCAGATTTGTTCCTCTTCGTACAATTTCCCCTTCCATTCTCCATTCCTTTCCTGCTCCATCTTTCTCTGGTACCTAAACAATCAAACGCATACTCCACAGCAGCAAAGAAGCACCTTCCACAGGGTGCTGGTGGATGCCCCGAGCTCAGGCGTAGGGATAGTGCGCCTGGCTCCCGGAGCAAGGGTGTGTCAGACAGCCAAGGAACTCAACTACATATCAATGCAGCAAAAACAGCTACTACTTAATGGAGCAGACTGTGTCAAGAAAGACACACTCCAGAATTCCTATTTGGTTTACACAACATGCTCAACCCTGGTGAGCCACAAGTCATCTTGATGCTATTGATGTAGTTTAGTGAGATGTACTGTAATATACCACATTTTTTCCTCATTTAATTTAGTTGTACATATGAGTTTTCAACAGGTTGAGGAGAATGAAGCAGTAGTGCAACATCTATTGGAAAACAGACCACAGTTCAGACTGGTGCCCACTAGCCTAGACATTGGCCATCCTGGAGTCCTGCATTATAAATCACAAATGTAAGTCTGCTCTCTCCACTTATACACCTTTTGTCATAAAATGATGCCTACTCTTTTTTACACCAGAGAAGGCAGTCAAGGGGAAAAAGCACTGCTCCCCAAGAGTGAGACGTGTAAGATGAAAATAAAAATTTGAAAAATGGTTAGAGATGGAACTCTTAAAAAAGACAATTGTCTAAACTATATAGGTTGTCTCTAGAAACCATTTCCTCTCTTCAGCAGCTATTTCAGCATTCTTGCTGGCCTTCTTTCAATTCTTATTCAGTCTGAGTATGTTTCATCATTTGTAAGTAACAGGTAATGATAGCCTGTAGCAATATGGCATCTTTTCTGAATTTAATATAAAGACAGATTTGTGTTTGACACGAGAAACCTTGAACATAAATATATTCATATGGCATGTATTGTTTACATGAAACTTCATTTACATGTTTATATGTACTTCAAATTATGCTGGTTACTACTACTACATCTACCAATAGTGTTGTTATGATTTGATGCAATTACCATGCAACTACTGCTGCACACTTTCTTAATGGAAATATTTTTATTCTTGCTTTTTCATTTGTATCAAAACATTCTTACAGATTCATGGTATTTTAAACTCTTTAATAGTAAAAAGCACAAGGTCTCCTTGATTCCCTTTCAGGCATTTCTAAACATTTTATAAGAATTTCTTTAAGGAGTTTTGAGGCCATTAACACTTAATCCCCCAACAGCTTTCACGAGGACATGGGATACACTCAAAGAATATACTGCCACCAGTACCACATGGATGGGGCCTTCATAGCAAAATTAGCGCATGAAAGTAATGTGAATGTCTTTGAGACTTCTGCAACACAGAAGCTGATCCAGAAACAAGCAGAGCACAAAGCAGACCAGAACACCAATATGTCTTCCAGTAATGAAAAGGATAAAGCTAAACACACTCCTGCCAAGACTAAGTTTAAGAAAGGGTCTCTTGAATGGCTCAAGCACACATTCATGGGTGATGAGAAGATTGACGAAGACTACAGTGACGAGGACTACTGCTAGGAGCCCCAAGATGAAGTATCATGTTGTCTGTAAACTAAGGAGAGCAGTGTTGTAGTGTTTGGCAGTTGAGGAAGAGGCATTTATGGAGTGTCCAGTTTTAGGCCTATTTTCTTATACTTTATTTAATTCCTCTTTTTCCTTGATAATGAAGTCATTACGGATAGAAGATACTTACTCACATATTCTTTACACACTCAATTTGAATACTTTCCTTCTCCGACGTAAAATGCCTCCTATTTGAAAGTTTTCTTCACATTTTTTTTCAATAAGATGGTATCCTAGTGTAAAATATCTGGTTATTGGTTTTGGATTTTTGTTATATATGTAAAGGAAAGAATTCAACCTGCTAGCTGAGTACCCCAGGTATTCATTATATGCGAGGGTTACGTTCTGCAAAAAGCTCGCATAATGTGAATTTGCATATATCGAACCTATCATCCTATTAATTATAAGGGGTTATGTTCCACGACCCGTTTTCGAACCTTCTAACTATCTATTCTGGCGACGTTTCACAATAATAAAGCACTAAAGCAACAGTAAAGCACATTAGTACAGATAAACTGTAAAATATAATATGAAAATACATACTGGAATCTCGAACGTTAAGTTAAAATGTGCATGTTTTTTCAACTATATCACGTACTGTATATTCATATGTATTTTGAATCTTACTGAAGGGAGATAAGGACATGGATATTATACTTGAAGTTATATGTACCCCATTCAGGTTTTGCTTCTCCGAGTCTGACAGCCTAGAGCTACTGACTGCTTCCGGGGAGACACACCCAAAGTCTACGATTGAAGTAGATAATTAGCTACCTGAGGATAAAGTTAAGGTTCAGAGGGAGGAAAAGGTTAATTAAAGGCAAGGAAAGTGAGGGAAAACATTTGCACCCACCGCCCTCTAGCGCGAGTTGACCACCATACCTCACCAACCAGTCACACCAGCACTGCTACTCGCATAACAGTGAATTTTTCTCGCATAAAACGAATACTTGGCATATTTAGGTTAGTCGCATATGAGCGAATTCACATATTTCGAACTCACATATACCGAATACCCGGTGTACTTTTTAGTTTTCAATAAATAAGTATTAAACTTATCTCTTTTCATCAATAATTATCAATAAAAATCAAACTTGTCATTTGGAAGGCTTGAGTTTGAATGGTAAGGACTCCAATCAATCAATCAATCAAAAGAGGCATACACCAGGGGGAGGGGGGGGAATGCCTCCCCCACCTGATGACTCCAACTCTGACCTCCATGCAGGACACTTACCTATCCTGAGTACCTCATGATAGGATCCACTGACTTGCTCCAGCTACAAACTTTGTGGGCGTCCCCTTGGCTGCCTCCACTCAAGGTTGTCTCTTACAAATAACAACCTGGTGGCAGGGTCAATTTCTGTTCTGTTACTGTTCATAGACTACGTAATTAATAGGTCTTGATTCAGTATCATGAAGTAAATGCCAATTTAACACGTAGTCATTCCAGTGATACCCCATGGTTTTAGTGGGCAATTATGACCAGTGATCAATTGGTGGTATAACCTCATTATGAGATACAGAGTTTTTAAAGGTTGCATTTGCTTCATGTTATTCTTTTCTTAATTTAATGTCCTTATTTTCCCTTATGGGGTTGGGTGGGCAATGAGCCTTATGCTGGGGGTGCACAGCATAGGAGATGGTGGCAAGAGAGATCACTTCGGAGTTATCAAAATGACCAATGACTCACTAATTTCTCCATTTGAAGGGCATCAAGGGGAAAATATAAATCATGCAAAAAATGCAATGATGTCGTCCTCATCTACTTACTGTATTGAAAAATATACATAATGTTAAGCCATCTCATTTTTTTCTTAAACTCTTATGGTTTCTACAGCTCCTAGTTCCCATCTACCTTTGTAATGGGGCACAGTAACAGCCCAGCAAAGCGCTGCTCATGTGAAAAAGAGGGTACAGCATTCTCGTGCCTTAGACTTTGATTTCTTCAAGAGAATGCGTGCAGCTTTCACTAGTGGAATTGCATCTGGTTTTACCTTTTTCTCTCCTTACCATTTGCAGACCTTGATCCATTTGCAATCATGATATCTTGTAATGCAAATTGATATGTGGCCCGCAATAGCATAAGAGTGGTTGTAGAAAAGATGGAGGATGTGATTGAATTTATGTAATTAACGACTGAGAGTGCTGTAAAGTGTGGCAGAGAAGTGTCCAGCTTCCTCTCTGTGAACACGGGAGTGGAGCAGGGCTGTGTCCTAGACCCATCACTTTTCAACAGTTCCATGGACTAGGTATAAACAGAGTTGTCTACCAAAGTCATTGTGGAGCATCTGTTAGCAATATCAAGGTCACTGATATTGTGTTTGCCGATGATGCAGTAATCCTCATGGAGTCATTGGAGATTCTGATGATGGCTCTCAAGACACTGCATGAAGAGACAAATTCTTTGGTACTCCAGATCTCATGGGGCAAGACCAAGGTGCAGGTGCATGGAAACAGTAGTCTGTTCATGCATGTGGCAAGGACATTGGTCTCTTAGAAAATTTCACATACCTTGGTAGTGTAGTGCAAGTCAACGGTGGGTCTCATCAAGAAGTCTTAGGGCTGATCGGCTTGGCCTAGGCTGTTACAGACTAGCTCAGCACAACTACAGTATATGAAGATGACTTTGTAAAGCAAGTGTAAGGTAGCTCACATACTGACACAACCAATTGTATGAAACCAGATGCTTGCAATGCTGTAACAAGTTGCACTGCGACTGACATTGGTTTCTTATGAGCCTCTCACATTGAAGCAACTGAAACTGTGGTTGGGTGCAACTGATCAGCGTGCAACTGGCTATGATGGTTGTGTGGCGATCAGTTGCATTGTGGACTTGCTGAGGGAAGTGTTCTGTGCCTCCAGGCAAAAGGGGGATGGCTGCTGCAGCAAGGGCATGTGACAAGCTAGCCAGGAATATTAAATTTGTACAAGAAATAGAAAAATAACCATGACAACAACTACACTTAGAATGAATACTTCAATAAGGATGTTATAGAAAAGACGTGGCAGCAAGTGGCAAATGAAATAGAAGATACAGGATTTCACAAAGTCCACATCCAGCTTTGAGCAGCAACAAAACTATTTTGTTGAGCAATTTTGATATGGATGAACCCATGATCTCTTTTTTCCTCTGCTTATGAATCAAAGCAAAACTACATCATCTTCATCCAACAACACTGTTCAAACTAAAATAAATTGCTCAGGTGTGATGACCTCAAGATGACCGATTGGATGCGAGTAGTGCACAATCAATTTCATGCTAAAGCTTGCATTGATGTGAAAGGGAAACGGTATACGAAGAGGACCATCACGGAAATGGATCAACGAATGACAAATAATGGAGTTGGATGGCAAGGAAAAAATGTGCTGAGGGAGTGCTGGAAGAGGGAAAATTTAAACCTCTTCTACAGTGGTCATTCCCTTGGGTGAAGTTCCCCTGATGAGACAGGGTGTTGGATACAAACAGTTCATAGCTCAATGTGAAAGTGAGGTACAAGAGACTGACAAACACTTGCTCCCTCTCGCAATAAGTGGTGGACCCACACCGCTGCTTCATCCTCACTTGAGGTTACTCCACTGTCAGGTGCTGGTGACTTACTGGCTATGTACTAATGCAAGAAACTTTGGTGCAAATTAATACCATAACTTATGAATATTGTTATGGCAATGATGGAAAAAAAAAAAAGTGTGGGAAGGGAACACACTTCTCTGCAAATCATGCACATTTGGCTATTAAACTTTGGTCACACCCCAAGGCATTTTAAGTTTTCTCCCCAATATCTGTTTTCTTAACTTTCAATTGGATGCTTCTCTTAATCAACAAATCAAGTACCACAAACTTCACTAATTATATTAAATTTCCTAGAAATATCTCAAGTATTTCCCATACATGAGGATTAAAAATATTTCACTTGACTGTGTTATGAAAGGTGGCCAAAATAAGCAGGTTTCATATGTAACAAGTTGTGGTTGAGGGTCTGCCTCTCCTCCCTACCCAAATACATATCTTTGCCCAAGACAAATACAAAAACTACTTTATTATCACACTCCTTGCTTATAGAAATTATATCACCAATAATGATACTACAAGACACACTACCAACCCCTGACTACACAAGATATTAACTTCCCATTGTGAGAGCAGATTTTGAAGTGTCCTTTCTCCAATAAATAAAATCTTGGCAAAGCTATTTTTTTTATGCAAGCTGTAACATCATTAAAGTCATCTCCAATTTTAACATTAAAGAGGGTACTGAATTAGAGGTTAATTTACATAAAAATAGTTTTTATTTATTTTTGTAGTTTCAAAATTGCAGAAATTACAAAGTATTATTCACAAACACTTTGCTACCCTCATTTCAAGTGTAAAACTGTAACTGGATATGGACACATAGTAAATCAATGCTAAAACCAAACAAGAGTCCTTTCAATAATGAAATTCCACAACAATTATCAAGCAAAAAGTCAGAAATAACCTGCATTTTTTTCATATGAAAAGAGCAAGTTTATATATTATAATAACAATGCCCCTGTACCTGTAAAAAAGTAAAATGTCATTTATGCCATTATGGCAGACTTGTTGGCACAACAACTTTGTAATTTGTGTTTATCTTGTATGGCTGGAGATTCAACAGTCTCTCCACCACACTGCAATCAAGTGGTTAACATAGTTAACTTCCACTGATTCTCCCTTTCATTCCTTTCACACACTTAGATTCAAATCTCAGACACAAAATTGTCAAAGAGTTCCTCCTTGAAGTAAGAAAATTTTCCTTAAACAGGTAAAAATGGCAGTGTCCTGCTAAAATGTAATTTCCCCATCTCCCTACAGAACACCATTGCACTTGGCGCTAAAACAATATAACTGTGATACCTTTACAAAAAAAGACTAGATTGTTTTTAAGGCAACTTCTATGATATTTACACAGCCTATGATGGGCGCATTGCGCAATCATAACATCCCTTACCTTCGTACTTCAACTAATGTTATTGGATGTAACTTTTCTACATACAGATATGTAGTTATGTACAATATAAGTTAAATGTAACTAAAACCATCAGCTTCGACAAGAAAGTCTGACAATTAATAAATTACCAAATTATCAGTAAACAGTATGTAGTAAAACGGACATAAAAGTCAGGACCACTCCCCCCTCGGGTACACTATTACCCAGAGGGAGGCATAATGGCGTGCACTCAGGGTTTGTAGCTGTTCACCAGCATACAAACTTACTCAACTATCGCTGCACGGCATGCAAATTAACAATAAAGCGAATATACAAAGTTTTTTTACATTTTCATGTTATATTGCCTCTATTAGCAGCTTAAAATGCCTCTGATATGTATGAATAAGCATGGCCAGACATGCCTGATATGTAAAATAATGGCCACTGGAACAGCAAATCATTTAACCTTTGTCACCATGACTCACTAAGAGGACTAACTCATCTCAGGAAGTAATCAAGAGGCCTTGTCTTGGGTGACCAAGATGTGATGCAAAACAATGCCTAATCTACTACTTCCCCAGCCCCAAACTATTAGCCAGAATACTCAACGACCATCCTTGCCTTCTCATCTGTCTTTGGGGGCGTTAGCATTGCTACAGGAACCTCCGACACCTCAGGGCTCTTCCGAGACGATGATGACCGTATCTGAGTCAGTCTGACTTGTGCCCGCTCCTGGATTAGAAATAAATATTAGTTTCAGCATATTTTTACATAAATTACTTGCAGAAAATGCTGTTGCACATATGAAACTCTTAAGAATAATTCAGTCACTCTACAGTTTAAACAATACCATTAAAGTCATCACCCCATTATCATCTGCAAACTAGCTTTGGGAGAAAAAACATTTATCCAAGATATGTAAACCATGAATGCACATCTGTATTCCCTTTCTTAAATGAGCTGACATGGCTCCTAAAATGCCTGTAACACTTGCTAAAACCTACTGTCTTAGCAAGATACAATATGGTATCACTGATTACAATCATGACAATGTTGCCACTTAACAAATTACTGTCTACAATAATTAACCATCAAACAAATTTACTATTCTGTACAGTTAAAAAAAAATTGAGAAAAATCTTTCAGGCAGTAGAAGGTAATATGACATGTGGAGACGTTTCACGAACCAGCGTTTCCAAATCCACAGAATGTGTCTGTATGTTGTGCATGTCATCTTGTGCCACTTTATTGAATGTCTTCAGCTGTACTGGTCCCATCTCATGGACGGTGATAGCAAAGGCTGCCATCCAGTCATAGCACTCCTTTAGGTCCTCTAAAGAGTAGCCGGATACACTGGTGGCCAACTGAGGTGTCATGATGTGACACATGGCCGTGGCTGCTATCATACTGGAGGTGAAGGAGAGGCTGGAAATTTCTAGGGTACAAAGGTCCAGTAATCTTGCCACCTGTAACAGAAAAAGAGCGTGCCTTAGACAATGCGTTCCTCCAATAAAATATCAACTATATATCAAGACTCACAGCATAGATGGGAAAGTTTTGAACTGGATTAGGGCTTGGCTAAGTGGTAGGAAGCAGAGTGCAAATCAATGGTAAAAAGTCTGAATAGGGCAGTGTTACGAGTGGAGTCCCACAGGGGTCGGTGCTGGGATCACTGCTTTTTATTATTTATATCAATGATTTGGACACAAGAATTAGTAGTGATGTCAGTAAGTTCACAGATGATACCAAGATCGGTAGAGTAATCCCATCAGACCAGGACGCTAGCATTCTCAGGGATGAGCTTGACAGACTATGTGAGTGGGCGGGGAAGTGGCAGATGGAATTCAATGTCGGGAAGTGTAGTATTCTGAGTATAGGTAGGAATAACCCCTCTCACAATTACTCCTCAAATGACACTCCTCTAAGCAGGTCTAGATTTGAGAGACTTGGGAGTCTTAGTGAGCGCTGACCTCAATGCATTTAGGCTAAAAATCGTGCAAACAGGGTACTGGGTTTCATCTCAAGGAGCACTGAAGTCATCCTCAAACTTTACTTAGCACTAGTTAGACATCATCTCGATTATGTGGTTCGGTTCTGATCACCCTACTATAGAATGAATATCAAGATGTTAGAATCAGTACAGAGGAGGATGACAGATGATTCAGGGGGTAAGAAACTTGTCTCATGAGGACAGACTGAAGCATTTAAATCTACACTCTCTAGAAAGGTGAAGGTTGCGAGGAGACCTGATCGAAGTCTATAAATGGATGAAGGGCTTCAATAAAGGGGATGTCAATAGGGTTTTGGTTGTAAAAGAACCAAGTAGGACATGTAGCAATGGTTTTAAGTTAGATAAATTCAGATTCAACAAAGATGAAGGCAAGAATTGGTTGATCAATAGAGTGGTGGATGAATGGAACAGGCTTAGCAGCCATGTTGTGGGTGCCAATACCAAAGATACATTCAAAAAGAGGTTGGATAAAGTCATGGACAGTGAGGTACGGTGGGGTTAGGATTACAGAAGCTACCTTGTATAGGCCAACCAGCCTCTTGCAGACTCCTTACATTCTTATGTTCTAAAATGGTTGAGAGTATAAATGGACTACTCTTCCAGAACATGAAGGTAACAAAAAAATATATAAATTTACACTCTTCAACTATCTACAAAATTCCAAATATCAATATTCTGTAATCAAACAGCAGTGTGGCCACAAGTCTTAAAGCAACAATAACCTGTCTACTCATCAAAAAACAATGAGGAAAGAAGGGGAATGGAGGGCATCAGATAATGCTTAGTTAATTTCAAACACTTTTCTGCTACAAATTTATAGATATTCTAAAACTGAGGCAATGTAACAATATACAAATATGTATCTGGAATGCTTGCAAAAGGAAACAGTAGTTCAATTCATAGCTACCTAGAGTACCTGTTAAACAGTCATATCCACCAGCCACACGCACCTGCACGAAGGTTAGTGGAGAGTACCGAGGGAAGACAAAACCGTGGTCATCGTCCTCCTTCCCCTCCATGGCATCTGGCTGAGCCAGGTCATGTGCCAGCTGGATGTAGGTGCTGAGCCAGTTGTTGGATGTGATGGGTGACAAGTCCCAGTTCAGTTTCTGTAAGATTCAAAGTAGGAAAACACATTAAATAAATAAATAAATGGTGTGTATGCATAAACTTAAAATTAAAAGTAAGAGCTAGGTTCTCACATTTGCACCAAACATGTCACAGGATACCAGTGCAATAATCGTAAACTGCTACTGGGCTGTGGCGAGCTATTCTTGTGGTGCGGCAATATTTAAAAACAGGTCGTGATTACAGTATCGATAAAGAAAACATTCCAGTGTCTTAGGAAGATGACACGGCATCTACTTGCAAAATAAAGGTGTAGTCTCTTTGTTTTTGTAGAATTGCTTTCCAAAGTTGTAATTTGGAGCGAATGGAAGCTCCTCTGTCAGTGAGGAAGGGAGGGGAAGGGGATAGGGTGGGATGGATGGGGGGAGTCGTTGCCATGGAAACAGCAGCATTGTCAATGCCAGCAACAAGTGGCAGAGTGGTAATACATGTCATGTAAACTCGTGTGTGCAGTGCTTGCCTCACTGTCTCCCATGAGTGACGGTGAGCGACTGCGGGTGGCTGGGCTGAGCAGCGTGTGACTCAGTGTTATCAACAATAATAATACATGTCATGTAAACTCGTATGTGCAGTGCTTGCCTCACTGTCTCCCATGAGTGACGGTGAGCGACTGCGGGTGGCTGGGCTGAGCAGCGTGTGACTCAGTGTTATCAACGTACAGAACACCTCCCTTCCCACTCTTTCTTAATTCCTTACAAATTGTTATTTTTTTTTATCTTCTGCTTCTTTTTATGCCTGAACTTTGATGTCATTGTGTTTATAACTATATTTAAAATGTAACAGAGAAGAGACAGTGAGTAGGAGCGTAAATTCAGTGACTCAATAGGCTTCCCATACAAATGTCTTTATCACTCTGACAGATGACAAACTAATGACAGGATCTGCATGAGTAAGATGAAAAATGAAACATGAGACGCTATGCTAACTAGGAAAAAAAAGATTCGAGGGTGTACAAGGCTCAGAAAATTTATAGAAGCAATGTAAATATCACGCTTCCAAGAAGCGTACAGCTTGTACCCAAAGAAGCCGCCTGAGAGGCGTACAGCTTGTACCCGAAGAAGCCGCCTGAGAGGCGTACAGCTGTTTGCGGGTTAAGTAATCCCTCAACTTCACTGCCATGAGCAAAGCAGTATTGACAGATAACCACTGGCACACATACTTTTCAACTAATTTAAAGAGTATCAAGAATACTTTTCAACTAATTTAAAGAGTATCAAGAAAAGACTGGATGCTACCCATGAAAGTATAAAGATGCTCTGCCTCTCCAGAGTCGGTGACACACTTACCTTTAATATGACTAGTTCCTTCTCCAAGATTTCATTTTCCAAGCAAGCTCCATCAGTTACATAGGCAAACTCGGATAAATTTCTTGGGTAAATCTCTTCTATCTTTGCAGAGATGAATAAACATGTTATACCTGGAAAAGTTCAATCATAATATAATAGGAAATTTATTTGGAGCTGCAAAATGCACATCTATGCTTTAACACTTAGTTTTTTAGGAACTTATAGAGCATATGAAGATTTTCCTCTCATGTTCATGTCCAGCTTTTTTTTACTATTATTATTATTATAAGATGTAAAATTGCATTAGACAGAGAATGTTTCAGAACTTATGTATAACCAAGCTCCTCCCATTCATCTAGTAGCCTTGAAGTATCATGAAACTTTATTTATTCTTATTCAAAAAATTTCATGCATGTCTCAGTGGTATTGTAAATAGCTGCATTCACACTCACCTATAAGTTGGAGTTGTTGCTTCGGTACATCCTCCGTGCAGGCCAAGTAGCGGTCAATGTAATCAGTAGCCAAGTAATAGGACTCCCGGTGGAAATTAAATACTTCACAGACCTGTCGAGAGAAGAGCCTTGTTACAGGGTGAGGAACAATATATAAACACTTTCATCTTAATGGGAAAACTGGTGCTATCCTAATACAGTTAAATCCCTGAAATGATGACAAAGGAGAGGTAGATTAATAAAACTTTACTTTTATTTTAATTAAAAAGTCTAATACTCTCAAGAATATTAGATGATTATTCAAACATAAGCCACCAAAAAATAAGCTACCCATTGAACTGTTAATCACTGATAAATGGTCAGTCACCTCAGTTAGCCAGTCTAAGAGGATGGCTCTCATGCGTGCCTGGAGGGAGGGGTGTTTGGAGAGGTAATTGGGGCAGCGTGGGTACATCTTGTCTTTTCTGCACATGAGTGCCCACACCTGCCCCTGGTCAGCCCATCCCAACTTTGGTAGAGGCAGTTTTCGAGTTAACTGAGGCATTGGTATGCATGTCAACACTCGGAACCTGTTTAAGTCAATAATCATGCATTAGTGATTTCTTTTCTGCACAGAAACTAAGAGGCTAACTATGAAGGACTACATGAGAAATGTCTCAGAATTGTGCAATTTAAAAAAAGTTTATTTTACCTAATACAGTATCAAGAATTGACACTTTTGCTGCATTAAAATACAACTCATATTATTCATATAACAAGAGAATTTACATTACATCATAAGGTAAGTAAAAACATGAACTTTGCTTACAATATCTGCTCCTCAGCTCAGCATGGGAGAAAAAAAAATATATGTTCATTTATTTAATCTAAACTGATCATATGCTTTACACAACTGGACACAGAATAAATGAGACATACTTTAACCAGTTTTCAGGGACAGCCCCCTCAGAGGTTGATGATCGCTCCTTGTCAACATTGAGACTGGAGGTGACATCTCCCAGGGGCTCTGGCTGTGAGGTGAGGCAAAGCATTGTGTCAAGGAAACTGTCAGCTGCCAGGAATATTCTCCAAAGATTATAAACAGCACCCAAGCAGTAAGTCAATATTCCTTTTCAGAACAACAATAATGGACTCACCATGTCTGATGGATCCACCCGAGGATGTTTCACTTGACGATCATCTTCATTCTCTGACTGCTTTCTTTTTCTGCTTCTTAGAATTGCTGGCTTTGTTCTTGAGGTAAGGGAACCATTTTTCAACCTGAAAATTTAACACATGTATTTCTTTATCTTCACTCATATATATCTCTTAGGCTATACTATCCATGATTCAGCACTACTGGAGGGGAGTTTACTATTTGAAAAGGCTACATCCACCATACAGGATGAGAAGGCTTTCGGTAGTAACCACTAACATAATACAGGGAAAGGTTATTTAATTGCAGAACAAACATGGTAAGCAGACATTTGTTAAAAAAAGCTATGCATGTGTGGACCACTCACATCTGTAACATACTAATATGATTATTCTTCAATCTTCATTATGTACAGCAGATGAGCTACCCATGAGAAGTGTTGAAGCCTTGGCTATCACTGCAACATGAAGCAACTCATTGATCCACCCAAGAGAAGTGTTGGAGTCTTGGCTATCACTACAACATGAAACAACTCACTGAGCCACACATGAGATGTGTTGGAGCCTTGGCTATCACTACAACATGAAGCACCTCATTGATCCACCCATGAGAAGTGTTTGAGTCTTGGGTAACACTAAAACATGAAGCAACTCACTGAGCCACCCAAGAGAAGTGTTGGAGTCTTGGCTATCACTAGGCTACAACATGAAGCAACTCACTGAGCCACCCAAGAGAAGTGTTGGAGCCTTGGCTAATACTACAACATGAAGCAAATCACTGAGCCACCCATGAGATGTGTTGGAGCCTTGGGTAACACTACAACATGAAGCAACTCACTGAGACACCCATGAGATGTGTTGGAGCCTTGGGTAATACTACAACATGAAGCAACTCATTGAGCCACCCAAGAGAAGTGTTGGAGGCTTGGCTAATACTACAAAATGAAGCAACTTAGTGAGCCACCCATGAGAAGTGTTGGAGCCTTGGCTGTCACTACAACATGGAGCAACTCACTGAACCACCCATGAGAAGTGTTGGAGCCTTGGGTAATACTACAACATGGAGCAACTCATTGAGCCACCCAAGAGAAGTGTTAGAACCTTGGCTATCACTCCAACATGGAGCAACTCAATGAGCCACCCATGAGAAGTGTTGGAGTCTTGGCTAATACTACAACATGGAGCAACTCACTGATCCACCCAAGAGAAGTGTTGTAGCCTTGGCTATCACTCCAACATGGAGCAACTCACTGATCCACCCAAGAGAAGTGTTGTAGCCTTGGCTATCACTCCAACATGGAGCAACTCACTGATCCACCCAAGAGAAGTTTTAGAACCTTGGCCATCACTCCAACATGGAGCAACTCACTGATCCACCCAAGAGAAGTGTTGTAGCCTTGGCTATCACTCCAACATGGAGCAACTCACTGAACCACCCAAGAGAAGTTTTAGAACCTTGGCTATCACTCCAACATGGAGCAACTCACTGATCCACCCAAGAGAAGTGTTGTAGCCTTGGCTATCACTCCAACATGGAGCAACTCACTGATCCACCCAAGAGAAGTGTTGTAGCCTTGGCTATCACTCCAACATGGAGCAACTCATTGAACCACCCAAGAGAAGTGTTGTAGCCTTGACTATCACTCCAACATGGAGCAACTCACTGAGCCACCCAAGAGAAGTGTTAGAACCTTGGCTATCACTACAACATGGAGCAACTCACTGATCCACCCAAGAGAAGTGTTAGAACCTTGGCTATCACTACAACATGGAGCAACTCATTGAACCACCCAAGAGAAGTGTTAGAACCTTGGCTATCACTCCAACATGGAGCATCTCACTGATCCACCCAAGAGAAGTGTTATATCCTTGGCTATCACTACAACATGGAGCAACTCATTGAACCACCCAAGAGAAATGTTAGAACCTTGGCTATCACTCCAACATGGAGCAACTCACTGATCCACCCAAGAGAAGTGTTGTAGCCTTGGCTATCACTCCAACATGGAGCAACTCACTGAGCCACCCAAGAGAAGTGTTAGAACCTTGGCTATCACTACAACATGGAGCAACTCATTGAACCACCCAAGAGAAGTGTTGTAGCCTTGGCTATCACTCCAACATGGAGCAACTCACTGAGCCACCCAAGAGAAGTGTTAGAACCTTGGCTATCACTACAACATGGAGCAACTCATTGAACCACCCAAGAGAAGTGTTAGAACCTTGGCTATCACTACAACATGGAGCAACTCACTGATCCACCCAAGAGAAGTGTTAGAACCTTGGCTATCACTACAACATGGAGCAACTCACTGATCCACCCAAGAGAAGTGTTGTAGCCTTGGCTATCACTACAACATGGAGCAACTCATTGAACCACCCAAGAGAAGTGTTGTAGCCTTGACTATCACTCCAACATGGAGCAACTCACTGAGCCACCCAAGAGAAGTGTTAGAACCTTGGCTATCACTACAACATGGAGCAACTCATTGAACCACCCAAGAGAAGTGTTAGAACCTTGGCTATCACTACAACATGGAGCAACTCATTGAACCACCCAAGAGAAGTGTTGTAGCCTTGGCTATCACTCCAACATGGAGCAACTCACTGATCCACCCAAGAGAAGTGTTGTAGCCTTGGCTATCACTCCAACATGGAGCAACTCACTGATCCACCCAAGAGAAGTGTTGTAGCCTTGGCTATCACTCCAACATGGAGCAACTCATTGAAGCACCCAAGAGAAGTGTTAGAACCTTGGCTATCACTCCAACATGGAGCAACTCACTGAGCCACCCAAGAGAAGTGTTGTAGCCTTGGCTACCACTCCAACATGAAGCAACTCACTGAGCCACCCATGAGAAGTGTTGGAGCCTTGGGTAACACTACAACATGGAGCAACTCACTGAGCCATCCATGAGAAGTGTCGGAGCCTTGGCTATCACTACAACATGGAGCAACTCAGACCTGTCACTCCAGTGCACTATACCAAAGTGCTGCCAGCAGTAAATATTATAATCAGTGTGCTTTTAAACATCTTTCCATGTTAAACAAAGAGCTAAGCAGGATCATACAACTTTGAGGCCCACATGCACATTAGCTGTTGTGCATGAATTAGGCAATAAACCAATGGAAAACAATCTTTACATAAGTAGAATAACTTACTTATTTTCAATCATTTTGAAACAACTAAAATATCTGACCTTGGGCTTTTCCAAATAGTGAAATAGCACATACAATATATTTTGCCAAACATTCACAATGGTCCTGAGATATTCACTTTTTACTGAATGTTAGTATAAATCAGTGTAGTGATCCACAATACCAGAAAAAAAAGAAAAAAAATACTGGGCTCCCAACTTGTCCATATCAAGATTGGTGAACACATGCATCCCCCTAACACAACACATACTACACCTATTTGCCTCAAGGAGCATTTAGAGCACCTACACCAACACAGAGTGGATACTCTTTACCCATCATTTTACACACATCCAAGACCATCCTAAAGCCAGGCATGCTAATTACAATAGTCGATGCATCTCTTTCTCAAGTACTGAAGACATCCCAGCATCTACAGGAGTGGTTACATCACCCAACTTCTAACATATATCTGGTGCATCCTTGAGGCACTTATAGGATTAACACTAACAGGGGTGGGCATACCTTAACTTCACCTGTCCACATTTACACAGCCCATTCATAAAAAGTTTCAAGGTATTTACACTAAACAAGGATAGTGACAAATTACTCCTCTTATTCACCTACTCGACACAAGAAACAGTATGCCTCAACTTACCTTCGCTGGACCTGAGACATGGGGCTTTGTGGTGGTGTGCTGGCGTGAAGATCTACTGCTTACAGGGCCTGACAGGAAAACACAATTAGTAGAGAATAAGTGATCTGAAAAAGGTGTATCAGTATGACATGAAAAAAAAAAAAAAAAAAAATTGGGGTAGGATCTGGGGATGAGCAATAAATTAAGTAGGTGTATTGCAGGACCTGCCATGGGACTTCGTAGACAAACTTTGGAATGAATAAGTGGGTGTTATTGCGTTGGAAGTGCCACAAAAGATGACCATGTGGCACTAATGTAGTTGATAGAAAATTAACTAGTTATCAAACCAATCTCAGCATTTCTTTCAGCCATGGGGTGCAATGCAAGAGGATGAAGATGGTCATCAAATATTGGATAAAGGCATCCAAAATTCTGATTCTAGACTTAATATCTAAGAATGCAAAATGGCTTGTTATTTCCCACTCCCCATGTGCCTTCTCTAACATGTCAGCCTTCCAGTGCACTAATGTTCCCATTAAGAGTGGTTATCACAGAACTGCTTAGAACTTGTAGTAGGCAATCCCTTGGGATATGATCATACACCATCATCTTTCTTGCTTCATTTTAGAGACCATAACCATGAGGCAGATTGCATGACACATATTCAAAGGCTCTACTGGCCATCTGTTATCCAAGAAAACTCTTATTCATCCTGAAGGTGAAATAAACACTATTTAACAAGATAATTACCACCATCCATATGCCGGGCTGGAAAATTACCGGTCTCTTGTTCTATCCCCAAAGTCACACACACTTCAGGACCATCAGTTACAGCTTCACGAGGGTTTGCTGAACATAAACTAATAACTTGTGACCTTGCAGACCCCGTGACAGCCTTAAAAGTCCCCCGATACAAGCTGGAAGTGGCCAGGTGTTTGCAAGTTAGGGCGGCAAGTTTGCCCGCCAACGAGCCTGACCCCCCACCTGCCTCCCTGCCTCTACCACGCTTGCCATCTTTGATTTACCTCACATATATCACTCACAGGTCTTCTGGGCCATGGTCTTACAGCCCGAGAGGAATAACCGTGCACTGGTCAATATTTAAGACGAGTAATATTCCCAAGGATGTAGCCCCGAGTCTCTTTGTGGATCGGTAGCATATCGGTTGATGGAATAAGGCAGTTTTCTTGTCTTTTAATTATTTTACCTTGAAGATAAAGACAGGATTTGCTTGCTATATCATTCATCTGCTATACCTTCCATGATTCAAGGCAGGTATAGAAGGGAAAAACATTCTTAAAGCAAAAACTAAAACGACCCGCCAAAACTCTTCCCCTCCCAACCGGGTCCTGGGACACCCAGGAAGGCCAAGCATCCTCATCTTACCTCCGTCTCCTGATGCTTCTGGCAGGGATACCCAAGCAATGGTCACTTCTGCAGCTTCACCTTGAGTCACTCCATCATATATCCATAGCACGGTAATAAAAGCCCAGGAAATACTGGAGGAAATGGCTTCAAGATCTCAGAGTTCCTGCACCATGGTAGGGAGGATGAAGTGTCTGGGTGAGCGCGGGCCCAGGAGGTGGCCGCCAAACCAGGTGGGAGGAGTCAGCTGGCAGGGCGCCTCCCCATTGGCCCCCCGCCGCCCAGTTTCCAGCGAGGCTTTTACCCAGGTGACAAGACCCCCTCCCATGTAAACATTGATTTGTACTCTCTCACGGCGAGGAAAATCAAGCTGAAAATTTTGCAGTGCGAAAAGTACGAATATTTTCAGGTCATAGAGTCTTACCGCATTCACGGCAGTGCAGGGACGGCGGAAATATGAGGAGGTTTTGGGCGGCAGAGAACAATGACCCTCGCAACCATTGGAACCCACACCGGCGCTGCCGCCTCACCATTGGCTTGGCTCAGCAACGTCAAAGCGCGCCAAATACGAAAAGCCAGTCCCGCCAGCTGATCGGCGACAACACGGCCGCGGCCAGCTAGGCGACGCGCACCGCCTCCCCCGGCCCAAGAGCGAGGGTTCCACAAAACTATTATTGCACGGCGCCCCACGACGACTCTTTACCGCAAATATATGCAGTGTGTTGCGGATTATATAAATGGGTATTGAACATGAACAGCAGCGCATCGCAGCCTTTCCTGAGGCCGAAAATAGTAGAGAACTTCCGTGTATTATTTTTTTACAAGCCCCAGGACTTTAATTATTTAACGTTGTCTATTTTGTAAATGTAAGAAGTATTTCCCTGCTACCCTGTTCATACTGCCCAACACTGGTAAGTCAGCCCAAGACTACTTCCGGTGGTATACCAGGTGATTTAGGAGATAAATGATATACTGCGACTTCTCATAGCGGTAGGGGGAGTGGTGGCTGCCCCCCCTCTTTCCCTCCTCTTCCCTCTCTTTCCTCCCTCCCGCCCGTGACGCCAAGAGGAAAGAAAGGTGCAGCTGGCAGGCGGGCGGGCACGGCTCCCTGGGTGAGGCAGCGCGTGCCGGGACCCCTTGGAGCGTCTGCCCCCACTCCCCCGCGGCTCCTAGGGGGTGCCCGCATCCTTCCTTCCCCCAGCACCTCTTGTGTGTTGGCGCCTGCGAGGGAAATCCTACTCGGTGTCATAAGAGTCCAAGTGTTGCATACTTTTTCTGATCGTTCATTAT
This sequence comes from Eriocheir sinensis, assembly GCF_024679095.1. NCBI lineage: Eukaryota > Metazoa > Arthropoda > Malacostraca > Decapoda > Varunidae > Eriocheir > Eriocheir sinensis. Next base: position 12,133,876 of record NC_066521.1, read on the forward strand.
TCACGGTCTGCATTATTTGCCTCCTCCAACGCTCGAGTCTAGGATGAAGGAATGCTGTTAACAGTTTATACTTGCTATCTCAATTATAATGCACCAAGTATGTGCTGCGCTGTGCTTTATCTCCCGGTCTGGCTACTGTGTGATCACCTTTATCACACACGATCCTGCCTCGACATGGTGCGCTGTTCACATTGCTTGGCTGTGACTCAAATTATTAGACACTTGGCTGTCTCTTATTTGCAATGATGTACCATTTGGGCAGACTGCTCGAAGAAGACACCTCGTATATATTGAAAATTTGTTTAGACTTAAGGATGAACCTTTAAATTTCTTCATTGAGTGTTCTAGAGGCTAGTTCATCTGTGTGTGTGTGTGTGTGTGTGTGTGTGTGTGTGTGTGTGTGTCATTTGGGTTACAAGATAAAATACTTCAAGAAATTACTGATACTCATGGTTTTTCTATTGATAATGCTGCTTGTGGTGACGGCAGTATATATCTAATTTCAGGATATGATTTTTTCATTTCCTTCAGTAGTAGTAGTAGTAGTTAGTCCCCCAGAGACATTCAGAACAATCGAATAGCTTACATTAATGATGAAGCGCATCCATCGCCCTCAACTATCACATTACAGCAGATTAATTACGTGAAGGTTCCCTGGGCCCCACGAGAGGGCGGCCAACGGGAGAGGAAGGGAGAGAAGGAAGGAGGGGCATAGAGACCTCAAAGCGCGCCAAAACTTTCCATCCTCTTGAAAAGGTTCCCCGCGCTGGCACATTTGACGCAATTGCCAAATACTGTGAATTATATCAGTTCATTATAAGGCGATTTTGGGTATTAGTTACGTTTGTATGAGTGTAATTCATTCAGAAACGATGTGGTATTTGGGGTGTGAGAGAGCCCGCCCTGCTGGTGCTGACTGGGCTTGCAAGAGGAGGTACGTTTGAGCCACAGCGCCCCGTCCTTCAAGATAAATTTACACCCAGACCATGCCATTCCCACTCAACTGTTTCCTCTCACGCCCACGACAAGTATTAGATCATGGATGGAAGTACTTGTGTGTCCATGCGCCGGCCATCACCAAGCACCTGTTGCTTAGATAAAAAAAAGAGACACGGTGTAAACTGCTGCGTGGCATCTTGAGTCCATTCACTTGCCCGCCAAAAAGTCCTCCCCCACCGGCATTTAAAGATGGCAGTGGTCAATGTCATTAAATGCTTAGAAGGGGTGTCGAGTGAATAGCATGGGACATGGCGACATCAAATACGTCATGTGCAAGTATTAATCACGCCGAGGTTACATAGGAAAAATATGCCTTAAATTCATCCTCTGCATGACGAATTCCAGTGAAATTCCTAAGTGCATTTTTCTTTGCATTTACTTCCCTTGCAAGAATCCTATTAACAAAACCCTCTTAATGACATGATTAAAGCATAAAGGAGTGGGATAAGCATATTTTGGCCTGAGAAGTATCGAACTTCGTGATAACTTATCAGATAGGGAGCCATAACATAATAGCGGGCGAGGAGGCAAGCTCAACATAACCATGGCCGCGGAGTAAATACGATGAACCCATGAACATTACTGACATCACTATCACTGGTTGGGAGCTACTATTGCTTTCGTAATAACTATTTCCCTATAACATCCCTTCAAAAAACAGTAATACAGTTGATAGTTTTGTTATATCATTCACCACGGTGGCAGAGTAAATACGGTGATTTCATGAACATTACAGGTTGGGTGATACGATTGTTTTCATTAGCATTGTCACCTTATGATATCCCTCCAAAAATCAGAAATACAGTTGGTTGTTTTGTTATATCATTCATTTATTTCTACATTACTTCTTCAAAGCAAAGTCTGCTAAATTCGTGACCACGCACCTAATATCACAATGTCAAAGAGTAATCAATCACCTACCACGCCATTAGATATGCCACGAACAGAATGGAAACTTGTCCAGTAGAAGACGATGAAAATGTAGAGTAACAGCTTTATACATGCAGTTGATCATGCAGTCACCAAGCCGCCCACGGGAATGAGTCCGTATGTACCCACGCCATTATTTATGCAGGTCAGGTACGGCTTGCACCTTCGCCAGTGTCATCCAGGCGCGTATACACGGTTTTCCTATAGAGTGAACTAGTGGCGAAGTAGTAGTAGTAGTAGTAGCAGTGGTAGTAGTAGTAGTAGTAGTAGTAGTAGTAGTAGTAGTAGTAAGGAGGAAACAATAAAAGATGTGGAATCCATTAGAACAAGTTGCGTTTCTTTTTATTTCGTGTGTGTGTGTGTGTGTGTGTGTGTGTGTGTGTGAGAGAGAGAGAGAGAGAGAGAGAGAGAGAGACCGCGTATAAGAACATAAGAATATAGGGAGACTGCGAGAGGCCGACTGGCCTACACAAGGCAGCTCCAGATACCCCCCCCCCTCCCCACTACCACCTGTCACCCTCGTCCATGTAGCCATTAAGTCTACTCTTAAAACAAGCTATCGTCCCTGCACTCACTATGTGATTGCTGAGTCTATTCCATTCCCCCACCACTCGCACTCTTCGTCTTTCTAGAGAATGTAAGTTGAGATGTTTCAGCCTATCTTGATATGGGAGGTTCCTAAGCCCCTGAATCATCTTGGTCATCCTCCTCTGAATAGATTCTAGCAAGTTGATATTCATTCTGTAGTGTGGGCACCAAAACTGGACAGTATAATCTAAGTGTGGCCTAACTAACGCTAAATAGTCTGAGGATGACCTCTGCATTTTTGTTGGTTACCGTCCTGTTAATAAAGCCTCCCATATCAAGATAGGCTGAAACATCTCAACTTACATTCTCTAGAAAGACGAAGAGTGCGGGGAGATCTGGGAGAAGTATTTAAATGGGTCAAGGGTTTCAACAAAGGCGATATAAGTAAAGTACTGAGAATTAGCCAGCAGGATAGAACACGCAGTAATGGATTTAAATTAGAAAAGTATAAATTTAGGAGGGAAATAGGCAGGCATTGGTTTAGTAATAGGGTGGTAAGGGAATGGAATAGACTCAGCAATCACATAGTGAGTGCAGGGACGATAGCTTGTTTTAAAAGTAGACTTGATAGCTACATGGACGAGAATGATAGGTGGTAGTGGGGGGGAATCTGGAGCTGCCTTGCATGTGTAGGCCATTCGGCCTCTTGCAGTCTCCCTATGTTCTTATGTAATGGGTTGCGTGTTCCTACACCTAGTACGCTACACTTGGTGATGTTAAAATTCATCTGCCATTTCTCTGAGCAAACTGACAGTTTATTTAGATCCTCCTGCAGTGCTCTAGCATCCTCCCCTGTCCTAATAGTCCGTCCTATTTTGGTGTCATCCGCAAATTTACCTATGTCACTGGTTATTCCATTGTCTATGTCATTGATGTAGATAATTAATAAAAGCGGGACTAAAACTGAACCCTGAGGAACCCCACTGGTAACATTACCCCATTCGGATTTTTTACCGTACTTGCCTCTAATCTACACATGACTGAGCTCACGGGGAAAGTTCTGCGCGAGGTTGAAGATGAGCGGCAGAAAGGGCATTCAGTCGAAATCATGGACGTCATATTGTATTACGTTATGTCTTCGAGGCGGTATCGATAATCTCACTACCGCGAAGTGTACGTATTTCTACCTTGTTCGCATGTAATAAAAATAGAAATAAAATGATGAGGAAATCAGTAAACAAATAAACTCATATATCGGTTTCTTCCCTTGACGGAGATGTTTGCGTCTATAAAATTCGAATTAGTTATGAAATGAACCAAAGGGGAGCGCATGTAAATACCATAGGCAGTACAGGGATTTAAGGTGATTCACTGAGAAAAAACAGCACCCCACAACAGGCTCAAGGGTCAGTGCAACTGAGATGATCACCGAGGTCACGCGCAGCTATAGCGTATGCCCTAAACTTTACTGAGACAAATGTAGTTACGTAAGGAAGTGGAATAGGGGTAAACATTAATCTAAAGACTGATACTGAGGTAGTGAAAAAATTAGCTTTGTAGTATTGTATTCACAGGTCTTAAGGAACGAGAGAATAACGTTATTAAGTTCCAAAGTGACATCCTCCGGAATTAGAGCGTTATTTTTTCACCAGAGGAGGGAGCTCCGGACAAAAAGAAAACAAAGAACAAAAGGATACAGAAAAAAGCTCCCTATATCGCTGCACCCCAAAAGCGAAATGAGGAAGGACATCCACATACAAAATTCACAGTCGGTCGGAGAGGTGTCTTGATACTTCCCTCCTGAAAACATTTAAGTCGCAGGCATAAACAGTAACGTTTGTTAATGCCATGGAAACAGACTGGACAGTTTAGTAACGTTTATACACAATCTTTTAATCATGGCAACAGTTCGCGGGTGGGTCTTCTTGTGTTTTCGTTGTTATAAGTAGAGTGGTACTGTTTACTGTAGGCAATCACGGTTACTGCATGGACTTTGTAGTGCTTCATATAGCATCGTCTTGTAATGGCAGCAGCTCAGTGGAGGATGTTTTGTTGCTGCATGAAAAAAAAAAAATACACGAGTTGATTGTACGAGTTAACAGGTATTAAATTGTGGCGGGAGAGTTAGCGGAGGATAGAGAGGCACTTGGCTGATAAAGAAGGAAGGAGAGATACATATAGTGAGAAGTGAACAGGGGAAAGGAGAAAAGGGCTTACAAATGAGAAAAGAGAAAGATAGATAGAGAGATAAAGTACACGAAAAGACATGAGAGGTGAACATTAACCACTGGAAATTAGATAATATTTGGCAGGATCATTTTTTATATCTCATCTATACCCTTCATTCGTCTACCTTACTGTTATGAGACAAGCAATTAACTTATGTTAGCTTGGCGTCCTCCATACAAGCTGGGCGAGGCAGGTGTGGCGGGAGGAGGATGCTGTGAGGGGCAGGGGACAGGGGCTCCGGATGTTGGGGTATTGCGACAGGTGTGTGAGGAGCACCTGAGCCATCCTGGGCCATCCTGCGCCCGTCACTCCCACGCCCAGCACTCTCTCCTCTCTCACCTTGGCTTGCTGACTCCCCACTCTCACCAGGATACTACTACTACTACTACTAATAATAATAATAATAATAAAATAATAATAATAATACACAAGAACATAAGACATAGGGAGATTGCAAGAGGCCGAGTGGCCTACACAGGGCAGCACCAGAATCCCCCCCACTACTCACGATGGGTGAGATGTAGTTTCAGGGGTTACAGGTAGAGTCTTGAGCCTCGTTTACCTTCTGTACGGGCGTACACTCCAGTACCTGTCTCCTTACTGCACCCACACCTCAATCATCAGAGTCATCTTCTCTAATGAATCTTTGATAGCCTTTCTGAATTTTGCTTCGACTCTCATTCGTCCGGCTTAGTCGCCGCACTATACTACCACCTGTCATCCTCGTCCATGTAGCTATCAAGTCTACTCTTAAAACAAGCTATCATCCCTGCACTAACTGTGCGATTGCTTAGTCTATTCCATTCCCTCACCACCCTATTACTGAACCAATGCCTGCCTATTTCCCTCCTAAATCTATACTTTTCTAATTTAAATCCATTACTGCGTGTTCTATCCTGCTGGCTAATTCTCAGAACTTTACTTATATCGCCTTTGTTGTAACCCTTGACCCATTTGAATACTTCTATAATAATAATAATAATAATAATAATAATAATAATAACGGGTATTTTGAAGTGAACGTTTCCTTTTTCCTCCTTTTCCACCATGCTGAAAATCTCCCAAGAAGAAGAAGAAGAAGAAGGAAGAATAAAATAACAGCAGCTACGAGATGGACGTAAAAAAAATGCAATAGTTTATTTTTTCGTAATGAAAGGAACGACACAAAATGCAAGCAGTGCCCAACACGCCTCTCTGTGGTGCAGTGGATAGCAAGCCTATGGCTACGAATCCGAGGATCCGGGGCTCAGCTTACCCAGCTGTTCATCCTCCGTTATGGGATTGTCGATAAACGGATACCTGGAAAACCTAGCTGAGGTAAACTGGTAATCCGGACATCACACTTGCTCTGTGTCCCGGGGTATACTCGTAATGGACTCTTACCCAAGATCTAAATATTATTTAATCTTGCTCTTACCCATCACAGGCTCCAGGACGAATGAGACGGATATGAACACCGAGGCCAAGCAGAGTTTAGCAGGTGTTCCGAACATTTTATACATTTCCAATAGTAACGCTATCTAGTTTGCTTTCGTCTTATTTCGAAACGTTTTCTTCTTGTATGTATAAGTATTTAAGTATGAAGCAAACACTGGGTTGTCAACAGAGCTAAGTCCGTCAAATCATGGCCTCATAAGACCCTGGTCAAATATGCTGCCATTCTTTGAGTTGATAAAAAAAAAGACAAAACAGCAACTATGCACGTATTTCGGTACGTTCCACCTGAGAACTACACCTTGAGGGCTAAAGACAAGCTGCTGGTGCATTTTAATCAACTCTACTGGTCTGTCCTTTTCCTTGGTCATTTATGTATAGCGGCTATGAAATACGATACATATAACAGAAAATAATAACGACACACCTATTCCCTTTACTCGATATACAGAGCATGTAGTTGGTTTCAACATGCAGCTTACTTGTAGAAGAAACTTCTGCATTCCCAGTAACCCTAATGTCCTGTCCGTGGGTCTGGAGGGCGGCCCGTGGGTCCTGCTGAGCCGCGACCGCTGAGGCGAGGCGGGAAGATCCACTTGGCGGGAAAAATGCAATGTGTCCGCCATCCGAGGCTGCCCCGCCCCCGCCCCCGCCCGCCAGTTTGCCTGCCGCTCCCTCTTGTCTTGCCGATCTTGAGTTTTCAATTTTAAGTTAAAAATGAATGAGTCGTCTTTCAGTCTTAAAACCGACAAATCAATATCCGAAGAGGGAATTAGTTGATTTAACCTGAAATCTAATCCTGGACGTCGGTATACAGGGTGAAGACCAAGAAGTGTCCTGCCTCGTCCTTTCTCTTATCACTCCATTACAGGCGAGGTGGGTGACAAAGGAGCGAAGCAAGGAAGTTTCGTCTCCAGACAACGGCGAAGGACGGAAGGATGAAGATGGACGAGTGGTTGTAAGAAGACATTAGAAAGAACAAGACATCCTCCCTATAAAATCACAATGAAACTCGCGAAGAAAGGAAGGAAACATCGAACCATAATACCGATAGGCCTACGTAAGAGATAACGTCAGGTGTATCTCCAGACAAGGCAGTATACCCAGGTGAGGTAGCCCGCAACCCGCTACTGAGTGACTCATGCTTCAACACGATCTAAGTCACTGTGACGCACTTCCAAAGCACCTGGCAAACGAAAACAAACACACACGCTTATATTCACGTACGGAAGGTTGCTGGAGCGTATCATGATCAATAGCATTATAGATTAGATAGATTATCGTTTAACGAGGGTCCATAGCGGTGTTGAAGAATGCTAAGATCAACAATGCTGCTACGTCTTGTGTGGACATGAATAAGTTACCCGATGTTTCTCGTATATGTAATTACACACTCTCATACTCAACATGTTTGCTTGCATACATCGGGCATTGATGAAAACTACTAAAATATAATGTGATCTCAATGTATAACTTATCGTTTCTTTTTTAGTTATTACATAATTATCGCTTTTGGTTCTTACCCCCCCCCCCCCCCCCCAACAAGAAGCGTTTATCTAAGTCATCATCAATATTTTTTCTCCATTATCTTAATCGTCACGACTATACAGTTTTCATATTCATTGATTATTTGTAGTTCAATAATTATTTTCAATTCCATTTTCCATTTAATATTTGCACAATATACGTATTTTTTTATTCCATTCCTTAAAATTTGTGTTAATTCAGTGGCAACGTTGTGGTCGAGGATGGCACAGACACGAGCGTTTCCTTCCGATATTCCTGAACGGAAACTGTGGCAGGTGCTCGGACTTCGCCAGGGGGACGCCACGGCCTTCACCTGGCACACCTGACAACGCCCCGGTCCCCTCTCTCTCCCTCCAGTGTTCAAGAGGCGCAGGTTCACCTCTGTAGCTGTCAGGAGGCCGATTGTGTGTTTGTGACGGAGGAAAGGAAACATACACGTGCTTCAGAGAAATGGCCAAATGTTCTTCCTGCCTCTTCTTCTTCCCTCCCACGCTCTTTTGTGAGTTAAGTTCCTCCACTTCCGCCCTTTCCTCCTCCTTCTCCTCCTCCTGTCCTTTCTCCCTGGCGCCGTTTTCTTGTCTTTCTCTCCCTCCCGCCCACTCACTCCTATTTTCCCCCGCCAATATACCCATCTCTCTTTCTTTTCCTCATTTTCTTCTACCTTCCTCCTTCCTCTCCCCTCCTCCATAAGTCTACTCTTCACCCTCCTCTTGTATACAATAGACGCTTACCCCTTTACAAGGTTCACTGCCTTCCTCATCCTTTCCCTTTTCTCCTTCCTGCCACTTTCTCTGCGCCTCCTTCCCCCTTCGTTTAGAACTTTAGATGTCTCCTAACATTTATCTCCCGCCAGTTTTTTTCTTCTCTGCTCTATTATTGTTCACGTCATTCCCTTCACTTTCCCATTTCGCTTCTTATTTTTTCCTTAATCCCTCTTCCTCTCCTCCCCCTCTCTCTCTCGCAACCTTCACGTTCCTTCTTTCCCTCAAATTTCTCCTATCTCGTCCTCCATCACGCCCTCGCCCACTCCCTCCCTCCCTCCACCTTGCTTCCTACTTCCCTCCCTTTCCTTCCGTTCCTACCCTCACCTGCACCACATCAAGTCACCTGTTTCAGCCTCCTTAGCGGAAGTGACTGGACTCTTCCTCTCTATATGCTTCCCACGGTGCCTTGACTTTGCGCTCTCTCTCCCCATGAACGTATATATCATTATGTAAGTGTATGCATGCGTACAGGAAGGAAAAAGGAAGGAAAAAATACTTCATACATAAATTCTAAAAGGATAATCGACATTAAAAAATAAATATGGTGAATACAGTAAAGAGAATGTGAAATAAATAAATAAACTAATGAATATATAAATAATCCATAACAAATATACATGACAAACTGCAGAGTATAAGACCGCTTATGTATTGTAGAAGATACATACATATACTACATGCACTCATACATGCACAGAGTTGCTCACATCCAATCTCAACGTGTCAAATGCAAACGTGTGTGTGTGTGTGTGTGTGTGTGTGTGTGTGTGTGTGTGTGTGTGTGTGTGTGTGTGAGGGGGGGGGGGGGACGAGGAAGTGATGTGCGTGACCGACCTGACCCAACGCCCCTAGATGGCCTTGCCTGACCTCACCTGAACGCTGACCTGAGGCTGTTTGCACACTCCGCCTACCTGAGATATGCTAAGCCTGTGTTTACCTTCCATCATCAGCTGGTAGACTTTTTTTCCTTGAATAATCTTGAAATGGATGTTGTTGGTATGTGCGTGTATTTGTTTCCATTTTTTTCTTTCTTTATTATATATATTATTGTATACATGCTAAAAAATGTGTTTAATATATATTTATTAGGGTGCTAGTCTGGCGAATGAGTGATCATAATATTCAACCATTACTCGTTGCAATACATTCAACAGTATACATCATCATCAGGAACACGGAAAGGAATTTATCATTGCAAAACAAATTCCTTTCCAAACTTTTTAGTGTTCCTTGAGTGTACTCCATACTGCTCCGGCAAATTCTCTGATTTCACCTCGCCACCTGGCCCTCTCCATGGCCAGCTTTTGCAATGCATGGCTTGCCAGTCGTTACTTTGATTTTCCATTAATTTTGTTATCAGTTCTATGTATGGTAGGGCAATTCTTCAGTTGGGCAGAGTTGGGGGGGCAATTCTTCAGTTGATGACAGGACTACAGCGGGCGGCCAAAATCTTACCGGTAGACCTGACATCAGGGGATCAAAACCTCAGCAGTTGACCTGACCTCACCTTAACACCTCACCGGTAGACCTGACATCAAGGGATCAAAACCTCAGCAGTTGACCTGACATCACCTTAACAATCTCCCTATCATCAACACAGTGATGCAACCAGGGTCCATCATTCATTCTGATGAATGGAGGGCATACCACAACATCCAGGGCCAGGGATTTGTGCACAGGACGGTCAACTATTCTCTGAACTTTGTTGATCCTCAAACTGGGGTTCACACTCAAACAACTGAGTCATATTGGAACAAACACAAGTCCCACCTCAGGACGGTGAGAGGCTGCAGGAGAGACTTCCTACACTCATATCTGCAGGAATTTATGTGGAGCGACCGATTTTTTACCAATGCCTTTGAAAATCTGTGTATTCATATTTCCACTCAATACCCTATGTGAAAAATGCAAAAAATAAAGTGCTCCACATATGTTGTGTATTTTCACACCCATTTAGTATACATGTATACATAATAATAAAACTATTAGTTATAAATAATGCGAAATATATATATATATATATATATATATATATATATATATATATATATATATATATATATATATATATATATATATATATATATATATATATATATATATATAAGATAATGCATAATAAATGGCATCAAACAAAATAATATATTAATTTCCGATATTTCTAGTTGGGGGGCGATTCTTCATATACCCAGCATTTTTCACTTTAGTTCTCTTGGTATATTTGCACTTCTTAACTTTCTTTTATCTTATTTTTGTTTGTGTGGCGCTAAGTTTCTGACAGGATATATTTAATGTAGCTACATACACGTTTCTCTTAACGGAGATTAGCAGCCTGCTCTTCATGATATTCCTATGATTAATAGAAGCGATCATTGCGTTCATAATGTCTTGCTGATTTATCTTTGCGCGGGCTGAGTAGGTAGGATGAGTTTTTCCTTCTCTGCTCTCTAAACATTACGGATCCTATCATTGTCTCCTTGAACCACATATAACATTTAAATTTTATCGTCATTGGAAGTTGATGATGGTGCATAAGCATGAAGTATGAGAACTTTTATTTATATTTTGTTAAAAATAAAAACAATGTGATTTTTTTTTTTTTTTTGTCGACGGCCTAATATACATGAATTTTTCAATACTGCGAAGGGTACATGATCTTACACACAGGTTGAACACACACTGCTTTACAAGATCCCTTCCACCTTTTTTTCTTATATTCTTCCCTCTGGCAAAGAAGAAAAAAATAAAAATAAAAATCCTCACCCACAGGGACGAATCCTTGCCCCCCTCTTACCTTCCCTTAATAATAAAAAAAAAAGCTAAATATGCACTGCAAGTGGAATGTGAAAAGGATAAAAGGGAACACCTGAATGCATGGATAGCAAACATAATCATGAGAAACAGCACCAATGATCAGACCGACGCCTTGCGAATGCGAAAGTGGTGTGTGGAAGGAATATAAATCATATAATCCAGTCCCTGAAAAGAGAAAGGTTTAAAAAGTGTGAGTGAATGGTACAGATTTTAAAGACGACGATAATAATGTTGGATGACGAGAATATATAAAATTATGTGGAAGGTATAAAAGAATGGGAAATGGGGGACAGATAGGAAACAAACAGGCTATCAATAAAAATACCGAGGAGAAAAAGGAAATACTAGTTGATTTAAAAAGATAAAGAGGCTGTGAAACATGAGAAGTGGTATGAAGGAAGCCTGGGGTGGGAGTGGAAGATGGTGGGAGGGGGGTAATTTTTCGAGTCAGAGCAGAGTGCATGAATGTGACAGCAAGGAGCTCCAGTTGCCAGAGTCTCTCATCAAAGTGTGCCAGATGTGCCAAATGTCTGCCACGGAGAGGATGGAACGGCAGAATAGGTGATAATAATGGAGAATATGGATAACCATTTCCGTTGCTAATCGCCAATTTTTATCTCCTCCTTCCTCTCTCCATTGCCCCAACATAACGAGACTGTCACTATCTGAAAACATAAAGCTGGGATATTACATGTTACAGAAAAATAAGGGAAAACAAGTGTAGCATCTCTTGGTATGTGAATAAAAGAAAGTACATTATTTACATTACATTATTATTACATTATTTACGTGTGATTGCACTGTATAATCTGACAACCATTACCGTCCCTATAAAGTCCTAAACACGATATATAAGTTTCTTTAAGTCCCCCCTGGTGTCACTGCCTGAAAACTATAAAGATGAGACTATTACATCTAACTAACACAGAAAAACAAATCAGGATAAATATAGGAGCTCTAGGTATGGGAATATTATAAAAGAATCACAAAAAAGTCTATTATTTACATGTTGGAGTGGTGTGGTGGATACAGGCGCGGCGGACGGTGGGTGAGGGAGATTGATCCGCCCCCCGAGCACCGTGAGGAGGATGCAACACTTCCCCGCCCGCTGCTGAGTACCGTGAGTCCCGCTGCTTGTTGGGCCCCGAGGCGACGGCAGACCCAGGGGCGAGGTGCTGGGCGGGCGGGGGCGTGGCGAGGGCATAAGAGTGGGCGGTGAGGGCGGGGGCGGCGCGGTGTGCACGCCCCTCTGCTGGCTGGAGGAAACGTCAGGGCCCTTAATTAGCGGCATAGGGGCGTGTGCCTGGCGCCGCTCCGGGGGTGTTGTGGGCGTGGGTGTGGCGGGGCGCGCTGTGTGCTGGCTCTGTGGGGGCGGGGAGCGCCGTGGGTGTGTGGTTCCCTGTAGCTGTGGCCCCGGTGGTGGTGGTGGCTGCCGGTCATCGGCTGACCTGCTCATGTCTGTCAATCAGCTGTCTTACTTCAGGTTCACGGCAGCGTAATGGTGTAGCTTTATCTGCTATTGTGTCTTCATTGGAGTTACGGCTTTAGTATTTGTAACCGCTTAATTTCTATATGATTACTATCTGTTAGGTTTACATGGCAGTGTCAGTTTTCAGATAGTTGTTTACATAGCTGGGCGTTATCGCGATAAGTTATCGTGATACTTTATCGCTGATAACAAAATCGGGTTATCGGCCATCCGATACTTATTTAAATATATGTCGGTATCTTCGTTACTTTTGTAACCAAACTAGCGATAATCGCTACTTTTTTCCACCTCAGAAAAAAAAAAAAACGTTGTCTCCTCCCTACTGCGCATGCGTGGCCTGGGCGCCTGGTGTTGTATGAAAAAACTTCAGGGTATGAAATATCTTCGGTGAAGAGATTTCATACTTAGATCAACATTAAAAAACTAGGTTATTTTTTTGTTTGATTCAAAAGTCAATATATATATATATAAAAAAAATCATTTAACTTTGCAAAAAAACGATTATTCACTGCCTCAAATTTAATATTCCATATTTGTTTTTGAGCATGCCATGGTATTGAAGGCACCCGGTGTTGTGTTATTTGGTGTCCCATCGTCAAAAGCTAGCGCTTTTGTTTACAAACGCTGGTCTCTCGTGAACTGCGTATGTTCAGACCAGTAAGTGTAGCCCTGTACAGTCTCACAAAGTTTTTTAACACCTTAAGAATTGCTGAAAGGCTGAATCAGACACACAGTACCACCATCCTCGCTGTTTCTGGAATGACACTCTGTACATATAAATACAACTCGTACAGAGTGTCGTTTTAGAAACAGCGAGGATGGTGGTAGTGGTACTGTATGTCTGATTCAGCCTTCCAGCAACTCTTAATTATGGTTAAAAAGCTTTGTGAGACTGTACAGGTCTACACTTGCTGGTCTGAGCATGTGCAGTTCACAAGAGACCAGTGTTTGTAAACAATAGCGCAAGTTTTTGATGGTGGGGACGCCAAATAACACAACACCTGTTCAAGCGTTTCTAGTATTACCGTCCATAGGTACGTGTCAACATGTGGTTTTCAGGTTTTGTAAGTTTTCTAAAATACAGATAATGAAAATTTGAATGCATCTGTTTTTTTATTTGAAATATCAATATAGTATCGTTTTCGCTTATCGGACTTATCGCTAGCTAGTATCGGAATTGTGGATTTATATCGGGTATTAGTTATCGCCTATATTTGTGTCTCCAGTTAACGAATATCGGTTATCACCGATAAGGTTTTCCATTATCGGTTATCGGGAATAAGGTTTTCTGTTATCGTGCCCAGCTATGGTTGTTTACTAATTTTAATTTAGCCCATACAGTGTCGACTTTGGATGAAGAAAAGGGTCATGTCAGGTTGCATTTTTTAAATTTTTATGGTATAAATTGACCATGTGATTACTTAAAGTGTGACTTCCTTGTGATTCTTATCTGCATATTTCCCCCTGCCTCAGAAATTTATTTGAGTAATTCTCTATGCTTCTTGTATCAACATTCTTCGTTTATATAGTAAAGATGATAAATACATATCTCATTGCATAACAAGTACAGAAAGAAGAAAAAAGCATAAAATAAAATGCTTGGCTATTCAGTGTGAAAAACAGTACAAGGCAGGGCAGAGTTTACGCCGCTGAAAAGATTAAATAGATGCTCTGCAGTCTCCAATCATCAGTTTTCATTTCTGATTATTTTGAAGTCTATTATCTATATTCATATGCTTGACTGATTTTATTTTCAAGTAGTAAAACCATTACTATTACTTGTTTTACTGCCAAGAAAGCTAAATATGATTCTATAATTCAACTTAATCGCCACTGTTTGATGCCTCTGTGATCTCGTGGTTAGCTCTTGTGGTTAGTGCGGCTAGCTATGAATCTGCAGGCTTGGGTTTAAATCCCACCCCGGGCAGTTGCCGTGCAGTTCACACAGCTGTTCATTCTCCCTTTCAGGCTGGTCAATAAATGGGTACCTTGGGAAACCTGGGGAAGGTAAGCAGTGGTAACCCGGATGTCACACTGGCCATGTGTCCTGGGATAATGGGTTCTTTCCACCACAGACTCAGGGACCCATATGACAGATGAACACCGCGGCCACGGCAGCTATAGCGTATGCCCCCAACTTTGCCTTTACCACTGTTTTCCAGAGCCACAATCGGCTCACAACCAAGAGAGCCCAGGTTCGATTCCCGGGCGGAGTTGAAAAATTTTGGCGGCTTTTCCGATACCCTACGCCCCTATCCACCCAGCAGTGAATGGGTACCAGGTATTAATCGGGGGTTGTGTCCCGTCTCCTGGGATCTGTTCCCTTCCATAATTTCTTCCTCTTCTGTCTCTCTCCGGCATATGACCACGGATGTTGCGCCAACTAAACGAAACTTTCCTTTTTTTCCAGAGCCACAAGGATGTTGGGGGGTCTGTTCATCTACAACCACAAGGGTGAGGTGCTCATCTCCCGAGTGTACCGGGATGACATCGGCCGGAATGCCGTTGATGCCTTTAGGGTGAATGTGATCCACGCCCGGCAGCAAGTGCGCTCACCTGTCACCAACATCGCTAGGACCAGTTTCTTCCATATCAAGGTGAGGGCAATGTATGGTGTTTCTGTCTCATCTCTCTTTTTATGTGATATGAGAAGACAGATTAAGAGTTAGGCAAAATTTATACAAAAATGCCTGCAAAAAAGGAGGGAAATGTGTATGCATATCTCTCTCTAGCTCTCTCATCAACGTCACAATGCTCTAGCTTCTTCCATATTAGCATGAACACTTGACATTAGAATTTCCTTAAAGTGACATTCAGTGCCCTCCTGAACTCAATTGAATTAACATCATTAGTGACATTTTATAATTGTGCTCCATTTCTCCACCTGATTATTATATTTGCATTTATTTTTATTATGATCTACGCCCGGCAGCAGGTATTTTGAGGTGTTTTTCCTTTACAGCGTGCCAACATCTGGGTGGCAGCTGTCACCAAGCAAAATGTCAATGCTTCACAGGTGTTTGAGTTCCTCCTTAAAATGCTTGAGGTAAGGACAATGTACAGTACAGTGGTGGAATATCAGGGATGGTACCCTTTCACATTTTTAAGTGGTGGGTCAGAGATGAACACATACTAATTAAATTGCATAAGATACTTTGTTATATATATATATATATATATATATATATATATATATATATATATATATATATATATATATATATATATATATATATATATATATATATATATATATATATATATATATATATATATATATTTACATCATACTGTCATGTACTAAGGTTACTATCAACACTTTCATTTGGCAGGTTATGAGCAGCTACTTTGGGAAGATATCTGAGGAAAATGTGAAGAACAACTTTGTGCTCATCTATGAACTGCTTGATGGTGAGACTCAAGCTCATATTGTATGCTATAGTTGATTCACCCTTGTCTGAAGTGTGCATTATTGCACAACGGCAACCTGCATTGACTATAACTGACGGTATTTGTTATTGCTGCCTGAATATACTGATGACTGTTTACCATGCGTAGGCTAGCATACAGGAACCACGAAATCGGACACGCCGTGTGGCTGCAGGGTGCCGTTGTGCGATAATGCACACTTCAGACTCGGGTGAACCGACTATAGTTAGAATGGCTCTGTAAACCCTAGTGTTTTGTTTTTATCTGTTTCTTTAGTTTCATAACATTAAATTTTGTTTCTTGCATCTCTTAAAATGTTTAGGTTTTCAAAATATTTAAGAGGCTACCAATCCTACCCTTTTCTTGTGACATAAATCAAGGATCAGCAAAGTATGAGTCACTCTTGGCTACTGTTTAAGTCACCATGGCTTCTAAAATAATAAATATACCTAATGGCAGCAGACACATTAGCTGCATTATGATCGGCTCTATGTGATCTCTACCATAACTTGCTTTATTACATATCAGGCATTAAGCTTGGAAAGTCATGCACATATATTGTTAAACACTTTTATGAACTATTTATGTTTCAGGTGGATATATTACGAAGCAATGATACTCTTATCTCTCGAAGGTTCTAAAAATATATTGATGCTCCTGTAGCAAAAAAAAATTATCAAACCTAGAGAGAGAGGTTATTCTTGTTTCAGAGATCTCATAACGATTGTCACTTGTGTTTCAGAGATCCTTGACTTTGGGTACCCCCAGAACACAGACACGGGTGTGCTCAAGACCTTCATCACACAACAGGGCATCAAGACAGCCAGCAAAGAGGAACAGTCACAGATCACATCCCAGGTGAGTCTGAACCAGCAAAGTGAGGCGGACAAGTGGCTATACATGGGTTGTGAAGGATATTTAGTAATGCTGTAAAGGAGACAATGAAATGATTGTTTAATTCAAATTCTCCATCAAAATAAAGGTGAAGCCTCCAGATACTGAACAAGTAATGGAAAGTTTGATGGAGGTGGAAGGAAAGCTTATAATTATTGCCTTGGTAAGAAGTCATCATTATCCCATTAACAATGTAGATAATTAGATTATACACAAAAGAATAAGTAATTCATCCATTAGAATATGACTAGGTCACATCCATTTCCCAACTACTGGTATAGTAATCTTCAAGAGAATGGATATGACAAAAATATCTCAATCTGCACTTCTGTGATATTGTGCAGCCCCAGTATTTCTCTTCTACTTGTCCTTTCCATAGACTCCATCTCGGGTTCATACAGTTCCCACGTTTATCTTTTGCTTGTTTCATGACATGCTCCTTTGCTTGGCAGGTTACGGGTCAGATTGGCTGGCGGCGCGAGGGCATCAAATACCGACGGAATGAACTCTTCCTTGATGTCATCGAATATGTCAACTTGCTCATGTCCCCTCAAGGTGAGACTTGACCTCTACTGCCTCATTGCTATGGTCTGACCTGTTTGCCTTACCCCTTGCTTATGTACACGTTTTCAGACTTTAATTGATATGCTTATCATCAGCTGTCTTTTGTAGATGCAGTTTTATGCATTTCTGTACTGCTGATAAAAAAGGTTACTGAATCAGGGCGCAGCCCCACCTTTAGTAGATCGTAAAGTTCGGTTGGAGTAGTTTAAATATGCTCCCTGACCCTAAACCTTGAATTGGATTTTCAAAGCATTTCCATGACTGTTGAAGGTTTGTAGAAAAAGATATATGAAGAGAGTGATGTTTCATTAAGTAGATAATGAGATGCTGGCACAGTACTAAAACAAATCTTTACCATTAGATGTAGAGAACCAGCAACATTTCAAAGGTGTGTAGTTCTATCTGAAGATACTGTCTGCAGGCCAAGTATTGTCTGCCCATGTTGCTGGCAAGGTTGTGATGAAGAGCTACCTCTCCGGCATGCCTGAGTGCAAGTTTGGAATCAACGACAAGATTGTGATGGATGCCAAACGAGGTGAGAGACCCCTATTTTTGTTTTGAATGACTTCTTCAGGCACTTCTATCAAAGTAATTCACAGCATTAAACTTCACTTTGCTTCAGTAATGTCTTAATTTTCCTTTATTCTTTTGCTAAAGCAATCGGGTCTAATGTGGATCTTAGATATTTATTAAGTCCAAATACAGTTTCTTATACAGAATAACCTTGATACAAGGAACAATAATTGAAGGTAAACATTTATAAACAACTTTTTACATTCTTTATTTTTTAGCTTATTGCTTACAGAGTTGCTGGAGCAACTATTCTGGCTGATAGGCACAGGAACATCATTGTAGATAATAATGGATTACAAACAAACAATAGGGAATTAGAGCAAGGGAAAGTAGTCAGCACCCAAAGGTCTAAATATGCTGTCTTCTATTCTGCCATTGTGTTTGTTTTGTAGGTTCCTCTGACGAGTCACAGCGGTCTGGGAAGACGAGCATTGCTATTGATGATTGTCAGTTCCACCAGTGTGTGAAGCTTTCCAAGTTTGAGACAGAACACTCCATATCCTTTGTTCCTCCTGATGGGGAATTTGAACTCATGAGGTAAGTGGGAGTTTTTGATGCTAGTCTTAATTCTTACTGTCATGTAATTCTGAGAAGAGTTAAAATTTGTTTTTTCACTATTTTGTATGAAATTCTTGATGGTTGTATAGCTATCATAACATTGTAGAGTCACATTTTTCTTGGACGGGGTGGGTAGGGTGGGTGGGGAGGGGGGATAGTATTCCTTTGATACTCTTCTTAGCATTACCAGTACTGTTAGTGATCTTTGAAATGTGGGGACTGCTACCTTGGCCTGGCTGCAGGTATCGCACCACCAAAGACATCTCACTGCCCTTCCGTGTGATCCCGCTGGTGCGAGAGGTTGGCCGCACCAAGATGGAGGTGAAGGTGGTCATCAAGAGCAATTTTAAACCTTCACTGCTGGCACAGAAAATTGAGGTGAGGTCTAGAAGATGGCCTTTCTTACATTGCATATTGAGGCGATTTTTTTTTTTTTTTTTTTTTTTTTTTCTCCCCCAAGGCATGCAAACAAAGGATGACTGTGTTTGAGACTATGACACTTAATACAGTTTGTGATCTGATCAAAGGCAGGGATCTCCAAACTATGGCTCGGGGGCCACACCCCACCTGCCATATGATTTCATCCAGCCTGTGGCTTGTTGGCCTTAACTGAGCAATTTTCTGACCTTGATGTCAAATCAAAATCCATTGGACTGCAGTGTTGAAAATTTTCCAAATCTGTTTTGAGTATTGGTCTCCAGGCAGATGACAGATTTAAAACGAGTATAAAGATGGAAATCTGATTGAGTTTTATAATTTTTTAAGTCAGAGCAGTTTCCAAATTTGAAACAACTTCATTTTCCAAAATGAAGTATAAATGTCAAGTCTTAACTATTGAGCAAATTTATGTGATGAACATTTAAAGTCCATTCTTATAACTGGCTTCTCAGATTTGGAGCCTGACCCATAAGATTTTGAAATAAAAAAGCAGTATCATCCTTCATATTAATACAGGTGCATAATAATGAAGGAAGGTATATTTTTGGTGTATATTATTTATTGCCAACAAGTTTTGTTTTGAATATCTTTCATGTGTTTTACATTAGTTTGAGTTCATTAAATTTGTGAAACTGACACTTTTGTATTTTTCTCTTGTGGCCCGCAAAAATGTGTAATATATATAATGTGGCCCTCGTATTGAAAAGTTTGGAGACCCCGGATCTAAGGCAACAGTATTTGAATGATGTATGAATGAATATTGTCCATGTTTCTGTTAACCCTTTCATTGCTAATCGCTTGCAACGAGACTATCCCCCCAGGCGCGCTCAGCAGCCCAGTGGGGGAAGGGGGATCTGTTTTAACCGCTGTATCTCAAAAAACTATTCATCACAGCTACAAAACAAAAACACCATTGGAAAAAGGAGGCCAAGATCTATAAGATTCGGTTATGTAAGCCTCTCTGGCAGTGTCTGAGTCGACAGAGTGACGGCGCCACGTTCAGGAGGATGCGAGTTCAACCCCTGCCCGGTGCCACCAAGCTGGGATTTTCCAGCCGCCGCCGAGTGGCTTAAAACTACCCACATGCTGTCCAGAAGACCACCTATCAACCCGGACTCTAGATTCTAGGATTAAAGATGAGCTCCGGGAGGGCAGCATAAGCCAATGCAAGATGGCGCCACTATAAACACTCGCCTGTGCCAGAACGGGCTGGGCCGACCATCAGACCCCACCGGGAAGAAGCCTACCGGCACAATAGGCCGCCACGTAAAAAAGAAAAAAAAAATGTACAGGCACGTTCAGGGGGTGTTTTGCTGTGAGTGTGACTGGGGCTCGCAGCTAGCTTTTAGCACCACCAGCAAGTGACGGTAGTGCTCACTTTTTTAACTGCTGTATCTCAAAAACTATTCACCACAGCTAAGAAACAAAAACACCATTGGAAAGAGGAGGCCAAGATCTATAAGATATGGTTATGTAAGCCTCTCCTGAGAATGTACAGGCACATTCAGCAAGTGATGCTAGTGCTCGCTCTTTCAACCACTGTATCTCTAAAACTATTCATCACGGCTAAAAAACAAAAATAACATTGGAAAGAGGAGGCCAAGATCTATAAGATTCGCTTATGTAAGCCTCTCCTGCGAACGTACAGGCACGTTCAGGGGATGTTGCCTGTGAAGATGTACATTTATGTGTGCGCAAGGTCAGCCATATTGAGGCAACTACTGAGTAGATCTCTTGATGGAGTGCTGGCAAAATTTACAACTATTTGGTCAAAATATCAGTCAGGTGATAGGTGAAGCTATGCAAAAATGCCGCTTTATTGGACAACAACATCCACCAGTTACTCGTCCATAGATTTTCCGCGCTTTTCCGCGCTAGGCTGATATGATTTTCCACCAAATTTAGTGGAAAACCCACTGAATTGGCAATGCTGTGGGGTGAGAAATAGTGTTGAAACACTCATACGCGGGAAATTTGAGTGGAACTGGAGCTCGCTGCGAGGATTTAGCAATGAAAGGGTTAAGAGCTATTATGACTGTTAGTATGGAGAACATGGCTTGCTATGCAGAGCTCATTCTTGACTTTTAACAGAATCAGTTTTGTTATGCAGTTGGCTAATTAAACACTGCTGCTGAAATCACTGTAGTTTATAACTGAATATAAAGTTGGAAGAATGGGATTCAGTTTGAAGCAAAGAGCTTATTGCCAAATTCAAAGATATCAAAATGTAAAAGATTAATCTAGCACTTGTTGATGTTACATTCATGTGGCTCGTTTTCTCTGAAATGTAATTTCATAAAGAAATACATATTGTAGTTGATGATATTATCTTTGATAGTAATAACTAATAAATAAAGTTCTCATAAATGAGGTGGACCTTAAGTTTGGCTCAGTATTGAATATTTTGTG
>NC_066521.1:12171762-12211762 GCF_024679095.1 Eriocheir sinensis
AGACGACTTCAGATTCTCACCATTCACGACATTATTAGGAAACGAGTTTCAGGTTGTTACATAAAATTATGAAGTAGAACTCCTCCCAAAAATGGATAATATTAAAACGAATGGTTGAAAACGCCAAATAATTTTTTTGGCAAACCTGGTTAACAGTTTGTTGAAGAGGTGGTGGAAGCATTGACTGTAATGGATGAATATTTTATATAATAAGAGAACCAAGAAAACGGCAGTGCTCAAGATCAAATATCTGAATTACAAAGTGAACATTTGACTTAGTTGCATGCCAGTTCCAAGAGCGTGAAAAGTCTGCAGCAAAGGTGAATACTGCAGAGCAATTCTCAAAATATGGGAATAAAAAATAAAAAGAACACAATACTATAACCCTACTAAAATTATCAGAGATTGCTGCACCTACGGAGAAGGCTAGTTTTGATATATATATATATATATATATATATATATATATATATATATATATATATATATATATATTTATATATATATATATATATATATATATATATATATATATATATATATATATATATATATATATATATGAGAGACAGGGAGGAGGGGGATTTTTGCCCTTCATAATATGTGAGGCAAGTCGACCGTGGTGATCGTCACCTAAACCTACGACAAAACAAGATAACACTTTTCGGTCGTTATAGCAATAATGTAATCTGGGAACTGAATGACAAAAAGTTTACCATCAATATTGAACATTTTCTGCCAGGGTGGGCACTCTGATGGATGCATGAATGCAGGTGCAACAAATACTACCAACACACACACACACACACACACACACACATATATATATATATATATATATATATATATATATATATATATATATATATATATATATTTATATATATATATATATATATATATATAAAACTATACTGTAGTCAGCTCCATCGACGGTCAAAAAACAGGCTTACCCCGTGGCACTACATAATTTTGTACTTTTAACTCTAACCTGCTTATCGTGAGAGCAGTTTAATAATTATTTCGTAATCATTTTATTGCATTCTCTATCATCTGGACGAAAAAATATATAATATTTATTACCTATTATGTTACTAGTAAGCCATGCAGAAGAGGGTGACTACCCGCTGACCAAGGGCCGAGAACCCTTCGGTGCCGCACTGCTTATAAGCATCCATCCGTGTGTTCGTCTGTGTGTATTATACGTACTACACTAAATAAATATAATAAATTCCAGTGCAGCCTGCCACGTGGCCATTCGACTGCTGCCCAAGGGGAAAGGAAGGACAAAGACAATAAAATGATGCTGGCAGGCTTCCGAGGAGAAAAATTCCTCTTAAGATATTTCCGAGATACATTATTTATGTCTGGATGATCTTGACGTCACAGTTTTTTTTTTTTTTTTTTACACATTGCCTTCCTGAACACGAGGCCGTTACTTTGACGACTCAGCCACCGCCCCAGCCAGCCTTTGTATCGGCAGCTCTTGTGAGAGAAAACAAAACATACAGAAAGATGGTGTTCAACTACTTGGGGCAAGATATCATTGCCTACATCTTGCACGCCACATGCTCTCCAGGAACTCTTTCACTGCCTCAATCATTCGTCCATTCGTCTCTCCACTCAGCCCCAGCAGCAGCACCATCCACTCCTTTCCAGTCCTCCCATTCACTCCACGTCCCATCTCACTCAGAAACACTTGCATCATTTTCGTTCTCTTTCTGCAGGGTTGTTTTGATTTAAATCGAATGATTTAAATCAAGTGATTTAAATCAGAGTAAAAAAAATCTTGATTTAAATCAAAATTAAATATACTGTATTTAAAATGATTCAAGTGTTACATCAAGAGTAAAATATCTAATGATTCAAATTATATATATATATATATATATATATATATATATATATATATATATATATATATATATATATATATATATATATATATATATATATATATATATAAATAAGAGTTTGACCCTGCCTGGTCAAACTCTTTCGTCTCTGTCTGTTAACATCTACCTTTCCTTCCTGCTGAAAGTATGCCTACATACAGCCTGTGCCTCAGAAGGGTGACCGTTCCAATCCCTCAAACTACCGTCTATAGCTTTACTTTCTTGTCTATCTAAAGCTTCTGAATCAATCCTTAATTGGAAGATTCTTAAGCATCTATCCACTTCTGACCTTCTATCTGATCGCCAGTACCGGTTCCGCAAGGGGCGTTCTACTGGTGATCTCCTTGCCTTCCTAACTGACTCTTGGTCATCCTCTCTTAGCCTTTTCGGGGAAACTTTTGCTATTGCGCTAGACATATCAGAAGCCTTTGATAGGGTCTGGCACAAATCTATGCTTTCCAAACTACCCTCCTACGGTTTCTGTCCTCTCTGTACCTTTATTTCCAGTTTCCTTTCTGACCGTTCTATCTCTGCTGTGGTAGACAGTAGACGGTCACTGTTCTTCCCCTAAACCTATCAACAGTGGTGTCCCGCAGGGCTCTGTCCTATCTCCCACTCTCTTTCTGTTGTTCACTGATGATCTTCTTTCCAAAACGAACTGTTCTATCCATTCTTACGGAGATGACTCTACTCTGCATTACTCAACTTCTTTTGATAGAAGACCCACCCAACAGGAACTAAACGATTCCAGGCTGGAGGCTGCAGAACGCTTAACCTCAGACCTTACTATCATTTCCGATTGGGGCAAGAACTTGGTGTCCTCCAACGCCTCAAAAACTCAATTTCTCCACCTATCCAGTCGACACAATCTTCCAAACATCTATCCCCTATTCTTTGACAACACTCAGCTATCACCTTCTTCAGCACTAAACATCCTCGATCTATCCTTAACTCAAAATCTCAAATGGAAACTTCATATCTATTCTATTACTTAATCACCTTCCTCGAGGTTGGGCGTTCTGTATCGTCTCCGCCAATTTTTTTTACCCCTCTGAGATGCTATCCATATACAGGGGCCTTGTCCGTCCTCGTATGGAGTATGCATCTCATGTGTGGAGGGGCTCCACTCACACATTTCATCAACTCCCCTCCTCATACTGACAGTCTTCTGCCTCTTAAATTCTGCCATGTTGCATCACTTTCTATCTTCTATCGATACTTTCATGCTGACTGCTCTTCTGAACTTGCTAAGTGCATTGCCTCCCCTCCTCCCGCGGCCCCGCTGTACTCGACTTTCTACTCAGCTCATCCCTTTACTGTCCAAAACCCTTATGCATGAGTTAACCAGCATCTTCATTCTTTCATCCCTTACACTGGTAAACTCTGGCTCATCCCTTTACTGTCCAAAACCTTTAGGCTTGAGTTAACCAGCATCTTCATTCTTTCATCCATTACACTGGTAAACTCTGGCTCATCCCTTTACTGTCCAAAACCCTTATGCATGAGTTAACCAGCATCTTCATTCTTTCATCCCTTACACAGGTAAACTCTGGAACAGTCTTCCTTCGTCTCTATTTCCTCCTGCCTACGACTTGAACTCTTTCAAGAGGAGTGTATCAAGACACCTCTCCACCCGAAATTGACCTCTCTTTTGCCCTCTTTTCACTTTTGTCCTCGTAGGAACAGCGATTAGCGGGCTTTTTTTAACACCTTTTTTTGTTGTTGTTGCCCTTGAGCTGATTCCTTATCTATCTATCTATCTATCTATCTATCTATCTATCTATCTATCTATCTATCTATCTATCTATCTATATATATATATATATATATATATATATATATATATATATATATATATATATATATATATATATATATATAAGGAAGAAGGAAGAACATGCATGTGAACCAGTTGTACAGTCAAAGTATTAAGTCTACTTGTCCTGTACTGATCCGGTACTGGTCCTCTAGCAAGTCAGGCACCAGTGCTATCTCTTACAAGAAAAATATTCAAAATCATAAAAAAGATAAACTATTAGTCCTACTTATGATTTTTATGCGAAAAACTCGTCTTGGGTAATTTATATTAAACTATAGTTTTATTTAACATTGGCCAAGTTTAATACAAGAAAATGGCCTCATAAGACTGAAACAAATAATCAGTGGAAACAAACAAGGATTACTGCAAAAAAATAATTTAAATAAAAAAATCGATTTAAATAAAAGATCCGATTTAAACTAAATAAATCGATTTTTTTTTAAATCATGATTTTTTGCAACCGTCTCTGTCATACTTCTTACATTCCAGCACTACATGCTGTACAGTCTCATTCACACCCCTGTCACACATCTGGAACGCTTTGCTGCGGGACTCAGACCATCTATAGTTCCTTGCATTCACATCCAAACACTGCGCTCTAGCACGGAAAAGATCACCTCCCAGGCTTCCCTCATACCACACCTCACACTTTCGGGCCTCTTTCTCCCTGTACCAGTCTAGGGTTTCCTTTCTTTCCATTTCATTCTTCCAATGGCTTAATCCCTCATCTTTTACTGCCATATCTATTACATTCTTCCACTTTCTTACATCCCACTCAAACCCCTCTCCATTTCTGTTTATTCTCCATTCAAACACATTCTGCCTATCTTCAGAGGGTCGATACACCCACCTACTTAGCATAACGTTCCTGTCTATCATTCGCCCACATTGATTCGCCCATTTGCCATCTCTTATATTCCACAAGTATACCTTTCGTGCTAATCTTGCAGCCTCCATTCGCTCCAGTCTCACTTTATATCTCAAGGTTGCCTTCACTAGTCTTTCCCTAAAAGTGCTCCACCCCATGTCACCCCTAAGAGCCTCTACTGCTGCAAACTTTGGTGCATTCGGTGCCATTCTTGCTACCTTATTCTGCCCCACTTTCAGTTTCTCTATCTCACTGTCGTTCCATGTCACAACATCCATTCCATACATAATGCTAGGGACAGCCACACTCTTCCAAACCTCACGGATGACATCATACTTGCTCGCTCTCATCCTCGCTGCACTCCCCAAACGGCCTACCCATTGGTTTCTCATACTTATCTTCTCATTCTTGGCTCTATCGCATCCATTCACATCCATCCACTCTTGTATTCTACTGTCTGTTCCAACTAATTCCCTTCCAGTCTCCAAGTCGTTTGTCTATACGTACATAAGAACATAAGAACATAAGAACGCAGGAGTCTACTAGAGGCCGGTAGGCCTGTACGAGGCAGCTCCTTTGACCCTAAGCTCCCGTGTATCTAACCCCACCTAATATCGCTGTCCATGAATTTATCTAGTCTATTTTTGAATGTGACAATTGTATTGGCACTCACCACATGACTGCTAAGCCTATTCCACTCATCCACCACCCTGTTAGTAAACCAATTTTTGCCTATGTCCCTGTTGAATCTGAATTTATCCAGTTTAAACCCATTACTTCGTGTCCTACCCGGTTCTCTTACCAACAAAACCTTATGAATGTCTCCCTTATTAAAGCCCTTCATCCATTTATAAACCTCGATCATGTCTCCACGCACCCTTCGCCTTTCCAGAGAATGCAAGTTTAACTGTTTGAGTCTTTCCTCGTATGGCAAGTTTCTCAACCCCTGAATCATCTTAGTCATCCTCCTCTGCACCGATTCTAACATTTTGATATCCATTCTATAGTAAGGTGACCAGAACTGAACCGCATAGTCAAGATGAAGTCTAACTAATGCTAAATATAGTTTGAGGAAGACTTCGGGGCTTCTGTTGCTTACGCTCCTTGAAATAAATCCCAGTACCCTATTAGCTCGATTTCTAGCTTGAATGCATTGTGCCCTTGGACGGAGATCAGAGCTCACTAAGACCCCTAAATCCCTCTCGCACCCAGACCTGCTTATGAGAGTGTCATTTAAGCAATAGTTATGTGAGGGGTTGTTCCTACCTACACTCAGAATACTGCACTTCCCTACATTGAACTCCATCTGCCATTTATCCGCCCAGTCATACAATCTGTTGAGTTCACCTTGGAGAATACTAGCGTCCTGATCCGACTCAATTACTCTACCGATCTTGGTATCATCTGCAAATTTACTAACATCACTACTAATTCCTGTATCTAAGTCATTGATATAAATAATAAACAAAAGTGGACCTAATACCGAACCTTGTGGGACCCCACTCCTAACACATCCCCAGTCAGATCTTTTACCATTGATTTCCACTCTTTGCTTCCTATTGCTCTGTCTAATACTGCATATAAGCAGTGGGTAATGGCGTTCACATGAAAGATGTACTTTACCTCCCTTGCCCTACTGCCTAATGAACGCTGTAAAGTGAATAATGGTTTCCTTCCACTGGACTGGGGTGTGTGGGGCGCGGGGTTGTGATGAAAGTTCTGGGGGAGTATAGCTGTCGCGCCCCGCCCGCCCCGCCACGGTCTCAGTCTCAGGATGACCCACACTCCCAAGCCCTCACCGAGATAGTGGAGTACCCGCACCGCACCCCACACTCAAGGGCTGCCCCTAAAGAAAGGTTATGACAGTAGATGAATGGGCAATGTAATATGGTGGACCTGAAGAAAAAGAAAAAAATCGTAAACATCATTTCACACACGAGGTATCAAAACACTCTACAGCGACGCATTGAGGGTTTGAGGGTAAGCTATAATCGGTCACCCACCCAGCCAACTAGCCACCCACTCGGCAGGACAAAAGCCTTCCTAAACCCTCTCCTCACTTTCTCCAATGGCTGCCTTCCTCCACTTCCTCGTACTCCGTGAACTCAGCTCTATCTACCTGGACAGTTTCTTATGCTTGCCTTGCCATTTCTACCCTCAAAATAATACGTCCAAGTTGTACTACAGCCTTATCACATGGGCTGAGCATACCTAAAGGGAAAAAGAGGTTAGATAAATACCGCCTGGACGGGAGTGAAGTTAAGAACATCAGCAGGTCAGCAACTTTCCCTGTGTCTTATTTTCTTTACTCTGGCTAAGGTAGACAACATACAAGCAAACATTATAGTTTAGCTACCCATACTAGAATGAAGATTAAGCTCCTTATCAATATCACACCTTTCTCTCTACGTCAATATCAGATTTAAATAATTTTCTTACTCAACGTCTTACGATATCATTTACGTCATTGAGATAAATACTGTAATAGGTGAATCAATCTGCCGTTTGTCTCCCCGTGTAGCAAATGGAAAAATATAGGCCTGGTTACTGTCTCGTGTTCAATCGTATCAGGAACATTTGGTTTAGATGGTCAAGGTGTGTATTGCCACCTGTGTCAAACTGAATAAAAAGTTGGTGCGGATCCTTTCTGTCTGCTGCGTTCAAGTTATCCACAGGGACGCGGTGGAGCGGAGCGGCCAGCAGCAGGACAGCGGCGGCCACGACGACTCGACCTGCGTGAGCTTTCCCGCCGCCAAGGATGCCGCTCACTGCTGTATAATGCACTTTATTTTACCTTATCACCATCAGCCCGGTCTCCCTCAGTGTGTACGGTTGATAACAGTGGACTAACGAAGGCCCGTCAGCACCATCTATCAGAGTACACGATGGACCAGTGACTCTGCATTAATTGATATTTTCTAGCGACAGGTGACCACCATGCCCTGTTGACCCCCGGCTTGAGGAGGGAGGGGGAGAGGCACCACCCACCCTCCTGATGCACCATCCTCCCCAGCCACCTACGCAACACCCTCCCCGTATACTGCAATTATATGCATAGGCACACCTACAAACATATGCGCACACATGCACACGGCAGAGAGATATCTCTTTGCCGTGAATGACTCTGGGCATTTTCCTCCTCCCAGTCAGCATCAGCAGCGCCGCCATGCCCGCGTTCCTTGTTTTCGGGAACGGCCCTGATGGGCGGCGCGAGGCTAGCCCGCTGAGGCGCTGACCAGGCGGGAGTGTGTTGTCAGCAGCGGAGGGGAAAGGTAGTGCTGCGCTCTGCCTCTGAGTCCATTCTGTGTGGACTATCTTGGTGCTGTGAGCTGAGGCCACTCAACACCCGGCACCATGTATGACGTGTTCGGCTCTATACGCGGTCTGCTCAAGATCGACAGTGTGAGCATCGACAACAACATCTTCAGGTTACACTACAAGGGCACCATGTTCCTGCTGGTGGCGTTCAGTCTACTCATCACGCAGAAACAATACTTCGGTGACCCCATCGACTGCATCGTGGAGGGCGTGAGCCCCACCATCATGGACACCTACTGCTGGATCCACTCCACCTTCACGATCCCCGCCCTCACAGGCGCTAAAGTGGGCGATGTGGTCCCCCACCCGGGCATCGCCAACCCCCACATTCACGGCACCGACGAGATGCACGAGAAAAGGCACCACAAGTACTACCAGTGGGTCACCCTCTTCCTCTACCTTCAGGTGGGTGCCGCGGGGCTGCCACTGTCCCCTACACGGATCATTACATTGCCGGCCTGTGCATTAATAGTATATTTGCTTACCTGTGAGTGAATGGCGTCATTGTACATGGTAGAGTGTTTAAGAACTCGCTTAAAGTGACCTACTGTGACCCGGACAAGTTGCTGTAACGTGCCGCATTTACGAAAAAAAAAAAAAAAAAAAAGTTGCCCCGTCAGGTGGCGTTGAGGTGAAAACTGAAGTAGCTTACTCAACAAGTGTGTATGCGCCCAGGTCATCGCCACTCACGCTAACATGAAACTGGGTAAAAATACATCGATTATAATTATGTATCAGAGAAATTCATGTGTTACGATCCTTTGACCCTCCCCATACTGGTATTGAGAGGATGCGCGAGGCCACACGGTAGGTGACTGACGCCCACGCCCACCACCAGACACCTGAGACAAAACAAAGGTGTTACGTGCGGTGCGGCAGCCACATGCCGTCACTACAATATGCACGAATGCATTTACCGTTATTTTAGTGCCAAAGAGGGTCAGATGACTTACATAAAGTTAGTGAAATTACAAATCCTCGCCGTTCATCTTAATTTTCACCGGCTCACTTGCTCGCTTACTGGGGTGATTTTTCGCCCATACCAAAAGCATGTTGGGTTTCGGGGCTGGCAAGTTGCCGTTCAGATCGAAAACTTACCATCCACGAGTGTCGCGTAACTATGAAATGCAGGTGATGTTAAAGCAGCTGCTTCGGCTAAACGACGACGGTATAGACTCTATAGAGAAGTCATAGTTAAGGTATGGTCAGCCGGAAAATAATAAGCGTGACGATTGTTGACTTGGTATTGTAAAAAACAAAAACAAAATCAGGTGTATTTTACTCAGGACTGTCATCGCAGTTCTGTGAAGAGAAAGTTTGAAAAATAAATATAATGTTATTGGTGGGAAACTTCTCATTTCGGGTATGCCAACCATGAATTCTTGCATATTGGAGTCGGAGTGATTGGCGTAGAAAGGGGAATTATTCATGTCACCTTAATAGCCTGTTTTTCATGCCATAATGTCTTTTGACGAAAGGTTGCTCTAATGATGTAGGGCACCATAATTATGAACAGTACGAATATAAATTTTAAATCCACCGTTTCACCCGATTTACAAATATTCAATTCGTCTTGAGTATCGCTGCATCGTCATTAATAATTTCAACAGATACAAATGTGCATTGTTTCTATATGCTAGTTACGTAATTTTTATTTAAATACTGCCTAAATGGTTTTATCAGCATGTTTCTGATAACGCGTAAGGCTTTCATAAGAGAGGGTGATGATTGTGGCCCATCTTGGGGGAATGCTCATGATTTTTCTTTCAAAGGGTGTGTATATATATATATATATATATATATATATATATATATATATATATATATATATATATATATATATATATATATATATATATATATATATATATATATATATATATATATATATATATATATATATATATATATATATATATTTTTTTTTTTTTTCCCCTCTAGGTCTTCACCGTTCTAAAATTGAGAAAAATACAGCTCTTGGCATTGGTAAATGTAACGGTGATCTTAGATTTATTTTTTGTCCGAAAGCTTTCATCATGTGTCTTGTGCCTTGATTTAAAATAACAATGAGAAAATTATTTTTTCTTTCGACCAGCTACGACATACAGGATTTGTTTGCAAGGAGGAACTCAAGAATATTGCTCTTTTTATTCCAGGCCGTCATGTTCTACATCCCCCGCTACCTGTGGAAGATCTGGGAGGGCGGCAAGGTGAAGATGCTGGTGATGCAGCTCAACTCACCCATCCTGGACGACGAAGTGAAGAGGGACCGCAAGACCATGCTGGTTGACTACTTCAGCCTCAACCTCCACAACCATAACTTCTACGCTTTTAGGTTCTTCCTCTGCGAGGTGCTCAACTTCGTTAACGTCATCGGGCAGATCTACTTCACGGACAGGCAAGTATACCCTAAGTTTCGCTAACTTAAGGAAACACGAGTCATGAGGCCGCCATAATGAGTGGTAAAGTTTATCTTCCCATAATTATCCGTGCGAATAAATAACCTTTGTGGGTGTCTTGGCTTTAGGTTCCTGGGCTACGAGTTCACTACGTACGGAACTCGCGTGTTGGCCTTCAGTGAGGCGGACTTCGGTACCCGGCACGACCCGATGGACGAGGTGTTCCCCAAGGTGGCCAAGTGCACCTTCCACAAGTACGGAGCATCAGGCACCATCGAGAGGCACGATGGACTCTGCGTCTTGCCTCTTAACATCTTCAATGAAAAGATCTACATCTTCCTCTGGTTCTGGTATGTGTTACAGAACTTTCCTTAGTGGTCTTGTGCATCAGTTACATTTCTTTGTGACA
Organism: Eriocheir sinensis; assembly: GCF_024679095.1. Lineage (NCBI taxonomy): Eukaryota > Metazoa > Arthropoda > Malacostraca > Decapoda > Varunidae > Eriocheir > Eriocheir sinensis. Next base: position 12,182,471 of record NC_066521.1, read on the forward strand.
CCTCGATCGGTTCCTTCTTTTACACAATTGCTTCCCAATCTTTTATTTAAATTCTTGACTTGTTTCTTATTTTCCAGTTTCAGGTCTCCCCTTGCTAATTTCTTTAAAAATATGAAGGTGGGCGGGTCATACACACAGTCATTGGGTCATGTCATAATGTGCCTGTCCACAGGTTCATCATTGTGGCTGTGGTGTCTGGCGTGGGTCTGCTGTACCGCCTCGCCACCTTCACGCCAGCCTTCCGCCAGATTCTGCTCAGGACCCGCTCGCGGCTCGCCTCCTCCGACAACGTGGAGGCCATTTCCCGCAAGTGCCAGATCGGTGACTGGTTCGTGCTCTACCAGCTAGGTGAGTGCAAGGGGGCGTGGGCTTGTTAAGCTGATTATAGCATGGTAATGGCAGTCATAGCAGGTCTTGAATCTGCTATAATGCACAGTAATTATACTCTTATCTGTGCAACATTTGTATGTAAAATGCTATGAGTGATTGTGTTTAGTATTTTTAGGGAATTTCCTGCATATGGTAATGTTAACGTTTTTTTTTTCCCTCTACAGCCAAGAACATGGATCCTTTGATTTACAAGGACTTCATCACCGATCTCGCCAACAAGCTGCAAGGGAAGGGCCCCGTCTAAGCCACCCTCACCTCGCTCAGTGCCACGAAGAAAACAAACTTGCGATAAACCTAACGAAAACACGAAACAGTGACTAGACCATGACATTAAGTGGACTGGTACTCACTCTTAGGATGCTATGGAAAGTGGTTCTTTAATTATTATTATCATGGGATGGTGGTTGCTAGTTGCTGTTGTAATTTATATGGAATCATTTTTGTTCCTACATTAGGACTTTGTACAACTAATGCTCGTTATAATCTTGTTCTGTGTAAGTCCTTGGTAACGAAACAAGCAAACAGGTAAGCAGTGAGGTGCTAGGTGAATGGAGGGGCCAGTAGAGGGGGGAGGGACGCCATGGGGGGTTCATAGGGGGATCATTCACGTCTCATTTTGCAACAGGGAAACTGTTTTCTCAAGGTCAACAGCAATGTTATTGTGTATGCGTAGTTGGTCTGTCTCTGTGAACACACCTAAATCTGGTCTTCTCCATTCATTGACAGGCTTCGTAGGGCAGCTTTGAGAGACGTGAGGGTTAAGAATGATGGTGTGCTAGTTTCTGCTGGGAGACACTAGTATATAGCTAAGTATGTTCGTATGCTCAAAGGACTTCGATCTCTCCCTCTCTCTGTTTTCAAGGACCCTTTTTATTTATTTCTTTTTTTTCTTTTTAGGTGTGTTCACATGATCCATAACAATAGTCTTCCAGCATGTGCGTAGTAATTGATGCATTTTCATTAGTTTAGCCATTGTATAAATCCTGCAAGTACGGCTGAGAGGAGTTTGTTCCTGATACACTCTGTCTGAAGGAGGTTTGTGTCGGTGCAGACCTTCTTGAGCACCACTGCCAGGGTCTTTCAAGAGGCTTTGTTAAGTCATCCATTTTTTGTATTACTGTGAACAGGACTGATGATTGTCTTCCGTTGTGACGGAGGTATTTTTCTACTTATTTTGATAAGGTGCAACTATTAGGTATTGTGTTAGGTGATGAGTACACTGGAGAAAGGTCTCATACACTGGAAGAATTTTTACTCAAAACAGGATGTATGTAAATTATATTTTTAGATTGTTACTGTACGTCTTTGATTATGTAATGCGTGCGTGTTTATCAGATAAGGCAGATAGAATGATGAGCATCAGGGCGTGTGACACAACGCAAAGGAAGGTGCTGTAGCTGTGAAAATGTGTATGAATGATCATTAAATGTATATTGTATAATCATGTATTATTCATTCCTTGACACTACGAAATGCAAAACCTTAAATAATGGAAATATGGGAGGGATGGACGAGAACCACACCCCAATAAAGCTTAAAGTGACCAAGACAAGGTATGAAAAAAAAAGCGACGTGCTGGGTGAGGGAGCGCAACATCATGGCCGGCTATCAAGACCGGCGAGTAGTCTGACCTTGAGTTGTGCAATGCCGCCCCAGCACCCAGTTCATAAACACTGAGCCGGGACTGTTATCTCAACGTCCTGGATGTCTACACAGGTGGAGAGACCAAGAGGGGGAGGGCGACATGCGCAACAGATAACGAAAAAAAAAAATGCGGATAAAAAAGTATACATAGTTTCACCCGAACAACAAAAAATCCGCACCTAGAGATAAACTAGAGTAAGCAAACAAAGTATATACCTATATAAAGAAAGAACGGATTAAAACCAGTACAACGTTGCCAAATAGAAAAAAAAAATAAATAAATAAAGTTTCAACTAAACCAAAGTAAAATCCAAACCCAGAACTGAACTAGAAGCAATCAAGCCCTATAAAAAAAAAGAACAGTTCAAAAACCCTTCAATGTTACCAAGCAAAACGTAGCGAGAGGAGGGTGTGTGTGTGTGGGGGGTGGGGGTAGGGGGGGGCAAGAGTAGAGGAGCGCTAACATCCTTATTTTTACGTATCGGGCTCCCATAACGACTATTTTCCAAGGCCACAGAGAAGATTAACCGGATTTTCATGAGCGATTTTCACGTTCAAGATGCAGAGGTGGTGCACAACTATCATTGGGATCACATAACAGCTCATGAAAATCTCGGCAACTTTTACGAGACTTTTTCAAATAAGCGAACTGCGATGCCGATACGTTTGAAAATACGAGCTTCAAACCTTCAACCCCTTCCATCCCTAGCACTCACACAACCTCACCTCTAACAGTACGCCGCCCAACTAAGTCAAGGCCACATGTGCAGCGTATAAGGAGGGAAGGTGAACACGGAGCGGGGACAAGGACAGGCCTCACGGGATGGAAAAGATCGATACACGAGCTGAATGGAAGAGGACAGATGTATGGGGGACAGTTGGCCAAGTTTGTGACAGGCTGCGGGGGGAATCAATATTAGCTTTCGTTTCGCATTAGTGTTTTCCTTTTCTCTCTGTCTCGTTTCGTATTATGCATGAGTGGTGTGTTAGTTTGTTAGTAGTAGTAGTAGTAGTAGTAGTAGTAGGGATCATTAATTTTCGTTCCATCTTAATATTCTCTTTCTCCTTTTCTTCTTCCTGTTTCCTTTCTTTCGTTCTGTGCATGAGTGGTGTCGCATTATCTAGCAGTAGTAGTAGTAGTAGTAATAGTAGTAGTAGTGGTAGTGGTACCTAGTGGTAGTAGTAGTAGTAGTAGTAGTAGTAGTAGTAGTAGTAGTAGTAGTAGTAGTAGTGGTGGTAGTAGTAGTAGTGGTAGTAATAGTAGTAGTAGCAGCAGTAGTAGTAATGACAATAGTTTTCATCATCGCCAAGTGTGTTTTCATTTGTAATCTTTCGTCGCCTTTCGCTCCTCGCTCTGTAAGCCGAGTTGTTGGCCACGGCTCTTGTGCTACGTGTGGAAGGGCGTAGAGAGTTAGTAATTGAATGGAAGAACACGTCTCTCTCTCTCTCTCTCTCTCTCTCTCTCTCTCTCTCTCTCTCTCTCTCTCTCTCTCTCGACTGACATGAACAAAGGAACCGTGGAAGGACATGACAGTATTGTTTGTGAATGACGGGCGAAAAACAAGTCAAGGTGATGTTAAAAAATCTAACGACAAAAAAATAATGTTGATAATTCTCCTGACAGACCGATGTTATGATTGACATCGGTCAATCTTCAGCCAGTCAGGCTGAAGGAAGAAAAAAAAACCACGATGACTGTATGCTTGGTTGACTGACTGAAGAAATTACATAACTCTGCATTACCATCATAACCGACTGAGCGAATGACTGACCGACTGGTTAAGGAGAAAACACGATTCCTGCATCCTAACAACTGACTAATTATTGACTGACTAAATTATACAACCCTTCTATCATCACAACTACTGATTGACTAACTGGAAAAATGACAACTCTCTGTATCCCAATTACGAGTGACTGGCTAATTGACTGATTGATTCACTGACTGACTAACTGACTGACTGACTGAAAATAAATCCATAACTTCCTGTATCACCATCACGACTGACCGACTAAGGAAATTATACAAATCTCCTTCAATAATAAGTGACTGGACTGGCCGACTAACTGAGTGACGTGTAGGAAATTAAACAACCTACATCAACATTATGACTGACTGACTGACTGACTGAGGAAAGTATATAACTCTCCCTGCATTTAGCATCACGACTGACTGACTGACTGAATAAATAACCGACTGAAAAATAACTCCTGCAGCCCCACAACTAACAAACTGGGTGACTAAAAAAATAAAATAAAAAAATAAATAAATAAAATAAACGCCTTTCCTCATACACACAACTAACTGACTGTCTCCCTTACTGACTGCCTGACTCCGCACAACATCCACCTGCAACACCCGGCTCCGATGACCACGTAAACCTGTAAACACACAACGCAGGTGACCGGCGAGAGAGTTAGTTCTTCAAGGTCATCACTGGTTACGACGACGCACTCTTATCAGCCCTCGATAAACAACCTTCGTCTGTCCAACTGTGTCGGTTAATCATCATTCACCTGAGTAAATCTAGGTTAATGACGAGGGTTTCTTGCGCCTTTGAAGAACACCTGGTACCTACTCTTAATAAAAAACAGCACTTAATCATGTTATATTTATTTTTATCAAAGGTTCATTATTAACATGGTTCTTGTTTGATTAAATGAGTATAAGCAACATTAATAATAAGGTTTCATTGGATGTAATTTGTAAATTTGTGGTATTTCGAGGTTTCAAAGGCTATTTTCTGAGGAGGTTGTGTTTTCTGAGACTGTTTCGGTTCGTCTTTATATAACATGCGAGTTCTTTTTCTTGTCGAATCCTTGCACCGCTAAACGACTCTTAGTCTTGAAAGGAAGGCTTGCCAGTTACAATGACGGTTTATCTCACTATGCTACCACCACCACAATAACAACAAATAAACAAAAACAAGAACTACTACTACTACAACTACTACTACTACTATTATTACTACTGTTACAACAACTAATACTACTACTATAAAACAAATGCACAAAACAACTTATCTGTCCCTATTTAGTACGTCACATCATCTCTCTCTCTCTCTCTCTCTCTAAGCCTTAAAAATCACTTACTCACTCAGCAGAACACATTCGTCCCCTTGTGCGAGAAGCGAATTAACACTAATAAAAGCCCACCGTGGTTTAATAGCGAAATTAAACAATCAGTCAGTGAGAGAAAATTGTTTTACAGGTTAAAGAAAGAACAAAGCACGCCCGAAAACATTAGACTTTATAATGATGCCAGGCGACGAGTAAAAAGGCTAGTAGGTCAGGCAAAGCGTAGATATGAAGAAAATATTGCAGCCAACTGTAAAAATAATCCGAAATCTTTCTTCAGTTACATAAACAACAGAAAGGCGATCAAAAGTGGTATTGGACCTTTAACAAACAGCGACGGTGCACTAGTGACTGACAGCCAACACATTGCAAACCTCTTAAACAATTACTTTTCCTCGGTGTTTAATACTAACAGTCTTCCTCTCGCTTCCAACAACACCAGTACTATTGTAAATCTCGAGCATGCATTGCCTAATTTTGAAATAACAACCGATGAAGTCCTTAAAGCTCTCCATTCACTTAAAACAAATAAAAGTCCCGGACCCGACAAAGTATATCCTATACTGCTTAAAGAAACAAAGAGCGAAATACTCTCCTCCCTCACTACCGTATTCAATATGTCCTTGCGACAAGGCATCGTCCCTTCAGATTGGAAAAAGGCTAACGTGACACCGATTTTTAAGAAAGGAGACAAAAAAATACCAGGTAACTACCGACCCATTAGTCTAACTTCGGTTGTAGGTAAGCTACTCGAGAGCATAATTAGAGACAAAATTGTGAGTTACCTCGAAAGCCACTCATTAAGTGGGGATTCACAACATGGCTTCCGTAACAAAAGATCCTGCCTGTCAAACCTACTGACCTTTTATAACGATCTCTTCTCAATTTATGACGTAACCAAATCAGTGGACGTAGTCTATCTTGATTTCCAGAAAGCGTTTGATAAAGTCCCACATCATAAATTACTTTATAAATTAAATCAAATAGGCATTGACGGTCAAGTAAACCAATGGATCGCGAATTGGTTGAGCAACAGACAACAAAGAGTAGTGATTGACGGATTTAACTCAGAGTGGGCGCCGGTCACTAGTGGCGTCCCTCAGGGCTCGGTTCTTGGCCCAGTGCTCTTCATTATTTACATCAACGACGTGGATGTTGGACTCAATAATCGCATTAGTAAATTTGCAGACGACACAAAGATTGGTAACTCGGTTCTCACTGACGAAGACAGGCAAAGCCTCCAAGAGGATTTGCACAAAATTTCAGCTTGGTCGGATAAATGGGAGATGCCCTTTAACGTAGACAAGTGCCAGGTCCTTCAAGTTGGAACAAAAAATAAGAAGTTCGATTACGAAATACGCGGCGTTAAACTCACAAGTGTTCAATGCGTTAAGGATCTGGGGATTAAAATCGCATCAAACCTCAAATTCTCACATCAATGCATCGATGCAGCAAATAAAGCGAACAGAATGTTGGGCTTCATTAAAAGAAACTTTTTATTCAAAAATGAAGATGTAATACTTCCGCTCTACAATAGTTTAGTCAGACCCCACTTGGAATATGTGGTACAGTTTTGGTCTCCCCACCATGCAAAGGACATTGCTAAACTAGGTGTTCAGCGTCGAGCAACAAAAATGATCCCATCCTTGCGCAACAAATCCTACGAAGAAAGGCTTTCTACCCTTAACATGTTCTCTCTTGAGAAACGTCGCCTCCGAAGAAAACTGATCGAATGTTTTAAAATACTTAATGGTTTCACGAATGTAGACAGATCAAAATTGTTTATGATCGATGACACTTTGCGAACGAGGAACAATGCCACAAAACTCAAATGTAGACAAGTAAATTCAGACTGCACCAAATTTTTCTTCACCAACGTTGTAGTGCGAGAATGGAATAAGCTCCCACCATCAGTGGTCCAGTGTAACACGATTGACTCCTTTAAAAACAAGCTCGACCGTCACTTCCTTGAACTTAATATTAGCTAGAGTAGAAAAGCAACGTTTTGGAGCCATCTGATTAATGTAAAATCACTTAGATTTAAGGACAGGCCACCTAGTCTGGACCATGGGGTCTGTGTGGTCTGATTTTCTATGTAAATCTATGTAAATCTCTCTCAACCCGTGCATGGGTAACGTTAAAGACTCATTGCCATTCCACCGTCAACCTTCTTTTGCGTCAACCGGTTTGGCTCCTCTGAACACGGAATCTTGCTCAACACTAAGGAAGTTTTTGGGAACTATCTTGTGAGCGACGTGCTTGGCGACACACACACACACACTCACTCTCTCTCTCTCTCTCTCTCTCTCTCTCTCTCTCTCTCTCTCTCTCTCTCTCTCTCTCTCTCTCTCTCTCTCTCTCTCTCTCTCTCTCTCTCTCTCTCTCTCAAGAACGAATGAGTGATAGAATGAATAAATCAACCAATCACTAATCACCTAACACTAACAAACTAACTAACACACTCATTCACTCTCTAACTCTCTACTAGCTAACTAATGAATTATATAACTAACTATGAGCTAAATAATTACCTAACTCACTAACTAAACAAAATATATATAAAAAAACTTTATAACCTAACTACCTAACTGACTAAAGCTATAACTACCTAATTAATTATATAACTAACTATCTGCCTCACCCCCTAACTAAAAACATATATAACACCCCATTATAAAACAAACCTCCCTTCCCTCAATACCTCTCACCCACAACCACATTATCTTCGCGTCAGACTCCAGGCCACGCAGGGATCGTTAGTTCAAGGGGATCATTCAAGTGAACCATAATATCAAGCATTTCTTCGGCGCCCAAGCCCCACATTTGACAAGGCTTTCCTAGTAGTTGTGGGCATTTCCATGCATGAGTAGTTTTATGACCCTAGTGGTAGTCTGACAAAGCTTCTGTATCACTAACGTAAAAAAAAAATACTCATGAGAATAGTTGATTTAGACAAACCAGTACCAGAAGCGTGAAAAAAGCACTCATGAGAACCCGAATGATCTCTCCGGCCGTTGGAGATGGTTGATGTGAGAGGCGCAAGCGTCTGAGAACACCAACCTGAGTGTCTTGGCCAAGAGTACACACACACGATTATCACTCAGGGCACGGCTAGACCCCCGCCTGGCCTCGACTCCTCCTCACACATGCACATCAGGAGTGCGAGTTTACAACAGACGGCCAGTGTCTTCGTTATGTAAACTACTTGAGGAAAGGAAACAGACGGGGCCGCCCTAGCCCTCCCCCCCGGCATGCATTATGAGCAAGGTTTCGGTTGGTCCTTGAACTGGCGCAAACACACATGCACGCATAAATAAATAAATATAAATATATATATATATATATATATATATATATATATATATATATATATATATATATATATATATATATATATATATATATATATATATATATATATATATATATATATATATATATATATATATATATATATATATATATATATATATATATATATATATATATATATATATATATATATATATATATATATATATATAAAAAAAAAAAAATAATAATAGTAAAAAAGGCTCTAACCTATTTTTTTCATATATAAAGGGTATTCTATTTATAACTTGCAGCTTCCTAAAGATAAATAAATATGATTAACAGAGTTAGATACTACTGTCAGGAAGCACGCAGAACACTGATCTTGTGACTAAACTGTGACTTACACTCCTATTATAATTATCAAATGTTTCTTGCTCTTGTTACAAACTTTTCTCAAGACTAGAGGTGCTACATCGGGTTGTTATGAGTGTTTTTCACCTTTACGGGGAAGCTTTGCACAGGAGCTGCCTTGTATAGGCCAGTCGGCCTCTTGCAGATTCCTTACGTTCTTATGTAAAACTACCGCTAGGCTCAAGAAACCACCCATAGAAACCCCAACAACTTCTGCGAGAGCCTTTTGAAAAAGACGGACTAAGCCTTCCAAGAGTTTGATAATATGAACCTTAGCACGATGTAGAAGTAAAGTTGGGGGCATACGCTTCAGCTGGTGGTGGGCTATTCACTTTTATACGGTGAGGTAGTAATAGCCTAAAGACCCCCCTCTAGACAGGGCGATACTCTTAACACCTAAGCTGTTTACGACGTGATGGAAGGAAATTAAAAATAAAACCACTGAGTTTACAGAACGTTTACATCGCTATTGAAAACTAGAGGCAAGGACAGAAACGAATGGAAAACGTTTGGGAGAGAAATATCCTGAAGTAGAATGACACAGGATGATGTTGATATATATATATATATATATATATATATATATATATATATATATATATATATATACATATATACATATATCAATACAGATATTTATACATTATTAAGACAGCAAAGTTACCGTACGAGACTGCAAATGAATCAGTGTCTTCGTCTAGTCAACTTTTTTTTATTATAACTGAAGAATGGAAACAGACCACAGCCCGCCACACCATGCGTCTTGAGGCCTCCGTACACGTATTTAAAAACAGTAATGAGGCTGGTGAGGCTGTCGCAGAGGATTACTAATGTAAATCAGTGTCTGGTGGTCGCCAATCTTACTACTTGAGTGGAATTACAATATGAGCGTGGTCGCTGTGCAGACTTCTTGAGGAAAGACAGAAATTAGCAGCATAACACGTCTCGATTTACACACACGTTTTTTTTTTTTTTTTTTTTACAGCAAAGGAGACAGCTCAAGGGCACAAAAAAGTAAACATTAATAAAAAAAAAAGCCCGCTACTCGCTGCTCCTAAAAAGAATCCAAAGAGGTGGCCGAAAGATAGGTCAGTTTCGGGAGGAGAGGTGTCCTGATACCCTCCTCTTGAAAGAGTTCAAGTCGTAGGCAAGAGGAAATACAGATGAAGGAAGATTGTTCCAGAGTTTACCAGCGTGAGGGATGAAAGAGTGAAGATGCTGGTTAACTCTTGCATAAGGGGTTTGGACAGTATAGGGATGAGCATGAGTAGAAAGTCGAGTGCAGCGGGGCCGCGGGAGGGGGGGAGGCATGCAGTTAGCAAGTTCAGAAGAGCAGTCAGCGTGGAAATATCGATAGAAGATAGAAAGAGAGGCAACATTGCGGCGGAATTTAAGAGGTAGAAGACTATCAGTATGAGGAGGAGAGCTGATGAGACGAAGAGCCTTTGCCTCCACTCTGTCCAGAAGAGCTGTGTGAGTGGAGCCCCCCCCACACATGAGATGCATACTCCATACGAGGGCGGACAAGGCCCGTGTATATGGACACCAACTGTGCAGGGGAGAAGAACTGGCGGAGACGGTACAGAACGCCCAGCCTCGAGGAAGCTGATTTAGTAAGAGATGAGATATGAAGTTTCCAGTTGAGATTTTGAGTTAAGGATAGACCGAGGATGTTTAGTGTTGAGGAAGGTGATAGCTGGGTGTTGTCAAAGAATAGGGATAGTTGTTTGGAAGATTGTGTCGAGTGGATAGGTGGAGAAACTGTGTTTTTGAGGCGTTGAAGGACACCAGGTTCTTCTTGCCCCAATCGGAAATAATAGTAAGGTCTGAGGCTAAGCGTTCTGCAGCCTCCAGCCTTGAGTCGTTAAGTTCCTGAAGGGTGGGTCTTCTATTAAAAGAAGTTGAATAATGCAGAGTGGAATCATCGGCGTAGGAATGGATAGGACAGTTCGTTTTGGAAAGAAGATCATCAATGAACAACAGAAAAAGAGTGGGAGATAGGACAGAACCCTGTGGGACACCACTGTTAATAGATTTAGGGAAGAACAGTGACCGTCTACCACGGCAGAAATAGAACGGTCAGAAAGGAAACTGGAGATAAAGGTACAGAGAGAAGGATAGAAACCGTAGGAGGGTAGTTTAGAAAGCAAAGATTTGTGCCAGACCCTATCAAAAGCTTTTGATATGTCCAGCGCAATAGCAAAGTTTCACCGAAACGGCTAAGAGAGGATGACCAAGAGTCAGTTAAGAAGGCTAGGAGATCACCAGTAGAACGTCCCTTGCGGAACCCATACTGGCGATCAGATAGAAGGTCAGAAGTGGAAAGGTGCTTTTGAATCTTCCGGTTAAGGATTGATTCAAAAGCTTTAGATAGACAAGAAAGTAAAGCAATAGGACGGTAGTTTGAGGGATTGGAGCGGTCACCCTTCTTAGGTACAGGCTGTATGAAGGCATACTTCCAGCAAGAAGGAAAGGTAGATGTTGACAGGCAGAGGCGAAAGAGTTTGACCAGGCAGGGTGACAGCACGGAGGCACAGTTTTTAAGGACAATAGGAGGCACTCCATCAGGTCCATAAGCCTTCTGAGGATTGAGGCCAGAGAGGGCATAGAAAACATCATTTTGAAGAATCTTTATAACAGGCATAAAGGAGTCAGAGGGGGGATGAGTAGGAGGAATATGCCCAGAATCGTCCAGAGTGGAGTTTTTAGAAAAAGTTTGAGAGAAGAGTTCAGCCTTAGAGATAGATGAGACGGCAGTGTTGCCGTCAGGACTGAGGAGTTGCACTATTATTATTATTATTATTATTACTACTACTACTACTACTACTATTACTACTACTACTACTATTATTATAATTATCTGAAGAATAGTAAAAAAAAAGTCTGCTCCTGTAAAGAAAACAGAAAGATATCAAAGAGTTGATGTTATAAAAAACATGTATCATTCACAAACAGGTTACGGTATCATCATTATTATCATTCTTTATCATTATCTGGCAAAGTGGCAAAACGAGAGCTAAATGATAGTAAAAAAAAAGACAAGTTTTGCTCTAAAAAAATATTCCCAAAAGAGTAATACGTTAAAAAAATATGATAGCATTTTCTACTTGTTTGAATACTAGATGCACTACGGTATACTTTTCAGTCGTCTTGGTAAAGAAGGAAAACACCCACCAAACTTCAGGCTTCTTATACACTGGAGGAGGCAGCTTAAGGGCAAACTAAAGAAGAAACAAAAAAGACCGCTGGTGCAAATAAAAGGAGTTGCAGTACATATTTCGGGTCACTGCAAACCGACTAAAATGATGATTACCTGTATATGCTTTATTATTTACAGGTGCTGAGCAAATAATGAGTTAAAGCTTGATACGAACACCGGGGCTTCCACGCACACCTGACGCCATTGATTAATTAACAAAGGTGAAAGGTTTCAGCGCTTACGTGTGCAGCAGCGCGTCTTCAGGTTCCCCCCCCCCCCCTCTCTCTCTCTCTCTCTCTCTCTCTCTCTCTCTCTCTCTCTCTCTCTCTCTCTCTCTCTCTCTCTCTCTCTCTCTCTCTCTCTCTCTCTCTCTCTCTCCTTCCCTTTCTTTCTTTTACTCTTCTTCCTTTCCCTCTCTTTTCCTTCATTTCTTTCCTTCCCTTCCTTTTCTCTTATTGCGTTCAGTTCCATCCATTCCTTAATCTCTCTCTCTCTCTCTCTCTCTCTCTCTCTCTCTCTCTCTCTCTCTCTCTCTCTCTCTCTCTCTCTGTATGCGTTTATTCTACAATCCTTCTAAATGGCACAAAAAAAGGGGGGGGGGCTTCAGTAATTTTAGCAGCAAATATTTTATAATGATTGTGTTTTTAATCGTCATCAACAGCATTGTACTATCATCATCATTTCTTTTCTTTTTTTCTTTTTTAATATCGCCAACAAGCGACTTCCAGAATTACTTTTTTTTCCTACTAATCTAAAACGTTTCGACACCACCAGATTTTGTCCCATTTTCTTTGCGTCTCAGTAACACTTGCCTAATCTACTTTCCGGACTCGAGGGTTCATGGAAAGTCGAGGTGTTTGTTTGTTTGCTTGTTTGTTGGTACGTGTCTTTAGGTTTGATTCTCTTTACCTTATATACCGGTAGTTGGTTATTTCCTTATTTGCTTACAGTGTGTTTTGATCATTCTTTCGTCCTGTCTGCCTTACGTTTTCTTTTTCTTTCTTTTTTCTTTCATCTTTTCATTTATTCTTTTCTGTCTTTCGTTTTATTGTTCTTCCTTTTTTTTCTTTCATCTTTTCATTTATCCCATTGTCTAGTTTTCTTTTTCTTTCGTTTTTTCATCTTTTCTTTGATCCCTTTCTGTCTTACGTCATTTCTTTCATCTTTTTTTCTGTGCCTTACATTTTCTTTTCTTTCTTTTTTTTCATCTTGTCATTTATCCCTTTCTGTGTTTTTCATTTTTTCTTTTTTTGTTCTCTCATCATACAAGTTTCAGGCAGGAGGTTATCATAATGTTGCTTTTGTATTTATTATTATTATTATTATTTATTTATTTTTTTAGGGATGGGAAGGGTGAGGGACGGCGAGCCAACAATTGAATTTGACTAACAACCGAGAACTAGATTTCTGACGGATAAGTGAAGTGAGCCGGGGCAGGCGGGGCGGGGCGGGGCGGCTTGGTCTAGCTATAGCTGGGGTAATTCTGTTGACTCGGTTCTAGTAATTTTTCTTGTTAATTACGTCACGTCCAGGGGGTTTCATAGCTGTTCTACGTGAGCTGCCAAGGGGCGTCCAGCTCTATTATCTTTATTACTTGTATGGGATAGGATGGCTTGTTAATTAAGGGAGGCATTTACGATGATGATAAAGAGAAGTAATTTTACGGCAGTCCTCCTTCACTACGCCCACCCCTCATTCACTATAACCACGAAATAAGTGTAAAAAAACATATTATTTAAATACGATACGTGAAAACTAGTAGGGGAAGCGTTTCCTGTGTGAGGGACGCAGGGAAGGAGCGCGAGTGACTTGACGAGTGTGCCAGTGAGTGACAGGCAGGGCGCATCTCGGGGCACCACCAGCACCTAGACATTCCAGAGCACCAGCACCAGCACCACCGCCACCATGTCGGACGTTTTCGCAGGTATCAAGCACCTGCTCAAAACAGACTCCACGTCCATCGACAACAAGTTCTTCAAGCTCCACTACAAGGCCACCATGTTCATCCTGGTGGCCTGCAGTATCCTCCTGACGCAGAAACACTACTTCAGCGACCCCATCGACTGCTTTGATGCGGGGGGCGTGAGCAACGACATCTTGGACCCGTACTGCTGGATACACGACACCTACACGGTCCCCTCTCTCAAGGACAAGATAGTGGGCAGGGAGGTCGTGGCGCCCGGCGTAGGCCCTGCTAAGGAGGATGAGGAAGTCACCTACCACAGCTACTACCAGTGGGTCACCCTCTTCGTCTACTTCCAGGTGGGTGCCCGGCTGTTAGTGGCCACGGTCAAGGGGGGCCGGGGTGGGGGTAGCGGGAGAGGTCTGTCCACTCCGTCTGTTGGTGGGAAAAGCCTTTGTCCACTGAAACATATTTGATAATCTTTTTTGGTCTTTTTTTATTCTCTTTATAGGAGTCGCATTCTTTCTTCCTACTGTCATTCATCTTTCCTACTGCTCCTTCCCTCCAACCCCTCTTCCTTCACCCTCCTTCCCCTAGAAAAAAAAGAGAAAAAAAAAATCAGTCGTTGGTTTGTCTCCACCGTGCACATAATCGTTACTTAGCCCGTCAGTCCCTTTGTTGGTCAGCCCCACAGAAGCCGTTTTGGGGTTTTATCGCTCTGCTGCAATGGGGTTTTTAGCTCTCGCCAGTATCTTTGTTACTCAGCCCCATGGAAGCCGTTGTTATTTGACTTATTTCCCGCCGCAGGCCATCTTGTTCTACATCCCGCGCTACCTCTGGAAAGTGTTCGAGGGCGGTAAGATCAAGATGTTGGTGGCGCAGCTCAACACCCCAATCGTGGACGAGGAGGTGAAGAAGAGTCGCGTGGAGATGATGGTCAAGTACTTCAGCATCAACCTCAACACCCACAACCAGTACGCCATCAAGTTTATAATCTGCGAGGCCCTCAACTTCGTCAACGTCGTTGGACAGATCTACTTCACAGACAGGTGCGTGTGACCTGCCCCCCCCTGTCCCCCTCCCTTCACACACAGTTCTTCATTCTTTCCTACATATTCCTTTACTTTTTCCCCTCAGAGGTCTCCCACTCAAACTTTCATGCACGTTGTTCTTTTTTTCTTGTTTTGCGTTTTTTCCTCCACTTTTGCTGAGTAACTTTTCTTCTTATATACTTTTCATGCTCCCTGTTAGTTAGTTTTGATCCGCAGCCTTCATTACAACCATCATCGCAAGTGCCTTTCCGCTTTTCTGCATTCCTCCATTCATGCTCCTATTTTTCGGTCCATTTTCTGGCTTCTTCACACCAAAGCTATCAAGGTCTTTAGTCTCGTTCTTCTTGGATTTGCCTTCTCTTTTCTGGCTTCTTCACACCAAAGCTATCAAGGTCTTTAGTCTCCTTCTTCTTGGATTTGCCTTCTCTTTTCTGGCTTCACACCAAAGCTATCAAAGTCTTCATTAACGTTCTTCGAGTCTGCCATCTCGACGCTAACCCTCTTCGTTTTTGCCTCCGCCAGGTTCCTCGGTTATGAGTTCAGCAACTACGGGACAGACGTGTTGGCGATGAGTGAGCGGCAGATAGGCACGCGCCACGACCCCATGAATCGGGTGTTCCCCAAGGTAACGGGCTGCACCTACAACCAATGGGGCTCCGACGGGGGTTGGGAGCACCACACCGCCCTCTGCGTCATGCCCCTCAACGTCCTCAACGAGAAAATCTTCATCTTCCTCTGGTTCTGGTGAGTTGCTGAGGCTGTGAATGGGAGGCTCTTAGTCTTAGTGGGCCACTGACTAACCTGGATCTTCCCCAGGTTAACCCAGTAGCTGGGGGGATCAGGTTTCTTAAAGGGCCCTCTAAGCGAGAAAAACGAGAAAAAATCATCACACACAAACCATTTCATAATACTATATATCAATGCATTTGTGATCAGTTTATGCATCATCTGTTTTTGGGGGTTTATATCATGACAGAAATTTGCCCCGTCGCTGGTACACGATAAAGCCACAAATTTGGCCTCTCGCTGGTACCGGGTTAAACACATAATTAAGGTCGACAGGTAGCAAGTTCCATCACCTATCTCATCACTACTTCGTTTCCAAACCCTTTCGCCCAATCAGTTATTAATTACTCATATCATGCCCGGGTTCAGACTCAGGGCCAATGGGACAAAGATGAGCACCGAGGCCACGCGCAGCTTTAGCGTGTACCCCCCAACTTTATATACATGGCTTGATAAGATGGTGTTTGTTACCTGGGATTATGATTTTATGGAGTAATATGAATCATTCCCATCATCACTGTCATCATCAGCATTTACTCATCTCAAGTTCGTGTATAAAGTCTAATCCTTCTTCACCCCCTTTCTCCCATCTCCTTCAGGTACATCATCGTGGCCGTGCTCACCGCCGTCGGCCTCATGTACCGCATCGCCACCTTCATCCCCGGCGTGAGGACCATGATGCTGAGGGCGCGGGCACGCCTCGCCCCCGCCGTGGCCGTGGAGCAAGTGGCGGGCAAGTGTCAGTACGGGGACTGGTTCATGCTCATCCAGCTCGGTAAGTCTTGGTTGTGTTGTGTTGTGACGGCTTGAGGGGCATGGAAGGGTATGGAAATGTTGGGGGGAGTTAGGGAGGAGTGGGGAAAGGTTGAGTAGAATTTGAGGGTTTGTGAGGGTTGGGAAGTTGTTGGGATGGTTAGGAAGTTGTTGGGATGTTTGGGGAGAGGTTGGGATGGTTGGGGAGAGTTTGGAAGGGTTGAGTAGAATTTGAGTGTGTATGAGGGTTGGAAAGTTGCTGGGGTGATTGGGAAGTTGTTGGGATGGTTGGGAAGAAGTTGGGGTGTTTGGGGAGAGGTTGGGATGTTTGGGGAGAGGTTGGGATGTTTGGGGAGAGGTTGGGATGTTTAGAGAGAGGTTGGGATGGTTGGGGAGAGGTTGGGATGGTTGGGAAGAGGTTAAAATGGTTGGGGAGAGTTGGAGAAAGTTTGGAAGGATTGGAGAAAGAATGGAAGGGTTGGGCAGACATTGGGAGGATTGGGGTAGTTTGGAGGGGTTGGAGATTGTGGGAGTGTTGCGCTTTGTTGAGTTTCACGTTGAGTTAAATTTACCTGAAGTCTACAAATTATGATAGTTTGGGTTGTGTTGTGGTGGGTTCGTCTCTTTGAGTTGTGTTGTGTTTATGTGTTTTGATCTAGACACATGGCAGCTTTCTTCATTAAATCTACCTTAAGACCGAACTAAAATAACTAACAAACAAACAGGCAACTTTTGATACGGGCCGATGAGTTTATACGATGCAAAGGGTCGTATTTTAAAACATTTCGTCGCCCAAGTTCACATATTTGACATGGCTTTCGTAGGAGCTGTAGGGCTTTCCAGGGGTAGTTTTATGACCCTGGTGGTAGTTTGACCCTTCTTCTGTGCCATGAACCTTAAAAAAACACTCATGAAAAACAGACTGATCCCCGCCATCTAGCGTTGAACCCCCGAGTTAGCGAAGCGTTCAGGCAAGACGTTAAGACCACAAAAAAGCATCGGGCGGCAGAACACTGAACGGATAATGATGTTGAGGATGTTGAGGAGTCGGTTGTTCGCTCTCTTGTTTTCTTTCTCGCCGCCAAAAGTGAAGTAAAATCAGCTCTTCGGTTATTTCGAGCTTTGATGATATATTTGTTTGTCGCTTGTTTGATTTATGGTGGATATGAAAAGGGGAAGAAAGATTTGGTAACAGTGAGTGGGTTTCTCGTTTGCGTAGCGGCGTCAAAGGAAAATTAGCTCCACGATTATCTCTAGTTTTGATATAAGATTTGTTTTCCGTTTACTTGAGTTACTGACGGATATTAAAAGGGGAGAAGAAAGGTGGTTTGAAGGGTATTTGGTGACGTAATCCTTCCATCCCTCCTCACTTGGTATAACATAGTTTTCCCTCCTCCTCTCCTTCCCTCCCTCCTGTCCCTCTCTCCCTCTCCCTCTCTTCCTCTCCCACATCTTTTCCTCCATCTCTCATACAACCCCTCCCATACCTCATCCTTTTCTCCTCCCTTCCCTGACACCCCTATATTTCCCCTCTTTTCCTCAAACTTCCCCTCACGCCCTTACCTTTTCCTTCCTCTCCTTCACATATATTTTACCTTCCCTTAATTTTTCCTTCTTTCCCTCACACATCCTTCTCTCCCTTACCTTTTCCTCCGTTTCCCTCACACACATTCTTCAATCTTTAACTTTTTCCCTCCCTTCCTCTCTATTACCACTCTTCCCTTCCCTCCCCTCCCTCTCTCACCTAACCCCCCCTTCTCTTCCCCGCACAGGCAAGAACATGGACCCCCTCATCTTCAAGGACTTCATTCTGGACCTGGGCAAGAAGTTTAAGGGCGTGGACGATTAATAACTTGCCTCCGCCGCACCTTCAACCTCCCTCCCACCCACCCACCTGACGCCCTCTCCGCCTCACACCTGTCTGCCGCCGCCTCCCCTCCTCCTCCTCCTCCTCCTCCTCCTCACCAATGCACTACATGGCAAAAAAAGGCTCAAGGCACACTTACCTTGAATTCTGTTGCATCTCATCCTCCGGTTCACTGAAGAGGAAAGAGAGACAGGAGATGAATTATATATTGCTTCTATCTTATGCTCCTGTTTTCCTCCTCCTCCTCCTCCTCCCTCTTCAGTTCTAGTTAACCTATTTTTACATTATGGTTATACTTGTACATAAAAATACTGAGTTACCAAAGAAAAAAGAGGAATAGAATAATAATAATAATAAAAAGAAGAAAAAGAAGAAGAAGAAGAAGAAAAAGAAGAAGAAGAAGAAGAAGAAGAAGAAGAAGAAGAAGAAGAAAATGTGCGTGTGCGCGAGTGTGTGTGTGTGTGTGTGTGTGTGTGTGTGTGTGTGTGTGTGTGTGTGTGTGTGTGTGTGTGTGTGTGTGTGTGTGTGTGTGTCAATTACCCTTAGCTCATAAAGTGGATAATGTGATAATACTTAACCAAAACATTCCACCTCTTCGTACACACAATACAGAGAAAACACGAACCCAACTATGCCAGCAAACGTCTCAGGTGTGAAGCGTAATTAATCAAAGGTAATCTAAGGTGTGAACAGTCAATTTTTAGGGTACACATTCCATAAACAAAGCAGACGTGTATTGCTCTTATGTTTCTTTGTGTATTGCTCTTATGCTTCTTTGTTTGTCTCGTGTCTTCAGATAATAATAAATAGATACTCATAAGTGGGTTGTGTTAATGCGATGTGAATGTAATGTTAAGGTTCTTTACTGTGTACTTCGTGTTTCTATGTTACACGGGCACTCATAAATAGGTTGTGTTAAATAGTTTCTTGGTCCGTTTCCTGTGTTTGTGTTACATGGAGTCTTACAAAGAGGGTGAGTCAGTGTTTTTTCTTTGTCTGCCTCCTATGCTTGTGTTTCACGGGCACTCATAAATAGGTTGTGTTAAATAGTTTCTTGGTCCGTTTCCTGTGTTTGTGTTACATGGAGTCATAAATAGGGTGAGTCAGTGCTTTTTCTTTTCTGCCTCCTATGCTTGTGTTTCACGGGCACTCATAAATAGGCTGTGTTAAATAGTTTCTTGGTCCGTTTCCTGTGTTTGTGTTACATGGAGTCTTACAAAGAGGGTGAGTCAGTGTTTTTTCTTTGTCTGCCTCCTATGCTTGTGTTTCACGGGTACTCATAAGCAGGTTGTGTCGAGGTGATGTGGCTGATGCATTCCAGTAACATTCCCCATACTGAGTGGTGAACTCCGCTTCCATCCATTCACAGTCCCAGTAGTAAGATTTCAACGCTGTGCAGTAATGTGTGTAAACTTGTTTGTTGTGTAAGAAAATAAATAAAATACATTTAACGTTTTCCAAGGAGATTTTTATATTTATACACCTACTTTTCCGTTTTGCTAGACTTTTGAGAGAGAGAGAGAGAGAGAGAGAAAACTGCTTCCCCTGTCCATAAATATCAAGTACAAGATCAATTAAAAAAATGAGATACGTATGGGAGTACTACAAGATGCTTTATAGTTTCTTTAAAAATAGCAACCTGACAAATATGTAATGAGTCCAATACCATAATTACCTGAGAGAAGAGTGTGCCAGACTATACTTATCTACTGCCTAATGATGAGATAAACTGCCTTATGTAATGTGTTGAAAAGCGTTTTACATAACAGTCCAATAAAGTCTCTCTCTCTCTCTCTCTCTCTCTCTCTCTCTCTCTCTCCTTTAATATATTAGTTTTTTTTTCTCTTTTTATTTATCTCATTATTTATCATTCTTATTATGCCTTGAATGTTGTTTTTTTCTTTTCCTCATCATTTCTCATTTCTATTCCATGTATCTTTTGTATTTTGCCTTGAATATATTATTTTTTCTCTTTTCATTTATCTTTCCATGTTTGTTCATCATTTATTTTTCCTTGAATATATTAGTTTTTCTCTCTCTTCCTTTATCATTCCATTTTTATTTATCATATGTATTTTGCCTTGAATATATAAGCTTTTTTCTCGTTATTTCTCATTTGTTATTCCATTTTTATTTATCATCTCTATTTTGCCTTGAATATATTAGTTTTTTTCTTTTTTTATTTCTCATAATTCCATTTTTATTTATCATCTTTATTTTGCCTTGAATATATAAGTTTTTCTCTTTTTTAATTTCTCATTTATCATTCCATTTTTATTTATCATCTTTATTTTGCCTTGAATATATAAGTTTTTCTCTTTTTTATTTTCTCATTTATCATTCCATTTTTATTTATCATCTTTATTTTGCCTTGAATATATGAGCTTTTCTCTTTTTATTTCTCATTTATCATTCCATTTTTATTTATCATCTTTATATTGCCTTGAATATATGAGCTTTTCTCTTCTTATTTCTCATTTATCATTCCATTTTTATTTATCATCTTTATTTTGCCTTGAATATATAAGTTTTTCTCTTTTTATTTCTCATTTATCATTCCATTTTTATTTATCATCTTTATTTTGCCTTGAATATATGAGCTTTTCTCTTTTTATTTCTCATTTATCATTCTATTTTTATTTATCATCTGTATTTTGCCTTGAATATATAAGTTTTTCTCTTTATTTCTCATTTATCATTCCATTTTTATTTACCATCTGTATTTTGCCTTGAATATATAAGTTTTTCTCTTTCCATTTATCATTTCATTTTTCATCAATCATTTGCATTTCGATTTCAATATATTAGTTTTCTTTTCGTTTATCCTTTCTCGTTTCAACTCCACGTATCATTCGTGTTGTGCCTTGAAGATACCAGTTTTCCTCTTCATTTATCATATACCATTTCATTTTCATCTATCATTTTGTAATTTGCTTCATACACTAGAGATCAAACGACAGGCGGGAGGTCCTGACAAAATAAAGAGATTCATATCCACGTCCTGAATTCATTACTCAAGATGATGTGGCAGGTAACAAGTAATTCGAGCGACAGGTGTAAATTCCAGGTGATCCTTTCTTCACGGGACAAAAGGTGGGGGGTGGGAGGTCATGGTAGAAAATTAAGTAAATGCCTTCTTTCCTCCTTCACGCTCGTATTCCTTTACTTCCTCCTTTCACTCTCTCTACGCTTCCTGACTTTGATCTCGCCTCTCTTCCTATCCTCCTCTGTGTTCTCCATCTGCTGTTCTCTATTAATTCCTATCGTCTCTTTATCTTCCCCTATGTTCTTCATCTTCTGTTCTTTATTAATCACGCATCTTCTCTCTCTTCCTGTCTTCCTCTTTGTTCTCCATCTTCTGTTCTCTATTAATCCAGCATCGTCTCTCTCTTCCTATCTTCCTCTGTGTTCTCCTTCTCTTCTTTATCAATCCCACACCGTCTCTCTCTTCCTATCTTCCTCTTTGTTCTCCATCTTCTGTTCTCTATTAATCCCGCACCGTCTCTCTTTTCCTATCTTCCTCTTTGTTCTCCATCTGCTGTTCTCTACTTATCCCGCATCTGCTCTTTCTTTTCCTATTTTCCTCTGTGTTCTCCTTCTTCTGTTCTCTGTTAATCCCACATCTTCTCTCTCTTCCTATCTTCCTCTATGTTCTCCATCTTCTGTTCTTTATTAATCCCGCACCGTCTCTCTTTTCCTATCTTCCTCTTTGTTCTCCATCTGCTGTTCTCTACTTATCCCGCATCTGCTCTTTCTTTTCCAATTTTCCTCTGTGTTCTCCTTCTTCTGTTCTCTATTAATCCCACATCTTCTCTCTCTTCCTATCTTCCTCTATGTTCTCCATCTTCTGTTCTCTATTAATCCCACATCGTCTCTCTCTTCCCATCTTCCTCAATGTCCTCCATCTCGTTTTCCTTATCAATCCCACATATAATAACAATAATAATAACAATCATCGCGCCATTCATGAACAGACATAACATGGAAGGTAAGAAAAATAATCCGTGTCAACAGGTGTCAATTTTCAGGTGATACGGTCGTTACGAGACTAATGAGGACAGGCTACAAAATTACAAATAGATAAGCAAATCAAATAACTTCTGCGCCATTCATTACAAGTAAGGGCGATAATACGATAGGTAAGGAATATATCTCGGCAACAGGTGGCGTTTCAGGTGATAGGATCGTTAAGGGACTAATTAAGGGACAGGTGGAATGTTATCTTGACGAGAGAGGATCATTTTATCTTCCCTTCATTACCTGAGATCGAGGGAGGGACAGGTGGCTTTATTTCGGCAACAGGTAGTGATTTTGTACCTTTCTTAATTAAATACGTAAGATAAGGTGGCAGGTAAGCAGGTCACGAGAGAGAGAGAGAGAGAGAGAGAGAGAGAGAGAGAGAGAGAGAGAGAGAGAGAGAGAGAGAGAGAGAGAGAGAGAGAGAGAGAGAGAGAGAGAGAGAGAGAGAGAGAGAGAGAGAGAGAGAGAGAGAGAGAGAGAGAGAGAGAGAGAGAGAGAGAGAGAGAGAGAGAGAGAGAGAGAGAGAGAGAGAGAGAGAGAGAGAGAGAGAGAGAGACCACAAACCCCATGGTCCAGACTTGGTGGTCTGTCCTTAAACCTAAGTGATTTTACATTAATCAGAAGACTCCAAAATGTTGCATTTCTACTCTAGTTGATATTAAGTTGAAGGAAGTGACGGTCGAGCTTATTTTGAAGGAGTCAATCGTGTTACACTGGACCACTGATGGTGGAAGCTTATTCCATTCTCGCACTACAACGTTGGTGAAGAAAATTTGGTGCAGTCTGAATTTACTTGTCTACATCTGAGTTTTACGCCATTGTTCCTCGTGCGCAGAGTGTCATCGATCATAAACAATGTTGATCTGTCTACATTCGTGAAACCATTAAGTATTTTAAAACATTCGATCAGTTTTCCTCGGAGGCGACGTTTCTCAAGAGAACATGTTAAGGGTAGAAAGCCTTTCTTCGTAGGATTTGTTGCGCAAGGAAGGATCATTTTCGTTGCCCGACGCTGAACACCTTCTAATTTAGCAATATCCTTTGCATGGTGGGGACCAAACTCTACCGCATATTCCAAGTGGGGTCTGACTAAACTGTTGTAGAGCGGGAGTATTACATCTTTATTCTTGAATACAAAGTTTCTTTTAATGAAGCCCAACATTCTGTTCGCTTTATTTGCTGCATCGATGCATTGCTGTGAGAATTTGAGGTTTGACGCGATTTTGAACCCCAAGTCTTTGACGCATTGAACGCTTTTGAGTTTAACGCCGCGCATTTCGTATTCGAACTTCTTATTCCTCGTTCCAACTTTAAGGACCTGGCACTTGTCTACGTTAAAGGGCATCTCCCATCTATCCGACCAAGCTGAAATTTTGTGCAAATCCTCTTGGAGGCTTTGCCTGTCTTCGTCAGTGAGAACCGAGTTACCTGACTAAACTTTGTGTCGTCTGCAAATTTACTAATGCGGTTATTGAGTCCAACATCCACGTCGTTGATGTAAATAATGAAGAGTACTGGGCCAAGGACCGAGCCCTGAGGGACGCCACTAGTGACAGGCGCCCACTCTGAGTTAAATCCGTCAATCACTACTCTTTGTTGTCTGTTGCTCAACCAATTCGCGATCCATTGGTTTACTTGACCGTCAATACCTATTTGCTTTAATTTGTAAAGTAATTTATGATGCGGGACTTTATCAAACGCTTTCTGGAAATCAAGATAGACTACGTCCAGTGATTTGGTTACGTCATAAACAGTGAAGAGGTCGTTATAAAAGGTTAATAGGTTTGATAGGCAGGATCTTTTGTTTCGGAAGCCATGTTGTGAGTCCCCAATCAATGAGTGGCTTTCAAGGTAACTCACAATTTTGTCTCTAATTATGCCCTCAAGTAGCTTACCTACAACCGAAGTTAGACTAATGGGCCTGTAATTACCTGGTACTTTTTTATCTCCTTTCTTGAAAATCGGTGTCACGTTAGCCATTTTCCAATCTGAAAGGACGATGCCTTGTCGCAAGGACATATTGAATACGGTTGTGAGGGAGGAGAGTATTTCGCTCTTTGTTTCTTTCAGCAGAGTTGGATATACTTTGTCAGGTCCAGGACTTTTATTTGTTTTAAGTGAATGGAGAGCTTTAAGGACTTCATCGGTTGTTATTTCAAAATTAGGCAATGCATGCTCGAGATTTACAATAGTACTGGTGTTGGTGGTAGCGAGAGGAAGACTGTTAGTATTAAACACCGAGGAAAAGTAATTGTTTAAGAGGTTTGCAATGTGTTGGCTGTCAGTCACTAGTGCACCGTCGCTGTTTGTTAAAGGTCCAATACCACTTTTGATCGCCTTTCTGTTGTTTATGTAACTGAAGAAAGATTTCGGATTATTTTTACAGTTGGCTGCAATATTTTCTTCATATCTACGCTTTGCCTGACCTACTAGTCTTTTTACTCGTCGCCTGGCATCATTATAAAGTCTAATGTTTTCAGGCGTGCTTTGTTCTTTCTTTAACCTGTAAAACAATTTTCTCTCACTGACTGATTGTTTAATTTCGCTATTAAACCACGGTGGGCTTTTATTAGTGTTAATTCGCTTCTCGCACAAGGGGACGAATGTGTTCTGCTGAGTGAGTAAGTGATTTTTAAGGCTTAGCCAGGCTTCCTCTACGTTGCCGTCATCTGATAGTTGTATTTCTGTTAGTTTCTGTCGGATTTCTACGAAGTTAGCTCTTTTGAAATTGGGCACCTTTACTTTATTTTCAGTCACTGATGATTGAGCTTTAATGTCGACGTGCACTAATTTATGATCGCAAGAACCGAGGTGTTCTCCTACCGTGACACTACTGACTAGGTTATCTTGGGTCGTTATAACAAGGTCGAGTATATTATTTTGACGAGTTGGCTCAGAAACCATTTGGCTTAGATAATTTTCTTCTAGAAATTCGATCATTCTATGTGACTCGCCTTCTGTACCTGACAGTGTCGCCCAGTCGATATGGGGGAGGTTAAAGTCTCCTAATATCAGTGAGTCGCTGTTATTAAGTGACTGCCTTAAGACGCTGTACATTTCAAGGTCGTCATCGAGTGATTGCCCGGGAGGTCTGTAGGTGACAGATATATTTAAATTGACTTTTGCAATGTTTACTCGCACGCACAAATGTTCAACGTCACTGTTTCCCGGTGTTTTGTCAGTGGGTTGCAAATAGCTTTTGACATAAAGGGCGACGCCACCGCCTCTACGGTTTACACGATCTTTGTTGAAGAGTCTGTAGCCATCCATGTTGTATTCGGAACTTAAATCAATATTTGTGGTGTCGATAAATGTTTCGGTTATAGCAATTATGTCAAAATTTTCTGTTAAAGCAAAACATCTCAGTTCATGAAATTTGTTTCTTAGGCTACGCGCATTGAAACTAAGGATTTGTAAGTTGGGGGAGGCGGTGGCTGAATCGACAGAGTAACACCACCGCGTTCAGGAGGACGCGAGTTCAATCCCCGCCCGGTGCCACCAAGCTGGGATTTTTCAGCCGCCGCCGAGTGGCTTAAAACTACCCACATGCTGTCCAGAAGACCACCTATCAACCCGGACTCTAGATTCTAGGATTAAAGATGAGCTCCGGGAGGGCAGCATGAGCCAATGCAAGATGGCGCCACTATAAACACTCGCCTGCGCCAGAACGGACAGGGCCGACCATCAGGACCCACCGGGAAGAAGCCTTGGGCCGACCATCAGGCCCCACCGGGAAAAAGCCTACCGGCGCTATAGGCCGCGACGTAAAAAAACAACAACAACAAAACAAACAAAAAAAAAAAAGTTATCTAGAGGCTTGGTAATAGAGGTGGTGGTACTTGCGGGATCACGGTTACGGGTTTGTTGCGATGCACAGCGTCTATTTACACGGGCGGGGTGGAGGGACGTGGCCGTGAGAGAGAGAGAGAGAGAGAGAGAGAGAGAGAGAGAGAGAGAGAGAGAGAGAGAGAGACTACACTGATAAGGATAAGGAACTAAACAATCTTACTTCAACAACGCTCATCTTTTCTTAGTTTCTTTTCTTTTCTTTCTTTCTTTCTTCTTTTTTTCTTTTCGGCGCTCATCTCTTCGTCTTTTTCTTTCTTTTCTATTTTTCTCTATGTTTTCTTGATTCCTCTTCTTTTCTTTCTTTTTCTTTTCTTTTTTTCTTTCCGACGTTCATCTCTTCGTCTTTTTCTTTCTTTTCTATTTTTCTTTTCGACGTTCATCTTTTCTGCTTTTCCTTTCTTTACTTCCTTTCTCTCTTTTTTTTCTTCCTTTTTCTTTATTGACCAAGTTTCAGCGCCACGCAAACACGCACGCCATTCACAGTCAAGACAACGGTACAAACAAAAACGAGCAGGTCTTCCCGGTCCCAGCTTTCTCCCTGTTACGGGTCAGTGTTGGTGGACGTGTTCAGAGTTTACATGTTATACTGTCTTGCGGAGGTGGCTGGCGCAGAAGGAGGAGGAGGAGGAAGAGAAGGAGGAGGAGAGATGGAGGGTTACATGAAAGGAGATAAGTACAGAAAGATCGACAGAAAGTATAAGGACGGAAAAAAAAGAAAAGCAAAGAAGCATCGACAAGGTAGGACAGGAAGAGGAGGAGGAGGAGGAAGATAAGGAGGAGGAGAGATGGAGGGTTACATGAAAGGAGATAAGTACAGAAAGATCGACAGAAAGTATAAGGACGGAAAAAAAAGAGAAAGAAAGCAAAGAAGCATCGACAAGGTAGGACAGGAAGAGGAGGAGGAGGAGGAAGAGAAGGAGGAGGAGAGATGGAGGGTTACATGAAAGGAGATAAGTACAGAAAGATCGACAGAAAGTATAAGGACGGAAAAAAAAAGAGAAAGAAAGCAAAGAAGCATCGACAAGGTAGGACAG
Source organism: Eriocheir sinensis (assembly GCF_024679095.1). Classification (NCBI taxonomy): domain Eukaryota; kingdom Metazoa; phylum Arthropoda; class Malacostraca; order Decapoda; family Varunidae; genus Eriocheir; species Eriocheir sinensis. The sequence continues at coordinate 12,209,751 of NC_066521.1, forward strand.
GAAGAGGAGGAGGAGGAGGAAGAGAAGGAGGAGAAGAGGTGGAGGGTTACATGAAAGGAGATAAGTACAGAAAGATCGACAGAAAGTAGAAGGACGGAAAAAAAAAGAGAAAGAAAGCAAAGAAGCATCGACAAGGTAGGACAGGAAGAGGAGGAGGAGGAGGAAGAGAAGGAGGAGAAGAGGTGGAGGGTTACATGAAAGGAGATAAGTACAGAAAGATCGACAGAAAGTATAAGGACGGAAAAAAAAAGAGAAAGTTAGAAAGCAAAGAAGCATCGACAAGGTAGGACAGGAAGAGGAGGAGGAGGAGGAAGAGAAGGAGGAGAAGAGGTGGAGGGTTACATGAAAGGAGATAAGTACAGAAAGATCGACAGAAAGTAGAAGGATAGAAAAAAAGAGGAGGAGAAAGGTAGTAAGCCTAGAAGCATCGACAAAGTTGGACAGGAGGAGGAGGAGGAGGAGGAGGAGGAAGTGCAGTGTTACAGAAGAGGAGAGAAAAGACAAAAGCATCGACAGAAAGTATAAGAAGGATAGAAAATAAAGGAGGAGAAAGTTAGAAAGCCAAGAAGCATCGATAAAGTAGGAGAGGAAGAGGAGGAGGAGGAGGAGGAGGAGGAGGAGGAGGAGGTGAGGTGTTACAGAAAAGAAGATAAAAGACAAAAGCATCGACAGAAAGTAGGAGAAGAAGGACAGGAAAAGAAGGAGGAGAAGCCGGCTTGCTTACGTGCTTGGAACTGGGAAAAAATGTCTACTTTATCTCCATCGTCATTAGCATCTTATTCTTGGTATTGCTGTCACTTGATATTCCCTCCTCCTCCTCCTCCTTCCTGAGCCATGTATACTTACTCTCGTTCAGGATGGGATCAGGGTGTTTGTGGGTTTTCCAGGCATGGCAAGATAAGGGATTCTTGTTATTGTTGTTGCTCTCTCTCTCTCTCTCTCTCTCTCTCTCTCTCTCTCTCTCTCTCTCTCTCTCTCTCTCTCTCTCTCTCTCTCTCCAAAATACAACAATACAACAATAAACACAGGTGAAGGAGTATACAGGTAACTCAATTAATATTAGTACGAGAGTCTTACGGAATCTATACCTGTGTACCGCGTTGGCATCCCCTGTTATCTTATCGTGCTCTCAATACCCCCTCTCATCTCTCTCCGTGGCGGTGGTGGTGGTGGTGGTGGAGAGGACAGAGTGAAGTGTTAGGTAAAGTTGCCGGAGTTGCGAGCAAACACGTCAATGATAAACAAACAGGTGGCTCGTTGTTAGAGAGAGAGAGAGAGAGAGAGAGAGAGAGAGAGAGCATTGTTTCCCATCTACATATTTTACCCTATCGAGTCTTACTACACACACACACACACACACACACACACACACACACACACACACACACACGACTCCGTGGCGGAACTGGTTAGAGCGCTGCGCTGCCAGGCTTCACGGTCTTCCAGGGCGGCGGTTCGAGCCGCTCAGGCCGGATTCTTTCCGTTGACTAGGAGTGGTTACTGTCCCCCCTTGAGCAAGGGGGATGGGGTGTGTGGTGTGTGAGGTCCTGGCAGAACCCAGAGATCGACGATAAAAAGCACTTGCTCATGTCGGGAGGGTACCTGTTGGCGATTACGAGACCAACACGTGATCAGGCCGTGGTGAATCACACACACACACACACACACACACACACACACACACGCACGCACCGATAAGGTCGAATGCATTCTTCCGGGCAACCTCATTTCCTGCGGCAGAAGAGTGGCGGGAAAACACCAACGTCAGGGAGATTTACATAGATTTACATGAAAAATCAGACCACACAGACCCCCTGATCCAGACTAGGTGATCTGTCCTTAAACCTAAATGATTCTACATTAATCAGATGGCTCCAAAACTTTGCATTTCTACTCTAGTTAATATTAAGTTGAAAGAAGTGTCGGTCGAGCCTGTTTTTAAAGGAGTCAATCGTGTTACACTGGACCACTGAAGGTGGGAGCTTATTCCCAAAATCTAATTATAAGTTAGA
>NC_066521.1:12216762-12239262 GCF_024679095.1 Eriocheir sinensis
CACACACACACACACGCACGCACACACACACGCGTAGTGGGGTACCGTTGGCCAAAAATAGTAGGCCTAAAGATTTTGTCCCAAGAAAATATAGCTTTACGAGGCCTACCCCACAAAGGAGGCCGTCTCTCTCTCTCTCTCTCTCTCTCTCTCTCTCTCTCTCTCTCTCTCTCCTTGATCCTTGTGGCTAAGTTTCATGTCTTGTTTGTCCTTCATAATTACCTCTATTGTTGCCATATTGTTTCCTCCTACTTTCTCCTCCTCCTCCTCCTCACCTTCGCTCTCTCATATTTTCATTTTTCCTTCAAGTCCTTCGAAAACCGCAACGCTTTTTCAACGCCAGTGAGTAAGAGAGAGAGAGAGAGAGAGAGAGAGAGAGAGAGAGAGAGAGAGAGAACACAATGGAGATACTTACGGTGATTTATACTGTCACATTAACACACACACACACACACACACACACACACACACACGCCCACACCCACACCCACACACACACGCACAGACACACCCACGCCCACACCCACACCCACACACAACACAGATATAAAGAAAGATAAACAGGCAAATAACAAAATACACCTGATAAAGACGCAATAATAAGAAAGATGAGAAAGATTAATAATGAGAGTGATAAGGAAGGAAGGAAGGAAGGAAGAAGGAAGGAAGGGAGGAAAGATCAAAGAGAAAGAAGGAATGACGCAAGGCAGGAAAGAAGTAATAAAAAAATGGATAGAGTAGAATAATGAAGATAAAATATAAAAGAACAAACAAAGGACATCGGATAAAGACGTAATAAAGTCAAACCGGGAAGCTAGGAAAGAAAGGAAAAGCGAGAAAATAAAGAAGGAAAGAAATAGAGAGGAAGCAAGGAAGGACTGAAGCAAATAAACGAAGAAAAGAAATATGAAAGAAAGGAAAAAACAAAGAAAGCTACAGAAAGAAGGAAAATAGGAAGGAAAATATGGAAGGATGAAACGAATGAACAAAGGGACAAAAGGAAGTGAAGAAAAAGGATAAATAAAGAAAGAACGTAAGAAAGAAAAGAACGTAAGAAAGAAAGGATCGTATAAGAAAGCAAGGGAATAGGAAAAAAACGGACGTCGCATGTTTCGTCCGCTCCACACAAAAGCGGTGGTGGTGACAACGAGAAAGAATATTAACGTTGCACGGAAAGGTAATCCCGTTAGGAAGAATGACGAAGTGGTCTTTGTGCGTCTGTCTGTCTGTCTGTATGTTAGTCTGTCCGTTAACTAACATGAAAAACTGAATCAGCATAACTACTACTACTACTACTACTACTGCTACTACTATTACTACTACTACTTTTTTTTAACATAGAAGGAAGCTAAAAACAAACATAAAAGTATATAAATAAAAATGCACACTGCTCTCCTCCTCCTCCTCCTACTACTACTACTACTATTACCATTACTACAACAACAACAACAACTACTACTACTACTGCTATTACTACTACAACAACAACAACTACAACTACACTGCTATTTCTACTGCTATTACCACTTCTTTCATTACAACATAACTACAACCACATCCCCCCCCTCCTCCTCCTCCTCCTACTACTACTACTACTACTACTACTACCACCACTACCACTATTAATACTGCTCCTAACCGGCCGTCCCGCCTATACTCATCTGTCTCCAATTAAACCTCACCTTCATACCTTTCGCAATATTTCCCATGATTAAGCCAACTTTCCAATCCTTCGCGGCACAGAAGCTACTTTCCTGTGTCTGTATAACCCACGTGATCTACCTGCAACCGGATTCGAACTTGTGGACAGCAGGTAAGGAGTGATCGTTAGTCTGGTTATGAGGTGATTTGCTGTGTATGATTCAATCTTGCGAGAGACATATAAGCCGTGTAAGTATTAATGTAGTATATCTTCGTCTCTCTCTCTCTCTCTCTCTCTCTCTCTCTCTCTCTCTCTCTCTCTCTCTCTCTCTCTCTCTCTGTTTTTATGTATTGTCCTTGTACTGAGTCACAATATACCTTTTCTTGTACAGTTCATCTCTCTCTCTCTCTCTCTCTCTCTCTCTCTCTCTCTCTCTCTCTCTCTCTCTCTCTCTCTCTCTCTCTCTCAGTTTTTATGTATTGTCCTAGTACTGAGTCACAATATACCTTTTCTTGTACAGTTCATCTCTCTCTCTCTCTCTCTCTCTCTCTCTCTCTCTCTCTCTCTCTCTCTCTCTCTCTCTCTCTCTCTCTCTGGTTTTATGTATGATCCTTGTGTTAAGACTCACAATATACTTTTTTTTGTACAGTTTTTTTCTCTCTCTCTCTCTCTCTCTCTCTCTCTCTCTCTCTCTCTCTCTCTCTCTCTCTCTCTCTCTCTCTCTCTCTCTCAGTTCTTATGTATGGTCCTTGTACTGAGTCAAAATATACCTTTTCTTGTACAGTTCATCTCTCTCTCTCTCTCTCTCTCTCTCTCTCTCTCTCTCTCTCTCTCTCTCTCTCTCTCTCTCTCTCTTTCTGGTTTTATGTCCGATCCTTGTGTTAAGACTCACAATATACCTTTTTTGCACAGTTCTCTCTCTCAGTTCTTATGTATGGTCTTTGTACTGAGTCACAATATACTTTTTCTTGTACAGTTCATCTCTCTCTCTCTCTCTCTCTCTCTCTCTCTCCTACACCTGGAGGGAAATGCCTGGCCATGTTCTAATTTCCAGCCCAAGTAAATACTGTGACACGACTTAACTCTTGTTTTTGTTGCTGTTTCCTGCATTCTGCGTTAAACCTGTTCCGTCTGGTTATGCTCTCTCTCTCTCTCTCTCTCTCTCTCTCTCTCTCTCTCTCGCGTCAAACCTAAAATTCTCACAGCAATGCATCGATGCAGCAAATAAAGCGAACAGAATGTTGGGCTTCATTGAAAGAAACTTTTTATTCAAGAATAAAGATGTAATACTTCCGCTCTACAATAGTTTAGTCAGACCCCACTTGGAATATGCGGTACAGTTTTGGTCTCCCCACCATGCAAAGGATATTGCTAAATTAGAAGGTGTTCAGCGGCGGGCAACGAAAATGATCCCTTCCTTGCGCAACAAATCCTACGAAGAAAGGCTTTCCACCCTTAACATGTTCTCGCTTGAGAAACGTCGCCTCCGAGGAAAACTGATCGAATGTTTTAAAATACTTAATGGTTTCACGAATGTAGACAGATCAACATTGTTTATGATCGATGACACTTTGCGCACGAGGAACAATGGCATAAAACTCAGATGTAGACAAGTAAATTCAGACTGCACCAAATTTTTCTTCACCAACGTTGTAGTGCGAGAATGGAATAAGCTCCCACCATCAATGGTCCAGTGTAACACGATTGACTCCTTCAAAAAAAAGCTCGACCGTCACTTCCTTCAACTTAGTATCAACTAGAGTAGAAATGCAACGTTTTGGAGCCTTCTGATTAATGTAAAATAACTTAGGTTTAAGGACAGACCACCTAGGCTGGACCATGGGGTCTGTGTGGTCTGATTTTCTATGTAATTCTATGTAATTATCTCTCTCTCTCTCTCTCTCTCTCTCTCTCTCTCTCTCTCTCTCTCTCTCTCTGGTCCACACGAAGGCTCGGCTGTCACCCCCGTCACTTATCTTCGTCCCGCCATTGTCACGTTTTCTTGAACTGCTCTCTCTCTCTCTCTCTCTCTCTCTCTCTCTCTCTCTCTCTCTCTCTCTTATCCTTCCTCCCTCCCTCGTTACCTTCTTATCTCTTCTCCTTCCTTCGTATGTGATTTTTTTTTTCTCATCTGCTCGACTCTGTTCTGCCTTTTTTCCTTTACAAACTATACTCTCTCCGTCCGTCCGTTTGTCTGTCTGTCTGTTTGTCTTTTTGTACAGTACATAAGGCAACTCAAGGACAAAAAGAAAAAGAAAAGCCCGGTTAGGTCACACAACTCTCCTTCTGTTTAACCTTTTTTTTTTTTTTTTGTTTGTTTGTTTACAATCAAGGAGGCAGCTCAAGGTAAAGGAAACGAGAAAAAAAAAAAAAAAAAAACGGTCACGCCGTCTCCTCATACCTCACACCCTTCTCACACGTCTCCGTCTGCATTTTGTCTTTTTTTACAGTAAAGGAGGCGCTCAAGGTAAAACGAAATGGGAAACGAAAAATAATATAAATAAACAGCCCGATCAGGTTAGGTCTCCTCTCACACCTGTCTATTCTACGTACACGAGGGAGGACAGTTACCTCTTCACCTGGATCCTAGCGTACAGGTAAGGACTCCCTCCACCCATTCATTCATCAAGGTAAAGAAAAGAAAAAGGGAAAAAAAGCCAGTTAGGTTAGGTCTCCTCTCACACCTGTCTATTCTACGCACACGAGGGAGGACAGTTACCTCTTCATCTGGATCCTTGCGTACAGGTAAGGGCTCCCGTCAACCCACTCATTCAGGGTAAATATGATAAATAAAAAACAGCTCGGTCAGGTTAGGTCTTCTCTCACACCTGTTCTACTCACACGAGAGGACAGTTACCTCTTTACCTGGATCCTAGTGTACGGGTGAGTTCCCCCGACATCTTCATTCATCAAGGTAAAAATAAAAGAAATAAAAAACACAGCCCGGTTAGGTTGGGTCTTCTCTTACACCTGTATTCACCGCACCTCCACACCTGGATCCTAGCGTACAGGTAAGGCCTCCCGCCAGCCCATTCATTCATCAAGGTAAAGAGCCACTGTAAAGGTCACTATCTTCACCATAAAAAGGAACGCTCCCTCTTCCCAGTCACTGCAAAAAGTCATTAAGAAATACAACTGCCACGACCAATCTTAGGGTCACATTATAAAACATTTCGCCGCCCAAGAACACATATTTAACTAGGCTTTCGTGGGAGTTGTGGGCATTTCCAGGATTAGTTTTATGACCCTGGTGATAGTGTGACCCTTGTTCTGTACCATGAACCTCAAGAATCACTCATTAGAACCCGACTGACCCCCTCTTTGACCTTTAGAATTGGCTGATGTGGGAAACGAAAGTGTCTTATAATACCGACCTTAGTTTTGGTGCTGCCTTATCGTAAAACTTTTAGCCTTTATTAATGTCTACGTGAATTTCATCAGGTATAAGTATTTTGTTAAGATCAGAATGACCTTGAACTTAAACATGTGACTATGATGTTTAGTTTGATGAAGTGTTTATTTGTTTGTGTTTCTAAAAATGTTTAACCTCATACTCCTCAGACTTTTATTTCAGTCGGTGAACGAATAAAGATATCGGTCGCTCTACTATTATTATCATTCCTAATACTCCTACTACCACTGCTATTACTGTAACTATTGCACACACACACACACACACACACACACACACACACTATCAACAGACTACTTGCCTCTTTCCTTTTCTCTCTCTCCACATACATACGCTCCCTCTTTCCTTCCCTCCCTCTCTCCCCCTCTTCCTCTCTCTTGCCTCCCTCCCACCCATATTATGATGCACACTACTCTCCCTCTCTCCCTCCCTCCAGGCGCCAACACTCATCTCCCCCCCTCCCTTTCCTCCCTCTTTCTCCCCCACACGAACACACGCTCCTCCCTTCTCTCCCTCTCTCTCTCTCCCTCCATGTTGCGTCATCCTGTATCAGTTGACACGTGGGTTTGTGGCGGGAACTCTCTCTCTCTCTCTCTCTCTCTCTCTCTCTCTCTCTCTCTCTCTCTCTCTCTCTCTCTCCTACCCTTTCCTTGCGTCTTTTGAACGTTATTTTGTCACGTTTTTTTATTAACTAAACACAGCCATCAACCCTATTAAAGAGAGAGAGAGAGAGAGAGAGAGAGAGAGTAGCACCGTTATCCTCTTCCTCTCTCACTTTCGCCTCTTTCTCAAAACATGATAGAGGGAGGAAGGAAGTTGATTTTTCCGCCCTCGGTTCCGACCCCTGGTTATGTTGCCCTAGTATTGGTGATGCGATGGGTGGCGATGGTGGTGGTAGAAGTGGTGATGATGGTGAATCGTGTGTTACTGTTATGGTGTTGGCGATGGTAGTGATGGTGGTAGAAATGGGGTAATAGTGGTGGTGATGGTTATGGTTATAGCAGTGGAGGAGGAAGAGAAAGAGGAAGAAGGGGAAAGGAAAAAGAGGACGAGGATATGAGGTGAAGGTATATCGGTGGAGCTGGTAACAATGTGCAAAAGGGAAAGCATACGAGACATTAGGTTTTGAGAGTAGGGATCGTGTTCTTGTTCTCATGGTGTTGGCGATGGTGATGGTAGGTGTGAAAATAGTATATACATGTGGCCTTATTTTTAAACTCAAATATATTGTTTTCAACTCATTTATTACTTTAAACACATAATTGGGTCTATTACTTTTGTTTCCAATTAGTTCATGCATTAATCTTTAATTCATTCAAACTACATTCAGCTCATTCAAATTACTTTTCACTCAGATATAACTTTTAACTCATTTTTGTTACTTTCTTCTTAAAATTATTATTCCAAAATTATTCTATGCCCTGTGTAGGCCACTCGGCCTCTTGCAGTTTCCCTATGTTCTTATGTTCTTATCAAATTCATATTAGTTTAAATTCACACATTTCTTTCTCCTACAAATTAATCACCATAAATTTTGCTTCAAATTAAATATATACATCAGTATTTGCATCGCTGTGGAGTTAATTAAATGGCCATTTGTTGATATCAAATATTCCTTAATCTTGGTGTTGTTAATTATATATATATATATATATATATATATATATATATATATATATATATATATATATATATATATATATATATATTTTGTAACTGTGGTATCGATATACCTCATTATACCTCTTTGTTATCACGTAAAATATTAGTGTGTATGGAATTATATGGTGCTATAGAACTTACAAGGTGCTATAAGGGTAAACTTGTATGGTGCTATTAGAAGGCAACATAGGTGCCGTTAAGAACGTTTACACGCAGCAGCCGATGCTCGTATGTTTGATTATGCCCGCATAATCAACGACAGCGAGTCTGTCGTTTATAAATGGAAATGAATTTTGGACTCAGCGATATGGAGCGGTGACTGAATCCGAGGCACTGGAGGTCAGTATATTTTGCTAATATTTCTATGTTATAACACAATGTTAAGCTATGTAGTGTTCACATACTATGTATAAGAGTCTTAATAATAGTTTAAGCTATGAATGCAACAATATATGACTTAGGCTTCAGTGCAGAGCCAGAAAGTTTGGGATGTGTGAATTGATTATGTCATCACTTTTTCCACATAGTTTCACGGCACGACTGGGGCATGTATGGCGCACAAAATGAAGGACTATTTTTCCAAAGCCACATCATAGGTATAAAGGAAATTTATAACGACGAAGTTTCCATGTCCTGCTGGCAGTCCATGCATGTCTGCGTGTCTGTGTAAACCAGCCCAAAAGGGTGACTGTTCCATGTCCGCTTCATATATATATATATATATATATATATATATATATATATATATATATATATATATATATATATATATATCTATATATATATATATATATATATAATCTGTTGTTGCTATCGTCTTCAGTTTTTAGTTCGTGGTGGGGGAGGGGGTAATGGATATGGTTTCTTTTCTTAGTTTCGATGAGGTGTTGATAATACTGGTCACGGTGGTGGTGACGGTGACATTACTGGTGTTGGCTGGTGGTGGTAACGATGGTGTGGTGGCGACGATGGTGGTCGATAAAGCGAACCCAACTGAACGGAAGTGACGGAATCAATTGTCGTTCGTCTGTCTGTCTGTCTGTCTACCCGTCTCTTCTTATCTGTAGCCCGCAATCTGTCTGTGTGTGTGTTTCTGTTTTTGTCTACATCCCACTATCTGTCTGTCTGTCTGTGTCTATCCGTCTGTTTTTGTCTGCATCCCACTATCTGTCTGTCTGTCTGTGTCTATCCGTCTGTTTTTGTCTGCATCCCACTATCTGTCTGTCTGTCTGTGTCTATCCGTCTGTTTTTGTCTGCATCCCACTATCTGTCTGTCTGTCTGTCTGTTTTTTCCGCGGGCCCCTTTGTCCGCGGCCCACTATCTGTCTGTCTGTCTGTGTCTATCCGTCTGTTTTTGTCCGCGGCCCACTATCTGTCTGTCTGTCTGTGTCTATCCGTCTGTTTTTGTCCGCGGCCCACTATCTGTCTGTCTGTCTGTGTCTATCCGTCTGTTTTTGTCCGCGGCCCACTATCTGTCTGTCTGTCTGTTTTTGTCTGTATCCCTGTCTATCCTTCTGTCAGTGTAATATTTCCAAGCTTTATTTTCCACTTTCTTTACCACATCAGTTACACAACATACCTAGAAAAAAAAATAACATGTAGTATTTATTTATCTATTCTGCTATACATAACGGTTCCGAGAAAGCTACAGTCAACTCTTGCATTGGGAGGCTGAACAGATGTGTCAGGTAAATAAAAACGGGCGGTGTGTGTGTGTGTGTGTGTGTGTGTGTGTGTGTGTGTGTGTGTGTGTGTGTGTGTGTGTGTGTGTGTGTGAGATGATTTTTCTTTGTTTTTCTCATGACACAGAAAGCACACTTGTGACTTGGTAGGTGGGTAGGGAGGAAGAGGAGGAAGAGATAAAAGAGGAAGAGGTGGCGTTGCAGGTGGTGCATTGTGTTCCAAAGTTGCTGTTGCTACAAGAGGTGGGGTGTTGGGTGTCGGGGGGAGGGGGGAGAGGGTGACTAGCGAAGTACGGTAGCAGCAGCAGCAGGAGTCACGCAACGAAACACACCAAGGAGCAGCAAATATGACGCAATACCTGGCTTGTCTCGCAGGTAGAGGGGGAGGAGGAGGAGGAGGAGGAGGATTACCAGACAGAGGATTATGTGGAGGAGGAAAGGGTAACAGTGTGCAAAAGAGGGTTCAGTCTCTCTTGGGCCTTGAAGTACGAGAGTGAGGTGTGTTCTGGTGGAAGTCTGAGCAGTACCCCTTGAACAAAAATTACAGGTGACTGGATCATAATAACACTCCTAAACACACATAAATAATCAGCCAGGTGAGAAGAAACAAGAGAAAAAGATCAGATTCCTCACATGTATACAGTCGGAACCTTAAAAGAATAAAAAATAACTGATGGAAAAAAAGAATCACATGGAATAAAGAATCAGCCCAGTGAAAAAAAAAATCAGATTCCTTACCTATATACAGGCGGAAGTGTTACCTGAAAAGAAAAAGGTGACAGGTGGAGTTAGATAATTAAAACACTCCTGATCACATGCAACAGAGAAACAGCAAGGTGAGAAGGAAGAAGATAACATAACAAGACTCCTCACCTAAAACCAGAAGTGTTACCTGAAGAGAAATAGGTGACAGGTGAAGTTAGATAATTAAAACACTCCTGATCACATGCAACAGAGAAACAGTAAGGTGCGAAGGAAGAAGATAACATAACAAGACTCCTCACCTAAAACCAGAAGTGTTACCTGAAGAGAAAAAGGTGACAGGTAACGTTAGCTCATTAAAACACATAACAAGACTCCTCACCTAAAACCAGAAGTGTTACCTGAAGAGAAAAAGGTGACAGGTAACGTTAGCTCATTAAAACACTCCTGATCACATGTAACAAATAAACATTAAGGTGAGAAGGAACAAGAGAACATAACCAGACTCCTCACCTAAATCCAGAAGTGTTACCTGAAAAGAAAAAGGTGACAGGTAACGTTAGCTCATTAAAATACTCCTGAACACATCTGAACAAGAAATAAAAAAAACAGCCAGGTGAGAAGGAACAGGTGAACACGGTCAGCTTGCTCACCTATACCCGGAAGTGTTACTATATAGTTTACGGTGAAGTGTGAATGTGTTGCCAATAAAAAAATGCGTTTCGGGGAAGTGGATGACTAATCGAAGTCCATCACAGGCCCTATCAAAGCTTCAGAAGAGGAGGAGGGTTAGAAAAAGCACCTTCACGGTCTATAAGTTCCCCGCACGTAGTACCTGTTTTGAAATTCTGACAGGTAAAAAAAAGGGCAGTGTTGTTGGAAAGGTGCGCCCAATACTACGCCTTGGTGCTTAAATTCGTGTCCATTTAATCATGACAGGTAAAATCATTCCCCTTCACTAATTAAAAGCGACACCTCACCACCCTTCCCCCTCCCCCATCTCATAGGCGCCACACCACCATGCCAAAGCTACCCTAACCCAGATCATTTAGACACTCCTTAAACACATGGAGTAAAGAATCAGCCAGGTGTAAAGGAACAGAGAAGGAAACTTGACCGAGCCTAAAGGAATGTAACCTAACCAAAACCAAACCAAACTAACTCAACCCAACGCTAGCCAAACCAACCAAACCATAAACAAGCTCAACCAAACTAAACCTAATCAAACCAAACTGAACCTAACCTAAAGTAAGCGAACTCAATTTAACCTCAAGTGTCTCAAAATACAAAGAAAAACACAATAAGACAACCATAACCTAACCAACCCAACCCAACGCATGCCAAATGGACCACAACCAACTCAACCGAACCAAATCAAACGAAACTGAACCTAACCTAAAGTAATCGAACTTAACCTCAAGTATCTCCTAATTTAAAAAAAAAAAAAAGTAAAAGCACGATGAGATAACTATAAAACAAAACAGAAGCACTTAATAACACGCTGATCATTTTGTGTGTGTGTCTGTAGGTTATTGGTGAGTCTGTACCGCTAGGTGGAGGCGTGGCTCACACCTCATGGACCTCCCAACACACGGAGCAATTTGAGGTGTGTACGAACGTCGCCAGCACACCTGTGGACACAACACCTGGTGCAGCAGAGCGACACCTGCACCGTGAAACACATGCTGAGTAAGGTGCGAGGGAGAACACAGTACCGGGTGACTAGTGTATCGGGCTCTGTGCTCCTGTGGGCTCTGTTGCCGCTTCCTGGGGGCTCCTGGACAGCTGCAGGGTGACGCAACATTGCAACTTGGCCCTTGTTTGTGTTGATTTGTACAGATATACTTACAGACACCTGCTAACGGTACAACTACGTGGCACCGGGCGATACGCACACACACGAGGCGTCTTGGTGTGTGTTAAACGAAAGCTGCTACTGGTAAAAGACGACAGCCTTTGAATAGTACGGAAGTGTGACGGACCTCCTGATATCCCTCTGACTACTTCGTTCTCGTCCTCCTGCTCGTCCTCGTCCTCGTCGTCGTGTCATGAGGGTAAGTGTTGGTTGTTTACTTCTATGTTAGCTTAAATCGATCTCTTATTACCCTATGCTCCTATGTATTGGCAGGCTACTGTTGCTTATCTATTGCACTGCTGTTATGATTTACCACGTGCTACTTTGAGTCACGCGTGGGAAGCAAGGACTCTGAATGACCAAGATAGTCTACACATATGCAATTCAAAATCTTAAGAGGGGTGATGTTAAAATAATGTTCAATGGTACAAGTACAGACAGACAGACAGACAGACAGACAGACAGACAGAGAGAGAGAGAGAGAGAGAGAGAGAGAGAGAGAGAGAGAGAGAGAGAAAAGCAATGATGTTTTTTTACCGTAAATGAACACCTGAATGATAAGAAATATTACCTGACACTGGACACCACTTGTAAAGACCGTAATTAGTGCAGTAATGATGTATGTCCGGATGCATGTGTGTGAGTGCAAATTTTGAGGAGACGTAAACATTGTGTAGAAATAGAGTAATAAACAAATGCGACCTGTCAATCCAAACACCTGCAAAAACAGTTATTAGTGCAGCAATGATTGATGTATGGCGTGTATAAGTGTGTGACGTATATAAGTGTGTGAGTGCAATTTGGGGGGTGATGTAAAATTTGTGTAGAAATGTTGAATGTTATAAAGAAATGTAACATGACACTCCAAACACCTGTTAAGACTGTGATTAAAGCAGTAATGATGTATGGCCCGTAATATAAGTGTGTGTGCGTACAAGGTTTTGGGGACAATGTCAAAAATGGTTAGAAATGTTGAATAATAACAACAAAAATGACCTTACACTAAACACCACCTGTAGAGACCGTAATTAAAGCGGTAATGATGTATGGCCCGTAATATAAGTGTGTGTGCGTACAAGGTTTTGGGGGCAATGTCAAAAATGGTTAGAAACGTTGAATGATAACAAAAATTACCTTACACTGCACACCACCTGTAGAGACCGTAATTAAAGCGGTAATGATGTATGGCCCATAACAGGCATATGCGTGTGAGTAAATATTATTGTGGTGACGTAAAAAAATGCGCAGAAATGTTGGAAAAGAAATGTTACCTGCCGCCCAAACACCTGCAAAGCCTGTAATTAGTGCACCGGTGATGAATGGCCCATAACTAGGCTTAAACTAGTCACCTCACGTATGATGGAAAGCACCTGGCCTTCGTCTCACCTGTATGTCCTTCACCCTTCAATAACCACAGGTAGAATCATTCCCTCATTCCCCTTCAGTAATTATAAGCGACACATTGGCCCCCTTCCTCCCCCCTCCCCGGTCACGGATAAAACATTTCGCTCCTCTACCTGCCTCTCTCCTCACCTGTCTGCCCTTCCCCGTTTAATCATCACAGGTAAAATCATTCCCCTTCACTTATTAAAAGCGACACCTCACTACCCTTCCACCTCCTCCATCACAGATTAAACACCTCGCTCTTCTACTTATCTCTCCTCTCACCTGGCGATCCTTCACCCTTCATTAACTACAGGTAGAATCATTTCCCTTCACTAATAATAAGCGACACCTTTACCCGCACCCCCACTTTCACATCACGCATAAAAACACCTCGCTCTTCCATTTAACTCTCCTCTCACCTGGCGATCCTTCTCCTTTCATTAACTACCGGTAAAATCATTCCCCTTCACTAATTAATACACCTTGTTCCCCTTATTACCTTATTAACTTATGACAGGTATACTAACGCCATTCCCATTAACTATTTTCAGCTGTCTTCCTTTCCTCACCCAAATCATCACTTTTCTACCTTTCACGTGCCCCCTTTCTCATCTACCTGATATTTCCTTCCCCCTACAACCACCACATGTGACATCACCATTCCCTTTTTGCTAGTTATAGGTAAGACCCTCCCCATCCCACCCAATAGGTAAGGCCCTCTCCCTCTTCCTTCCTCATGCCTCCCTTCTCACACCTGTATGTACTTTCCCATTAACTTTTCACAGGTAACATTATCCCTTCCCTCGACAGTCCCAATAGGTAAAGGTAACATTATATCTTCTCCGGCAATCCCACAGGTAACATAATAAATAGTTGTCAACATCCCCTTTCAACATCCCCCCCCCCCCTTTCTCACCTGCCTGTTCTTTCCTCTTTCAATCCATACAGGTAACATAATTTCCTCATTCTTTAGTCACAGGTGTCATCCTCCTTCATCCCCCCTCTCCCCTTCTCACCTGGTTGTTCTTCTCCTTTTCAACCCCTATAGATAACATAACTTCCCCCTTCCTTAACTACTCGTGCCATCCTCCCCTCTTCACAACCCCTTTTCCCCTTACCCGGATGTTCTTCCCCCTTAAACAACCCCTACAAGTGTCCTCCCTTTCACACTACCGTACCTCCTTCCCCTCTTACCTGTCTGTTTTCCCCCCTCTAATCCCTACAGGTAACCTCATTCCCCTTCCTCTAATTAAAGGTGACATCCTCCCCCTTCACACCACCCCTTATCCCCCTTTTACCGGGCTGTTCTTCCCCTTTCAATCCCTTCAGGTGTTCTTCATTTCACAACACCTTCCTGTCTTACCTGGCTGTTTTTCAACCTTCAATCCATGCAGGTAACATCCTTCCCCTTCCCCTAATCAAAGGTAACATCCTGGCTGTTCTCACCCTTTCAATCCCTTCAGGTGTTCTCCCTTTCACAAATTCACACACCCTTCCTTTCTTACCTGGCTATCTTTCCACCTTCAATCCATACAGGTAACATCCTTCTCCTTCCCCTAATCAAAGGTGACATCCGCCCCATTCACACCACCCCATATTCTTACCTGTCTGTTCTCACCCTTTCAATCCCTTCAGGTGTTCTCCCTTTCACAAATTCACACACCCTTCCTTTCTTACCTGGCTATTTTTCCACCTTCAATTCATACAGGTAACATCCTTCCCCTTCCCCTAATCAAAGGTAACATCCTGGCTGTTTTCACCCTTTCAATCCCTTCAGGTGTTCTCCCTTTCACAAATTCACACACCCTTCCTTTCTTACCTGGCTATTTTTCCACCTTCAATTCATACAGGTAACATCCTTCTCCTTCCCCTAATCAAAGGTGACATCCTCTCCCTCACACCTTACAGCTACGACCCCTCCTCCTCCTCCTCCTCCTCTTTTCCACACGCCTCCACTTCCTCTTTCATCATATCAGATTAACTCTTTCATCTTCCTCACCTGTCTGTCTGTCCCTTCCCTTATTACAGGTAGAGCCCTTCCCCCGTCACACCTGCCCTATCTACCTCACCCGCATAGCACCTGAAGGAGTTAGGTAAGTTCCTCCTCCCCTCCCCCTCCCCCCTTCCCTCAGTCCATTTACCTTCCTCGAGTGAATATTAATCGTGGCCTCATCAGTCAGTCTCCTTTCGTCATCTTGTTAATACTCTTGATACTTAACCTTTAAAGACTTCACTTAGTCATCGCATATATAAAACAGGCTTAGGTAATGGTAGCAAGGGGAAAATCGAGGCCTCATGCTGGTTGGAGGAGAGGTTAAATGTTCTTGGTTCTCTTAGTAACTACATATAAACTGCAGAGACTTAGGGTAATGATATAAAGTGGAAAATCGAGGTCTCATGCTGGCTGGTGGAAAGGTTAAGCGTTATCGAGGCCTAATGCTGGTTGGAGGAGAGGTTAAGTAAGTGTTCTTGGTTCTCTTAGTAACGACATATAAACTGGAGAGACTTAAGGTAATGATATAAAGTGGTAAAGCGAGGTCTCAAGCTGGCTGGTGGAAAGGTTAAGTGTTATCGAGGCCTAATGCTGGTTGGAGGAGAGGTTAAGTAAGTGTTCTTGGTTCTCTTAGTAACGACATATAAACTGGAGAGAGACTTAAGGTAATGATATAAAGTGGAAAATCGAGGTCTCATGCTGGCTGGTGGAGAGGTTAAGTGTTCTCGGATCTCCTCTGGTGCTTCGTTAGTATTGCAACGTTTAAGTAAAAGTTCCATTGGCAAAATATTAATATCCGTGGGTTACCATAAGGTTTGATGTAGGATGGAAAGAATAAAGGAAGGAAGAAAGAAAGGATGGAAAAAATTTAGAAGAAGGGAGGAAGGAAGGAAAAAACATATTAAAGAAAAGGAAGGAAAAGAACTGAGGGAGGAGAAAAAGAGGGAAGGAAGTAGGGAAAAAATAGAAAAAAAGGAAAGAAAGAACTGAGGGAGGAATTAAAGAGGGGGAGGAAGAAGGAAAAAAAATAGAAAAGGAAAGAAAGAACTGAGGGAGGAATGAAAGAAAGGAAAAAATGAACCAATGAAATAGATAGACGGAAACATATATTGATAAAGAGAGAGAGAGAGAGAGAGAGACATGGAAAACAACACAAAACTACGATTACGACCACTTAGTTAGTACCATAGTGAGAGCGTTGTGTTACCTCCTGTTCGAGCAAGCCTAATACGCTCGATGCCAACGCCCTCTAGCGGCCAAGGGCGAAGGTCAGTGCCCGATTACCCGCTTGGTCATTCCTCCTCAGGTATACTCACATAGGAGATGATCAGGTGAGGCCACACAGGTAATTGAGTGGTGATGTTGAGGTAATGGGGAGGTGAAAACTGGTGATGTGGAAGTAACTAGATGTTTTTTTTTTTTTTACATATATTTTTTTTAAGGCAGCGCAAAGTCACACGCATACAAAAAAAAGTCCATAAACACAAAAAGAGCCCGCAAAATGTCGTTGTTAGGTGATGTGAAGAGGGAAGGAAGTAGGGAGGAAGAAAGGAAAAATAGAAAAAAAAGGAAAGAAAGAACTGAGGGAGGAATGGGAGGTAAAGAAAAAAGTAGAGAGGAAAACAAAAACAAAGACCGTATACATAAAAATAAAAATAAAAACGCAAAATGTTATTGGATGATGTGCAGGTAAGAAAAAAAAAGGGAAAAAAAAAACCCAGCCTGCAAAATATCGTTGTTAGGTTAATGCCGTTATTAGGTGATCTGCATGAAATTAGGAGGCAATATACAGGTTCCTAGGTGACCATACAACCCCATATGATTTAGTATACAGGTTTGAAGATAATATATAAGAGCAGGTAATGAGGTGATGATATAGTTAATCAGGAGGTGCTAAACAATGACTAGGTAGTGATAATATATAGATAATGAGGCAATATTATACAGGTAAACAGGTGTGCATACAGGTTTGTAGGATGTGATACATATACCTGCAAGTGATCAGGTGATGAAGTATAGTTATCAACGTGTGGAATGAAGGAGAAAGTCAGATAGATATAATTACAGTAAATAGGATGGGTTTTTTATTTTTTTTTATTTTTTTGCTAGTAATTAAATGGTTGTAAGAAAAGTGATAAACAGCTAATTAATTGTTGTTGATTTTCGGTAGTTAAGAGACAAGATGCAAATAACTGTTAATAGGCAGGTAAAAAGGTGATGCACAGGTAGATAGATTAATACCTTGCATCTATGAAAGAGCAATTACAAAAAAAAGTTTACAGGTGGGAAGGGAAATCTTTACTAACTCAAACGCGAATTATTAAGCTGAGGCACACCATTCCTTTTCCCTTCTCTCCCTTCCCTTCTTCCTTTCCTCCCTTCCTTCTTTCTCACACTCATTTTCTCCCACTCCTCATCCTTCCTTCATTCCTTCCTCCTCAAATTATCAAGTTAGTTTTTCCCTTCCCACTTGTAACGAATTATCTATCTATTCATATATTTCTTCACTACAATGGATACAGACCAAGGCTAACTAAACAAAGAACATATAATTCTCGCAATACGCTGTTCCTAGGAAAAACATGCTGAAAGAAGATCGACACCTCTCCATCTGAAATTGACCTCTCTTCTGGCCACTCTCTTCTATTCTCTTTCATAGGCGCAGTGCTTTGTGGGTTCTTTTTGTTCTTGTTTTTGTCCTTCAGCTGCTTCCTTTGCTGTAAAAACACTAGGTCGCCGGAACCTTGTCCAAACCACCTGAACGTGACACCCTCGGCAGGTGAGCACGGGGTAACACTAACAAGGTGACGCACTGGCAAGGTGACTCAGGTGTTTGTTGGGTCGATGGGGCAGCCTTGAGTCAGCCTTGTCCTGTATACTTTGTCTCTCACCTTGATCTTAACTCCTCGCTGATAACTTACACACGAACTAAGGCAACAATTCCTGGTATTGCTGTAACACTGATAGAAGACGTAGACACCCCCCACCCCCACACACCTCTGATACCACCGCTTAATTTGTAGCTAAATCATCACTGTAATTACATCATTCTGACTTCCTTCTTCATTCCACACGTTGATAACTACACTTCATCACTAAGGCAGCATTTCCTGGTATTGCTGTAACACTGATAGAAGAAGACGTAGACACACACACACACACACACACACACACACACACACACACACACACACACACACACACGAGGCAATATCCATGTACACCTGCTCGCTTATCCCCAAAAGGAACATAACATTATATGAAATCTCTTAATTAATCACACACACACACACACACTCTTTACAGCTTTTTTTTAAACAAGAAATGAATGGATAAAACTAAAATAGAGAAATAAAAAGAAAAAACAGAAAAGGCGCAAAACCGGAATTCGTTGAAAAAACAAATATGCATGTGTTGAAAAACATGTGACAGGTATTTGAGTGGAGGAGGAGGGGGGGAGGGGGAGGAAGAGGGGGGAGGGGGAGGAGGAGGAGGAGGAGACAGACAGACACACAGACACAGACAGAATGAATGAAACACTAAAACACACACACACACACACACACACACACACACACACACACACACACACACAAACACGAGAGAGAGAGAGAGAGAGAGAGAGAAGGAAAGAACAGAAGAAAGGAGTGAAGGAAGGAAGAAAAGGATGGAGTGAAAGAAAGAACAGAAGGAAGGAAGAGAAGGAGGGAGTGAAGGAAGGAATTGAAGGAGCAGAAGAAGGGAGTGAAGGAAGGAACAGAAGAAAGGCGTGTTGGAAGGGAGAGAGAGAGAGAGAGAGACCGGGCAGACTAAAAGAGCAGGGGAGAGAGGGAGACAAAGAAGGCACGACAGGCGGTAGCGGGCTGGGGTGTGTATGGAAATAAACACACACACACACACACACACACACACACACACACACCTGAAGAATATTGCATCAGTCCGTGTGTGTGTGTGTGAGTGTGTGTGTGTGTGTGTGTGTGTGTGTGTGAGAGAGAGAGAGAGAGAGAGAGAGAGAGAGAGAGAAACGAAAAAACTACAAAACAAATAGAAAGAACAGACGAAAAAGTAGGAAACACACACACACACACACACACACACACACACACACACACACACACACACACACACACACACACTCACAGAGGGACGGACGGAAATAACACACAAACTCACTCCTTTAATCTAATCTTCCTGCTTCATATCACGTCAATAAGAAGCCGATTGGATTACTATGTTTGTTGTGCTTTTATGGGATTTCCTCGCTTGATCCTTTTATTTGGTGTTTGCCGGCGATAAAGCGGAGTAGAGACGGTTGGTAAATAAAAAAGTAAAAAATAGATAAACGCCATAAAATAAGTCCCTGGTGTGATTCATTTTATTAGGTGATTGCCGGCGATAAAACGGAGTGAATGCAATAAACAAATAAACAAATGAAATAGATAAGCCGTAAAAAAATAAAAGATAAGATAGAAAAGATAGAAATGATGGAAAAAGGATAGAAAAAATAATTACGCTCAGTTAAATTACGAAGAAAAAGACATCATCAAACTCATCAATATATAGTACTCTTTCTGCCTCCTCCTCCTCCTTCCTTTTTCTCTTTCTGTAGCACTATGCCTGAAGCGGAGGGGCGGGGGGCAGGACTAGCCTTCTCAGTACACTCTTTCTGCTACACTAACGGCTAACGAATAATTCATCTGTAGAGTAGACCAGACCACAACAGGTACTAGACTCGTTATGAGGTTGTCTACCATACCTGTTTTTCTTCTTCTTTTTCTTCTTCTTCTTCTTCTTTTCCTTCCTCTTCTACTTCTTCTTCTTCCTCCTACTCATATTTTTTTTTCACCCCTAATAACTTTGCTTCCACTCCTTCCCTTCCTTCTTTCAATAATTTTTGCTGCTTCTTCTTTCTCCCACGCCTGCTCTATTCCCTCCTATTCACCCCAACCACCTTTGTTTTCCTTCCTCCTCCTTTTTCCTTTTCCTCCTCCTCCTTCTTTTCCTTCATCTGTTTTCCTCTTCTTCCATGGTTTCATAACATACGGTACTAAGATCAGCTGGTTTTCCTTGACATTTTGAACGCTTTCCTTTCCTTCCATACCTCCTGCTGTTTATACTCCTCTTTCCTTCCTCTACCTCCTCTTTACATCCTCCAGCCTCCTCCTTTTCCTCTTACATATCTCCCTCACTTCACCTTTACCTCCTTCTCATAAAACTTAATCAACCCAGCTCTATTTTACACCTGTCAAGCTTTTCTTTGTATATCTTATTTAACTGTCAGTATATCTATGAATCTGTCTGTCTGTCTATTTACCTGTTTATCTGTCTACCTGTCTGCCTATCTATCTATCTATCTATGTAATTATCTTCCACCTACCTACCTCTCTATCTCTATACCTGTGTGTCTATATGTCTCTATGTAAAGGGGTATTGCATGGTGTTGCATAGAGGGAAGGGGAGGGGCGGGGGTCAGGGAGGAGAGGGCATTAAGTACTAGGTCAGCGACGGTAACTTTCACTGACACCGCCTCCTGACCTCTCCTCGCTCCCTCCTTCTGTTCCTTCACTTACGCACTCCTTCCGTTCCTTCACTCCCTTCTTCTGTTCCTTCAGTTCCTTCCTTCACTCCCTCCTTCTCTTCCTTCCTTCACTTTTTTCTTCTGTTCTTTTCTTCACTCCATCTTTCTCTTCCTTCCTTCACTCCCTTCTTCTCTTCCTTCCTTCACTCCTTTCTTCTGTTCCTTCCTTCACTCCATCTTTCTCTTCCTTCCTTCACTCCTTTCTTCTGTTCCTTCCTTCACTCCCTCCTTCTCTTCCTTCCTTCACTCCCTCCTTCTTTTCCTTCCTTCACTCCTTTCTTCTGTTCTTTCCTTCATTCCCTCCTCTTCCTTCCTTCACTCCTTTCTTCTGTTCTTTCCTTCACTCCCTTCTCTTCTTTCCTTCACTCCTTTTTTCTGTTCTTTCCTTCACTCCATCCTTCTCTTCCTTCCTTCACTCCCTCTTCTGTTCTTTCCTTCATTCCCTCCTTCACTCCTTTCTTCTGTTATTTCCTTCACTCCCTCTTATGTTCCTTTACTCCCTCTATTCCTTCTCTATACTTCACTACTTTGGTTTCTCCTCCTCCTTCTCTTCCCCCTCATCTTTGCTTCCTACATACCCTTCCTTCGTTCAGTTTCTCCAACTTTATTATCACTATATCCTCTTCCTCCTCTAATTCCTTTTCATCTTCCTTTGTTTCATTTCTTCACCTTCTTTGTGCATCCTCCTCCTAAGCCTCCTCCTCATAACTATCATCTTTTTTCCTACATCATCTTTAATTTTATCTTTTCATCTTCGCCACATTTTCTTCCTGTTCCTTGTCATCATCATCATCATCATCATCATCATCTTATTTCCTACATAATTTTTCATTTTATTTCCGCATCTTCACCACATTTTCTTCCTCTTCCTTGTCATCATCATCATCATCATCATCATCATCATCATCTTCTTCCGTTCCTTATCTCGCTGCAAACACCCCTGTCCTTCGGTCCATCCTGTAACCTTCACCTTATCTTTCCTTCCTTTTCCTCCCCATTACACACCTCCCTCGATTTATTAACTTCCTTCCTCCTCCTCCTCCTCCTCTTCTTCCTCTTCCTCTTCTTCTGCATCATTCTTCCTAACTCCATTTCCTATATCGATTCCTACGTCCTCTAACCTTCAGATTATCTACTATCCTTCCTTTTCCTCCCTTTCATGGCTTCCTTTTTCTTCTTCTTCTTCTTTTTCTTCTTCTTCCTCCTCGTCCTCCCCCAACTTTTCCTCCTTTCAATTCCTGCCTTCTTCTTCTTCTTCTTTTTCTTCTTCTTCTTCTTCATCATCATCTTCCTCCTCGTCCTCCCCCAAGTTTTCCTCCTTTCAATTCCTGCCTTCTTCTTCTTCTTCTTCTTCTTCTTCATCATCTTCCTCCTCGTCTTCACCCAAGTTTTCCTCCTTTCTATTTCTGCCTTCTTCTTCTTCTTCTTTTTCTTCTTCTTCTTCATATTCTTCTTCCTCCTCGTTCTTCCCCAAGTTTTCCTCCTTTCTATTTCTGCCTTCTTCTTCTTCTTCTTCTTCTTCATCATCATCTTCCTCCTCGTCCTCACCCAAGTTTTCCTCCTTTCAATTCCTGCCTTCTTCTTCTTCCTCTTCTTTTTCTTCTTCATCATCTTCCTCCTCGTCTTCACCCAAGTTTTCCTCCTTTCTATTTCTGCCTTCTTCTTCTTCTTCCTATTTGTACCTCCTCCTCCTTCTCCTCTCTGCTTTCCTCTTATTCTTCCCGTCTTGCCTCCCTCAGTCATTTCCAGTTTGCTTTTGTTTCCTCTCCGCTCAAAACTATTTCCCTTCACCTTCATTCCTTCACACACACACACACACACACACACACACACACACACACACAAGGGTATTCTCGCGCCCATCCTAAGCTCTTGATCTTTTAACCTTGGCAGTCACTTTAGCCAGCCAGCAGGGGCGTAGCGAAGGGCCATCGTACCGAGAACCTTGCATCACACGCCGCCCTCCTCCTCCTCCTCCCCCTCCTCCTTCCTCATCCCTCTCCCTTGTAGTCTTCTTGGTTCATTATTTCTCGTATCGTAAGAGTGATGCAAGTTGGGTTATTTTTCTGAGTCTGTGTCTGTCTGTCTATCTCTCTACCTGTTTGTTTTCTGTCTATTTCTGCAGTTTGGGTTAGGTTAGTGAGGGTTTTCCTGTGTGTTTATCTGTCTATCTGCTTGTGTATCTGTTTTTCTAGGTCAATGAGTCTGTTTTTAGTGTGTGTGTGTGTGTGTGTGTGTGTGTGTGTGTGTGTGTGTGTGTGTGTGTGTGTGTGTGACCGTCTGGTCATCTGTCTGTCTGTTAGTGTCTGTCCGTGTGCGTTATCTTTCTAGTCGGCTGTTTATCAGGTCTGTCTGTCGGTTCGCCCTTATCGCCGGGGTCTGTCTGTCTGTCTGTCTGGTATACGTCAAGATGGGTGTGTGTGTGTGTGTTTGTTTGTTCTCGTCTGAGTGAGGGTTCCTGTTTCTAAGTTGTGTTTAGTTTCTTGTATATGTTGGGTAGGTGTATGCATGAGTCTCTCTCTCTCTCTCTCTCTCTCTCTCTCTCTCTCTCTCTCTCTCTCTCTCTCTCTCTCTCTCTCTCTCTC
>NC_066521.1:12244262-12256762 GCF_024679095.1 Eriocheir sinensis
TCCGGTTTGGGGCACATATTGTTTCCTTTCCTTATCATTTGTCCGTCCTTCACAGCTGCGTCTCCGGCTGTGTGCGAGGGTTCACGTCAACTTGTTCTCTTGGCTCAAACGTTTCCGGAAAAAAATAAGCTGGCTGACTAGTTTTTTTTATTCTTTTTCTACGCACTACATCCGTTTTACTTTAGTTCTTTCCTTTCCATTTGCATTACAAGAAGAACATTAGTCCAATGATTCACCTCAATGCTTTCTTTTTGGCTGTTCCTGTAAGGTTTTCAAAGAGGCAACAGGCTGACTCTATTTTGTTTTCCTTTTTTTCTACACCCGTTTTACTTTAGTTCTCTCCTTTTCATTTACATTACTAAAACAATATTAATGCAATGCTTCATCTTAATCTCTTCTTTTTGGCTGTTCCTGTAAGGTTTTCAGAGGCAACAGGCTGATTCTATTTGCTTTTCCTTTTCTTCTATACCCGTTTAACTTTACGTCTCTCCTTTCCATTTACATTACTAAAACAACAATAGTGCAATGCTTCATCTCAATCTCTTCGTTTTGGCTGTTCCTGTAAGTTTTTCAAGGGCAACTGGCTGAATCCGTTTTCTTTTTCTTTTCTCCTACATCCGTCTTGCTTTAGTTCTTTCCTTTCTGTTTACATTACAATGATTCATCTCAAGATTTTCCTTGTAGCGGTAACGTTTTCGAAAAGGCGACTGGTTGAATCTATTTTCTTTTCCTTTTCTCCTACATCCGTCTTGCTTTAGTTCTTTCATTCACATTTACATTACAAGAACAACGTATGTACAATGATTCATTTCAAGCTTTTCGTTTTCGTTTTCGAAAAGGCAACTGGCTGACTCAGTCTTCTTTTCTCCTAAATCCGTTTTGCTTCAAGTCCTTCGTATCCATTTACACTACAAAGACAATCTAACTCTAATAATTCATCATTTTAGCGGTTTCTGTAACGTTTTCGAAAAAGTAACAGGCTGACTCTATCTTCTCCTTTCCTCCTGTATCCGTTTAACTTCGTCTTTCATATCCATTTACACGTTTTCGAAAAGGTAACAGGCAGACTGTCTTCTCCTTTCCTCCTGTATCCGTTTAACTTCAAGTCTTTCATATCCATTTACACGTTTTCGAAAAGGTAACAGGCAGACTCTATCTTCTTCTTTCCTCCTGTATCCGTTTAATTTCAAGTCTTTCATATCCATTTACACGTTTTCGAAAAGGTAACAGGCAGACTCTATTTTCTTCTTTCCTCCTGTATCCGTTTAATTTCAAGTCTTTCATATCCATTTACATTACAAAACAAACCTAACCATACCTATTCATCTTGATCATCTCTTTTTAACTGTTGCTGTTTCGAAGAGGTATTCTATCATCATTCACCTCCATCTACCCTTTCAAACTTTCCTGATGTCTTCGTGGAGAGATATTTAGCTTGATCTTCTTTCTCTCTTGATCTATTTCCCGTATAGTGTTGTAAGTTAGGCCTATACTCTCAATAATTTCGGGGCTTACACATCCTCACTTGATAAGGCTTTCGTTGATGTTGTGGGTATTTCCATGGACAGTTTTATAAGCCTAGTGGTAGTCTGACAAAGTTTCTGCAGTTTTCGTGGATTGATGGTTAACTTGATCTTCTTTCTCTCTTAATCTATTTCCCGTATGGTGTTGTAAGTTAGGCCTATACTCTCAATAATTTCGGAGCTTACACATCCTCACTTGATAAGGCTTTCGTTGGTGTTGTGGGTAATTCCATGGACAGTTTTATAAGCCTAGTGGAAGTCTGACAAAACTTCTGCACCGTGAATGTTAAAAGGACTCATGAGAACCCGACTAATACCCTTTGTGGCCTTTGTAAATACTTGTCGTGAAAGCCGAAAGCGTCTCAGAATACGGGGCCAGGAGGAGGAGGAGATGGAAGGAAGGAGGAAGATAAATGAGGAGTGGGAAGAAGACAAAAAGAGGAATGGAGATGAAAGCAAAAATAAAGGGAAGAAGGAGGATGTGGAGGAAAGAAGGAAAGAGTGGATAGGCGGATAGATAGAGGAAAGGAAGGAGACAAGGATGGAACTGACATGGGGATTGACTTGATGATGAATGGAAGAAGGGAGGAAGTGAGAGAGGAGGAGAAGGAAAAAGAGAAGAGGAACAGTTTTAAATTCTCTCTCTCTCTCTCTCTCTCTCTGGAAGAAGGGAGGAAGGGAGAGAGAGGAGAAGGAAGAAGTAGAGCTAGGAAGAAAAGAAGAGGAACAGTTTTAAATTCTCTCTCTCTCTCTCTCTCTCTCTCTCTCTCTCTCTCTCTCTCTCTCTCTCTCTCTCTCTCTCTCTCTCTCTCTCTCTCTCTCTCTCTCTCTCTCCCCCCACCCTGCTTCCACCTTCCATCACGCTGACCTACGCGTCCCAGGTGAAGGGTATCTTACACCTTATCGTGGCTATCTCCAAGGAGTTCTCTTGACACAGTTAGGCTTTATCTTTGCCACTCTTTAACCTGCTGTCTGTTGTGGTCTGGCTCTGTTTTTTTTCGTGGTATTGTTTCGATTTTTTAAAATAGTTAATCTTTCCTTGTCTGTGTCTCTCTGTTTGTCTTTCCTTCTGTTAATATGATTTGATTTTTATATTTCTTCTGTTTTTCTGTATCTCTTTGTTTGTCTTGACTCTGCCCCACCCCCTCCTCTCTCTCTCTCTCTCTCTCTCTCTCTCTCTCTCTCTCTCTCTCTCTCTCTCTCTCTCTCTCTCTCTCTCTCTCTCTCTCTCTCTCTCTCTCTCTCTCTCTCTCTCTCTCGTAACATGCCCCTTCACTTCAACAGGTGGCTTACGGTGTATTCAGGTGCGTGTGTGTGTGTGTGTGTGTGTGTGTGTGTTTCAAGGTCACAGTAATTTTATCACATAGAAAACCTGTTTGCACATAAGTATAAGGGAAGGAAGGAGGAGGAGGAGACGGAAAGAAGGAGGAAGATAAATGAGGAGAGGGAAGAAGACAAAAAGAGGAATGGAAATGAAAGAAAAAAAAAGGAGGATGTGGAGGAAAGAAGGTGGATGGAGGGAAGGAAAGAGTGAATGGGGGGATGGATAGAGGAAAGGAAGGAGACAAGGATGGAACTGACACGGTGATTGACTTGATGATGAATGGAAGAAGGGAAGGAAGGAGGGAGGAGAAGGAAGAAGTAGAGCTAGGAAGAGAAGAGGAACAATTTTAAATTCTCTCTCTCTCTCTCTCTCTCTCTCTCTCTCTCTCTCTCTCTCTCTCTCTCTCTCTCTCTCTCTCTCTCTCTCTCTCTCCAATAAGTACAAACACCTTATCTTTACATGAACGCACACACACACACACACACACACACACACACACACACACACACACACAGGTATAATCACAACAGGTAAATACCAATCACACCTTCGTCTACCTGAGCTGTTAATTAAGTCGATCCATCTCGCCTGTCCTGACTTGCTGTACCTCGGAAATATTTTAATGCAGGGGTTTTAAAAATGGCCGGATATTTAACGCAAGTCTGAGGTGATGATGTGCTTAGTTATCTTCTAATCTATTAATCGCCGTATCTGTTTGTTGTGGCTGCATGGCGGTTACTCACTCTATCCGTCTTCCAGTCCGGCTGTCTGTCTGTCTGGTATTCTGGCTGTCTCTATGTCTGGCTGTCTGGCTGTCTGTTTATCTGTCTGTCTGGTATTCTGTCTGTCTCTATGTCCGGCTGTCTGTCTGTCTCTTTATCTGTCTGTCTGGTATTCTGGCTGTCTCTATGTCCGGCTGTCTGTCTGTCTGTTTATCTGTTTGTCTGGTATTCTGTCTGTCTCTTTGTCTGGCTGTCTGTCTGTCTGTTTATCTGTCTGTCTCTATGTCTGGCTGTCTGTCTGTCTGTTTATCTGTCTGTCTGATATTCTGGCTGTCTCTATGTCTGGCTGTCTGTCTGTCTGTTTATCTGTCTGTCTGGTATTCTGTCTGTCTCTATGTCTGGCTGTCTGTCTGTCTGTTTATCTGTCTGTCTGGTATTCTGGCTGTCTCTATGTCTGGCTGTCTGTCTGTCTGTTTATCTGTCTGTCTGGTACTCTGGCTGTCTCTATGTCTGGCTGTCTGTCTGGTTGTTTATCTGTCTGTCTGGTATTTTGGCTGTCTCTATGTCTGGCTGTCTGTCTGCATAACTGGCTGGCTAGGTGACTGTATGCCTGTCTGTTTCTTTACGTGTCTGTTTGTCAGGTAGTCTGTTTGTCTGTCTGTCTGCATAGTTGACTGTATGGGTGATTGCATTCTTGTGTTTCTTTGTCTATCTGTCTGCCTGTCTATCTGTAACTCTCTCTCTCTCTCTCTCTCTCTCTCTCTCTCTCTCTCTCTCTCTCTCTCTCTCTCTCTCTCTCTCTCTCTTTATTTATTTATTTTTACATCTTACATATTGCAATTAAATACAAATATGTCGATGAGCTTTCTCTCTCTCTCTCTCTCTCTCTCTCTCTCTCTCTCTCTCTCTCTCTCTCTCTCTCTCTCTCTCTCTCTCTCTCTCTCTCTCTCTCTCTCTCTCTCTCTCTCTCTCTCTCTCTCTCTCTCTCTCTCTCTCTCTCTCCTATCTCCCCTGCCCCGCGTCTCCACACCCTGGCTGGCGAGGTGTGAAGAGCGCTCGCTAATCCAGACACATCCAGACACAGGAGGATATTGGCTGCGTCTCGTATTGTTATCTGATAGCAAAGGTTCGTTCGTTGTGCTGTACTGTGCCGCCATAAATGAGGCTGCGGCTGATTAATTAACTTCCTTATTTGAGTGCGTGTTATGAGGTGTTTGCTACCTACCTAGGCCTACTACATACTAACACTCTCGCTGTTACTAATGCTTCTGCTGAGGCTTCTCCTACTACTACTACTATTACTACTACTACTACCACTGCTACTACTACTACTACTACTTCTGTTACTACTGATACTACTACTACCAGGATTACCTAATATATATTGTCACTACTGCTGCAACCACAAATGGAGAACTGATGGTCGTATTAATGATAGCAACAACAACAACAATAACAACGAAAATACAAGGGGATGGGGAGGAGGTATAATAATAACAATAATAACAGTAGTAGTAATAATAACAATAATATATAATGATAATAATAATAACAATATTAACAATAACAACAACAATAATAATAATAATAATAATAATAATAATAACAATAATAATGACAGTAATAATAATAATAAAAATAACAATAAGAATAAGAATAAGAAGAAAAAGAAAAAAAAAGTAGAGGAAGAGGAATAAAAAACTTGAGAAAAATCGCTGTTTACTTCCTTTTTCCCATTCCCAACTTTCTTTTCCCATATTCCTCTTTCTTAACCCCTTCACCTACTTTTCTTCTCCCTTCCGCCTTCCTCTTCCTTTTCTTCTTTTCCCAGGTCTCCCTCCCCCTCTTCCTCTTCCCATTTTCCTCTTCCCCTTCCTCCTTCTACCACCTTTCACTCCTTCCTCTTCTTCTCCTTTTCCCTTCTTTTCCTACCACTTCCTCGTGTCTTTTCTTCCCTCCTTCGCCTTCCCTTTTATCTTTCTTTTCCACACTTATTTTTTTCCTCCTTCCCTTTCCTTTCCCCATCTACGTTTTTCCGGTCTCTTCCTTCCCTTCTTCCTCCTCCTCCTCTTCTCCTTTCTACTCCTTTCCTTACCATTTCCTCTTTTCTATATCCCTTCCCATCTATTCTCTTCCTATTCCCCTTTCTTCTACTTCTATTAATTTTCATTTAACCATTTTTTACTCTATCTCATCGACTACGCACTCCCTGTCCCTTCCTCCTCCTCCTCCTCCTCCTCTTCTCTCAGGCATGGAGGCACCCGCATAACACACCTTTCCTGGAGGAGTCATTTACCTGCGCAGGAGGTTACACAGGTGAGATGAGCCCTTAGTTCCGTCTGCTTGTCGGGGTGGTGCAGAGGTGGTGCTAGCAAGTGGTGGTGATGGTGAGTTGGTGATGATGGTGGTGGTGTGGTGATGGTTTAAAGGAGAGATGGCTTTGGTGATGGTGGTGATAGTGGTGGTGTCGGTGTTTGTGATGGTGATGTTTGTAGTGGTGGTGTTTGTGATGATGGTGGGTGGTGAAGCTTTGCCGGAGAGGAGGTTCTGTTGATGGTGGTGGTGATGTTCGTGGTGGTGTTGGTGACGTTGGTATTAGTGGTGATTGTTGTGATGTTTGTCTTGGTGGTGATGATGGTGGTGGTGTTGGTGGTGATGTTTGAAAGTGGTGGTGATAGTGTACTTAAACTTCAATTGCTGCTCTTTCACCTTCTACTACTACTACAACTACTACTGCTGCTGCTGCTACTACTACTACTACTACTACTACTGCTATTACTACTACTACTACTACTACTACTGCTATTACTACTACTGCTACTACTTTTCCGTTAACAATACATCCTTGGTAGCTTTTGTCTCAGTTGTTATCTTTATTCATCGTCTATTATATCCTGCTTTACAAATCTGTCTCCCTTCCCTCCCGGTCACTACTCTCACAATGCTTTCCCCTTACTCATCCTTCCTTTCTATACCTTATCCATCTTACTAGTGCAAGAGTTACTCAGCGTCTTCGATCTTTCAGCCTTTACTTTGGTTAGGTTTGAACTTTTTTTCTTTCTTTTTTTTTAGATAAAGGAGGCAGCTCAAGGGAAAAGAAAAATGAGAAATAAAAAAAAGGCCCGCTGATCCACCTTCCGTTATTCCACTCTCCTCTATCATCATCATCATCAATTAACAACAACAACAACAATAACATCACTAACAACGAAATTAAAACACAACTATTGAATGTTCATCTAATTTTGGAATGTTGCTTTTCATATTCATTTAAAGCAGCCTTTTTTTTTCAAAATCGTTGTCTTCTTTATAAAAAAATTATCATTCTAAATTTTTCTTTTTTTCTGTTTCTCCTTCCTCTCCTCCTCCTCCTCCTCCTCCTCCTTCTCCTCCTGCTTCTCCTCCTCCTCCTCCCAGTCAGAATCATCACCGGAGGTGTCGGTCAGTCTTGTCCTGAAGAACCAAGAAAAGAGAGAGAGAGAGAGAGAGAGAGAGAGAGAGAGAGAGAGAGAGAGGATTTAAACTGGAAAAATCTCATCAAAAAAGCAAAAAAAATCATGTAAACGAGAGAGAGAGAGAGAGAGAGAGAGAGAGAGAGAGTCTACGTGCAGGACTCAAGGGGCTCACAGTTAAGCTATCATCCTTCTCTCGCCTCATGACTCCCGAACCAGCGCGCGGAGAACCAGAAGACCTCAAGAGCCCCGAGACGACCAAAGACTTGGAGACGAAGCAACCGCACGTACTACGACTGTGTGTGTATGAGTGTGTGTGTGTGTGTGTGTGTGTGTGTGTGTGTGTGTGTGTGTGTGTGTGTGTGTGTGTGTGTGTTGGTCATCCTCCTCTTCCTCCTTCATCCCTTCAGTTCCTAGTCTTCAGTGTGATGTGGTGGGTTGTAGTTGCGTTGTGTTGTGTTGTGTTGTATGAGGAAGAGGAGGTGAATTCTTGTGTTGTGTTCATGGAGAGACACTTTTTTGGGGGGTTCGAAGTGGTGCAACGCTGATTTTTTTTTCTTCCTTTTTTTCCTTTTTTTCAGTGGTGCCTTTTTGTTGTTGTTGTTGTTGTTGTTGTTTTGCGTGTGTCGTGGATTTGTCTCCCTTGTTCTGTACCACTCACTGTTCCTGCTGCCACTCCTGTTCCCGGTGGTGGTTGAGGCTCGTGCTTCGTTACCACATCTATTGTTCCTGGTGATACAGCCACCAATAGTTACTACAGGAACCAAAGCCACACTCTATCACCGTTACGAAGGTGTACCCCAAGACTTCATCGACTTCGTGATGTTACTGTTATTACCGGTACTGAGTTACTGGTGTTGTTCCTCCTGCCATTTTTCCTGCTGTTGGTGTTCTTCCTTTACTGGTTACGGAGGAAAATACAGCGTTATGGCGGAAGAGAAAGGTCAGTGGTCAGCTTTTGTTTCACTGCATCGTTTGGTAAGGAGAGTTGACTGCCTGCGCGTCCGGCAATGACACAGGTTTTTATAACAGTAACGGAAGCAATTTACGGGAACAAAAACGAAAACGAGAAAGCCACTAAACGTTGCTCCTCCGAAAAGAAATGCGTTTGAGTGGCCACAAAGAAGGTCAATTTCGCTTGGCGTAGTGTTCGATAACGCTTTGGTGTGCTTAAAAACTGAGACGTTTCATTTCACAAGAATACAAACAAGGATACACAAAGATGCAAGGATACTACAAGAGGCAAGACGGCCAACACAAGGCAGCTCTTGAGGATAAGATATTTACCGACTCCGACTGGCGAACCAAGTGAGAACTAACCGTCCGAGCCGTTTGGTTTTGCGACAATTCATTACCGAGTGAGAGACTTTCCTTGGCTGCTCTTTTTCGTCCTGAAGTGCTTTAGTTTTGCACGCGGGTTCATGATTTCTCACAAGTACAGAATTAATTAAAATAAGCTCAATATCTAAGTATGTATGATTTCAACGGGAGAGGAGAGAAAACAATTACGGTACTAAACAAAACATATAGAAAACAACCACAAAATGATGGTCTCATGAAGACAAACGAGATGGTTCCCAAAGAGATTGTTTATTTTTAAGTCCACTTGAAGGAAAATAAAATAAAGGTTTCCAGCGCGGCGGTGCACAAGAAAGAGCGTCGAAGTCTCCTGGACCACATCGAAATCGCGTTCTTAAAGCTGAATTTCTACTCGAAGACAAAGAAGTTTCAAGGACACTTCAACGAGGATTCTGAAACTTTTGGATATGGTCTCCTCCTCCTTCTTACCCTTCTTCATCATCATCATCATCATCATCATCTTCTTCTTCTTCTTCTTCTTCTTCTTCTTCTTCTTCTTCTTCTTCTTCTTCTTCTTCTTCTCTTCCTACTCCTTCTCCTTCTCCTCCTCCTCCTCCTCCTCCTCCTTCCCTCTTTACGCACAGAGATTAGAGAAAGAGAAAAAGAGCGAAATAACCCTCACCCCATCTTAATGCCCCCTCACCCTCACCCTCTCAGTTTCTCCTAAGTAATGGGCAAAGCCTTCAGCACGCTACCCATGACATTCACCCTCGCTATTTCCTATTCACGAGGCACACTCACACGACGTTATGCTCAAGCTAACACGGAATGATGAGTTGAAATTCTTAAGAGCTTTAGACTCATATCAGATCCCGTATATATAAATGAAGTATGTATATATGAACTATCTCATCTCATCTCATTCCGTGTCACTATGCCTTCCTAAACCCCGTATTCATAACTGACGTGTATCATAACCTTCTCATCTCAGTTCACCTCGCTCGCTGACCTTCCTGACCTAACCTTACGCAATATAACAACACAGACGGCCTTTGAAGTGACATTTTTTCAATAGCGTTTTGAGTTTTTTGCTTACTTGCTTGTCCTTGTTTATTATTATTGATTATACTCGGTGTTATGTATTGTATTCTTATTGTTTTATTGTTTCTTGTTATTTTAAGTTGGAGAGAGAGAGAGAGAGAGAGAGAGAGAGAGAGAGAGAGAGAGAGAGAGAGAGAGAGAGAGAGAGAGTCACAAGATCCTTAGTAATGGTTTCTTTCTTCGCGGTTTCTGTTGACTAATCTTACCACAAGTCTCCTCCTCCTCCTCCTCCTCCATCTTCTTTTGAGAGAGAGAGAGAGAGAGAGAGAGAGAGAGAGAGAGAGAGAGAGAGAGAGAGAGAGAGAGGGGGGTCACATGCTGTTAATACCTGAATCACATGGCTACATCTCGCCTTTGACAACACACACACACACACACACACACACACACACACACACACACACACACACACACACACACAATGTACCTTTTCATCCATCTCGTATTATCAAACACGATTCGAATGCCTACAAACAGTGGAAAGGTGTTTAGGAACCTGAGATACACCTCCACCTCCACTTCCTCCTCCTCCTTTCTTCTTT
Source organism: Eriocheir sinensis (assembly GCF_024679095.1). Lineage (NCBI taxonomy): Eukaryota > Metazoa > Arthropoda > Malacostraca > Decapoda > Varunidae > Eriocheir > Eriocheir sinensis. Next base: position 12,254,226 of record NC_066521.1, read on the forward strand.
TCTTCTTCGTCTTTTTTCCTTGCGATTTCTCCCGTTTCTCTTTCTGCTCCTGTTTATCCTACTCTTGTTCTTCTATTTTTTCTTCTTCCTTCTTATTGACTTTCTCTTCAACTTTAACTTTTCTTTCTCCTCCTTTTCTTCTATTATTTTTTTTCTTGTTCTTGTTCTTTTGTTTGTTGCCCTTTTTGCTCTTCTTTTCCTCCTCTCTTCTTTTTTTTCTTCCTTTTTATTGACTCTCTTCATTTTTTTACTTTTCTTTCTCCTTCTTCTATTATTTTTTCTTGTTCTTGGTCTTCAGTTTCTTGCCTTTTTGTTCTTCTTTTCCTCCTCCTCCTCCTCCTCCTCCTCTTCCAAGATATCATTAGAAGTAATATGCAATTTATATCCTCCGCGTCCTTCGCATTTCCTCATTCTTATCATCTATCAGTATAAGTATCAATATTATCATCATTACTATTCATTTCTTAACATATCCGACCTCATTTTTCCTCGTTTCAGATTCAACACCGTTCATTATCTTCCTAAGACACTTTTATTTTCACCCTCTTTACAGTCGTACACATAACAGCTAATTACACACACACATCATTACTGTTCATTTCTTTATACATTCATTTCTTCCCTAGTTTCAAATTCTCTACCGTTCAATACCTCTCTAAGTCACTTTTATTTTCACCTTCTTCAGTGTTTTATTTTCACATTTTCACTCGTACACAAAACGGCTAACCACACACAGACATCTTAACTATTCATTTCTCTATATATTCTATCTATATTTCCTGATTTCAGATTCTCCCCCCCTTCAATACCTCTCTAAGTCACTTTTATTTTCACCTTCTTTACACTCACACACAAAACAGCTAACCACACACACCGGCATCTTTACCATTCATTCCTCTATACATTCTGTCTATATTCCCCTATAGGTTCAGATTCTCTACCGTTCAATACCTCTCTATTATAGTCACTTTTATTTTCATCTTTACACTCGTACACAAAACACCTAACCACACACACATACACATCTTTACTATTTATTTATCTATACATTCTATCTATATTCCCTGGTTTTAGATTTTCTACCCTCCAATACCTCTCTAAGTGTTTTATTTTCACCTTTACACTCGCACACAAAACACCTAACCACACACAGACATCTTTACTATACATTTCTCAATACATTCTATCTATATTCCCTGGTTTCAGATTCTCTACCCTCCAATACCTCTCCAAGTCAGTTTTATTTTCACCTTTACACTCGCACACAAAACAGCCAACCTTGAAGTGTTCTTAGCGAGAGTCTGAGCCGATTTCACAGTCCAACACAGTGTCTTCGTAACAGCCCGAACCAAACAATAGAATCCCATGCAATCCAAAATGGGGAGGTCTTCGATGCCACACGAAATACACAAGACTTTTCTAGTATAGTTTCATCAAATTTGTGAACTTAAATATAAACACCAGACACTATACAAGGAGATTTCGAGGGCTCTATTATTGGTTTGGGAGCTTACTAACCGATCATGGGGAACTGTGAAACTGGCCCTTAGTCTTTTTCTTCCTCCGAGTCTTGGTCTTTTCAAGTGTGTGTGCCTTTAGTCACGTGTATGAAGGCGCCTCTACAGCACGTCCGCGTTCGTTTTTCTTCCCTTCTGCAGCGCTGCCAATGGAGGTCTTAGTTGGTTATTTATTTTAGTATTCAGTAACAGCTTTTTTCCTTCCTTTGCGGTACAGTTTTCTTTTTTCTTTCCTTCTCCCTCCCTCGTGGCAGAAAAAAGGAATGTGTAGTATATATAATTTGTAAGTAAAAGTGGCCTCATTTATTTCTATTCCTTTGCAAACACGTACATTCTCAAGCGATATAACTTGTAAGGAATAACCGACTCCTTGACACCTCTCTTCCTTTGCAAACACGTATATTTTCTTGCGGCATAATTTGTTCGACTCCTTTATTTTTCTTCCTTTACAAAGACGTCTTTTTCTCCCTTGTTAATTTTCTTCTTCAGTCGCAGCTTTTCCTTCTTTCTTTGCAGCACATTTTTCTTTCCCTCTTCCTCCCTCGTGGGAAAGAAGGAGTACGTATATAAAAATTTACATCTATCTTCCTTTACAAGCATTATTTTCCTGTGGCTTATATTGTAGGGAATATTAGATTTATTTAATGGTAGCGTGTTCATTATCTTTGTCAGGAGCATCTTTTAATTTTGTCTTTCATTGCTTCATAATTTTCTTCTCCCTCATGACATTAAAGAAGTTTGTGTGTATCACTTGTAAGGAATAGTGGACTCATTTACTTCTTCCTTTGCAAACGCGTGTGTTTTTTCACGGCACGATTTGTAAGGAATACTGAACTCCTTTCCTTAAGTATTCTTTTCGTTCTAGCCGCATTATAGAAATACTTGCATAATTGTATAACCTGGAAGGAGCGTGTTTTCTCTCTTTTTCGTCTTTCAAAACTGAGCAAAACTTTTTTTACCGCGTTGACATGTACGTTTTCCTTGTCGCAGCAATAAATAAATGGAGAAAGAAAGAATAAT